>NW_027532041.1:2089776-2178218 GCF_008692635.1 Crocuta crocuta | reverse complement strand
AGTTTCTAGTAAAAGCCTGCTTTTTCCAATGGAGGACTCTTAAAGAAGTTTGATAAACAATTTTATAAGGATTCTGTTAAGGGAACATTTTTGGCAGCTTCTGTTTAGCCTTAATATGTAAACCTCAGTTTTCTTATCTGTAAAGTAGCTTGTGATCTTAATTATATCTTAAGCTCTTTCCTGACCTATAGTGCTTAATTTAGAGAGAGCTTAAGATCTGAATTCCAATGTGGATTTTGTATTTAATTTAATAATAACAGTCTTATACCAAAGGAGTAAAATAATAATCTATAAGAGGATGAAACCAAAGATGGTAGGTGAGTTTTTAAGAAAGATACCATGAACTAAATTCTACACATAAAACTAATATGAGACTGTATGTTGACAACCTGAAATTTAAATAAAAACTTGAAACAATAGGGGTGCCTGGGTGGCTCATTTGGTTAAGCATCTGACTCTTGATCTTGGCTCAGGTCATGATCTCATAGTTCCTGAGTTCCAGCCCCAAAATGGGCTTTGTGCTGATGGCATGGAGCCTGCTTGGGATTCTGTCTCTCCCTCTCTCTCTGCCCCTCACCTGCTTGTACTCTCACTCTCTCAAAACAAATAAATAAACCTAAAAAAATAAAGTGTCATTCCTTCAGATTAAATGAGAATAATATTTAAAACTTGAAACAATAAATAATAAAATAAAATAAATAAAAAATAAAGATACTGTGAAAAGATGGGAATTAAAGCAGAAGACCAGAATTTTCTCTACTACACAGTAAAGGTGACCTTAAAATATATCATTGATATCTGAGAATCTTAGTTTCCTTGAATGGATAATAGAAATATTAACAATCACTTTGAAAAATTGTTATAAGAGCTGAATGAACTAATGTATGTAAAAGAGTTTTACAAAACTTTAAAGAGTTACAAACCCCTTAGATGATATTACATAAGTTAGTCCTGTCTTTTAGCCTGTACTGATGATGACATTCCCCATTCTTCAGGTCCTGACACAAAATCAGTTGCCAAGCTGCTTCTCACATCCATCTCTTTCTACTTCAGTCTCTCACTTGGGCTAACACAGTAGATCACTACTTTAATTTATTCACTGTTATATTCTTAGCACCCAAAACAGACCCTGTCACATAGTCCATACTCAGTAGATATTTGTTGAATGAAGAGTCTATATGTAAATACCCAAAGTACAGAGAAAAAATGGCAAACATTTATATACTGAAACATAAGTTTAGAAATAGTATTCAAGAGTGATTCTCCACAGTCTAGCTCCAGAAAAAAAAAAAAAAAAGGTCGCTTTGTGCAATGCCCCACTGGAATTAGCTTCTGCCAAGTACTCAAACTATAATTCTGTTCAACATAAGACTTGGGCCCCCAGCAACCAACCACATAACACTAGAGGAGGAGATGGTGCTTCAACAAACAATAATGCTAAGTCGTGGTGAATCCCGTTGGCAGCTAGATACATCACAAAATTATCATTGCAAAGTTTGGACCCCATACCCTGTTCATACCAGGCATCACAAAGATATTACTCTTAACCACAAACCCTGATTGGTAGGACAGGGCAGGAGCCAATGTTCTACTACGTAATATCACAGTAATATTCTGGTCCTTGAATACATCAAGCAGCTGCCAGAGTTTCTGAAATTATTTCGCTTAAAACATCTATAGCCCAAGGATCAAAGTTCTCTTGCTGTGCAAGGATGAGGTGGGTGCTGAACAATATGGAGATGAGTGGGAGTCATGGTTCTATACCTATACCATGGTCCTTGGTATATCTCCATGGCTTTTCTCCAATGGGCCCTGCTCCAGCACACTTGATGCAAGTGTATTCTGGTACTTTGCCTTTGTGAAACACGTATTCCTGTTGAAGTTCCTTTTGTACCTATCCCTAATCCTCTTCTTCCCTCATTCTTCACTTCCCAGAGGCAGACTTCATTATAAATTTGGCGTACATCTTTCCTATAGAATGAAAACATAAGCCTTCCAAAATTTTGATTCACTCTTGGTTAAAATTACTGGAAAAATTATAGGACATAATATTACTTGATCAGATATCTTAATAGGAAATAATGGTTTGACATTAATTACTTTGAGACTTCAAATTACTATTTGATTATAATTCTTCTCTGAAAAGTTCAGGAAAAAGTGTATCAGGTGAGCCTGTGTTTGTCTGTAAGTAACATAAAATCTGATTAATAGGTTTTTGTTGAATCTCCCAGAAGAATAACACTGATTTTAAAATATAATGACCAAAAGCATGAAAAACATATTTGTATTAGAAAATTGTGTCTATTTATCAATGTATGCAATATATTTCTTACAAGAAAATTTTGCTCACCAGCACTGAAATCATTCACACACACACACACACACACACACACACGTTTTTCAAAAATGTTCACACTCTCAACTTAGCCTTCTGCTTGCAGAGCATACTGCTCAAAATAAAAGATATCTCTAATGTATCTATATACCACATCTTCTTTATCCATTCATCAGTCAATGGACATTTGGGCTGTTTATATAATTGGGCTATTGTAGAACATGGTGCTATATGGATGGAGCTAGAGAGTATTATGAGAAGCAAAAGAAGTCAGTCAGAGAAAAACAAATACCATATGATTTCACTCATATATGGAATTTAAGAAACAAAACAAACAAGCACAGAGGAAAAAAAGAGAGAGGCAAACCAAGAAATAGACCCTTAACTATGAAGAACATACTGATGGTTACCAGAGGGGAGATGAGTGGGGATGGGTTAAATGATGGGAATTAAAGAGTGAACTTGTTATGATGAGCACCAGGTATTGCATGGAAGTGCTGAATCACTAAATTCTACACTTGAAAGCAATATTACACTGTATGGTAACTAACTGGAATTTAAATTTAAAAACTTGAAAAGAAAAGTAAAAAAAGGATATCTCTCATCAATTCAAATCAAACACAAAAATGAAATCTTTTTCTTGCACATTCCAATCTATATTCTATACTTTTACTAACTATAAATATGTCCACTAAGAATACAGCTTTTATATTTGTGTTTAAATACTCTTACATAAATCATAACATATTGTACTTATCTTCCTCCAATTTATTTTTATCACTCAACACATATTTAAGATTTATTCAAAATTTGTCATATTGAGACACTGAAATATATATTATTTAAACTTCTGTATTACAGTCACTCATGTGAATGTGACATATTTTATTTACCCAGTGTTTCACTGATGATCATTTAGGTTGTCTCCAACTTATCAATATAGAAACAAGGCTGTTATGAACATTTTCATTAGCATGTCTTTCAGACCACTACTAACAAATTAAAGAAAACCCTGGAAGATATACAGAATCCAAACAGATAACAATTTAAACATCTATAAAGATTGTAATCCTACAAGATAGGAAAAGTATAGTAATTTAGAATTCATGACACAGTAAATAAATAACTTGAAATCAATCAAGTGATGTAGCAACACATTCAAGGTTGCAGGCTTCCATGAGAAGATAGAGAACATGGGTAACAGGTAAGTAGACTTCAGGAGACATGGGCTTTGAGACCATTCCAGATGGAGGGCATGAACAAATCAACTCTAAAGCAGGGCTCAGCCTGGCACCAAAGTAGTTAGGAACATCTCCTTAAATGTCCACAGTTAATATCATGTGAGCCAGTTGAGTAAATCATCTCCAAAACTACTTGGAATGCTTTATTTGTTTCTTTACTGGGGAAACCTATTTTTACACTGAAAGAATAATAATTGTGTATAGAAATAATGCAGCAAATCAAACAGATCATTTTAATATTTTTGTATTAAGGAGCTTGTACATATTTCATATTTTAAATATTCATTATATGTAAGAGAATTTGCCATTATTAGATTGCCTAGCAAATAAATTTGTGATTCTAATTTAAATGTGTAATTGGGTAATTGATTTAGACTTGTTTTTTGTTGTTGTTGGTTTTTTTTTTATTATTTCTAGGAGAGAGAGAGAGAGAGACAGCGTGAGCGGGGAGGGTCAGAGAGAGAGGGAGTCACAGACTGAAACAGGCTCCAGGCTCTGAGCTGGCAGTCAGCACAGAGCCCGACGCGGGGCTCGAACCCACGAACCGCGAGATCATGACCTGAGCGAAAGTCGGACGCTTAACCGACTAAGCCACCCAGGCGCCCCTAGACTTGTAATCATAGACTGAAATATTATTCATTTATTAAAAGCATTGGAACATTTAAGAAAATTTAAGATTCATTATATTCAACATTTAAAATGTATTAAATTAATAAGAATTCCTTAAGTATCAGATTGGTTTGTCCATAGATGGTTGAAGTATTTAAAAGTCTATATTAAATTGATAAATTAAATTTAGAGGATTTAAAGAAGTTGGTTACAAAGCTTATTGAAAGTGTGTATTAAAATTTGCTAGACTTAGAAACAGAATAATAAAATATATTATCTAAATTTAAGAACTTAAGGTGAACAAAGATTTTTTTTTAATTTTATAGCATATTTGAATGTGAACATTTTAAGCAAAAGTAGACTGAGTAATCATCTCCATGTACAAAAGAAACATTAAAGACAAAANGTGCATGGAGGAGGGCACTTGTGGGGATGAGCACTAGGTGTTATATGGAAACCAAATTGACAATAAACTATTTGTAAAAAAAAAAAAAAAGTCTGAAATAAATCCCATTAGTATCAATTAAAAAAATTAAAAAAATAAAGACAAAAGAAAAAAAAGAAGAAACAACTCACATTAATACCTTATACATGTGTCCAAATATACATGTGCATGACATTCTCTATGGTTTCATTGCTTTGTATGGTATTTGAATTCTAAGTTTTACTGAATCACTCTCTGAAGAGCCTATGCTAGGGGCATCTGGGTGTCTTAGTCAGTTAAGTGTCCAACTTCAGCTCAGGTCATGATCTCACAGTTCCTGAGTTCGAACCCTGAGTCGGGCTCTGTGCTGATAGCTCATAGTCTGGAGTCTGCTTCAGATTCTGTGTCTTCCTCTCTCTCTGTCTCTCCCCTTGCTTGCACTTTGTCTCTCTCTCTCAAAAAAATAAAATAAAACATTAAAAAAAAAAAGAAGCTATGCTAATTCATATTCCCAAGACCCTTGCATAAGAGCTCCTATTTCCCTACAACTTTGCTAATATTTAATATTGGCTAATATTTTCATTTTTGTAAATCCAATGAGTTTGAATTGATACCTTGTATAATTTCAATTGTATATTTCTCCATTACTTGTGAGAATTAATATTCCTGTCTCTCTCCTATGATTTAGTATTTTATACATTTGCCCATTCAAAACATTGAATTGCTCTTATTGTTTAATAGGAGTTATCTATATATACTGGACACTATGTCTTTTATAATCTTAGATTTTTCTTCTTCTAATCTGTTTCTTTTAACTTGACATATGGAATCCTGAACAGAAAGTGTTAATTTTGACATAATAATCATAGAAAGAATACTTGAGGTTTATTGAGCACTTACTATGCACCAGTACCAGTTCTAACCACTTTGTACCTATTTACTCTTCTAATGTTTCTAATAACCTTTGATTCTGGTACCAAAATTATACTCATCTTACAAATAAGGAAACAGGGGAAAAATGGGAAAAATCAGGAGATTTTTTGGTCTTTTTAAAATCTGCCTTTAGATCATTAAGACATTATCCTACACTTTCTTCTAATTGTTTTATTTTTCAGTCTTCAATTCTATTGGAGTTCACCATTGTACAACATGTGAGATAGGCATCTAATTTTATTTTGTCACCATATCATTTTTAGAGTTATAAATCTTAAATGGTTTTCTATTTTCTAGAAAATAAGGATCAAATTCCACATCATGGCAAATGACCCAACTGGCCCTTTTCTCTCAAGCAATCTCTTTACCAGTCAAAAATGTCTACTCACCATTTCCTCAAAATGTCATGGACCTTTCTAATTCTATACCTTTGCTCAAGCCTTTCCCTCACGCCTGTCTGCAAGGAAAATTTCCTTTTTTTTTTAAAGTTTACTTATTTATTTTGAGAGAGAGAGCATGAGCAGGGGAGGGCCAGAGAGAGGGGCAAAGAGAGAATCTCAAGCAGGTTCCATGCTGTCATCGCATATCCCGGTGCAGGGCTGGATCTCATGAGATCATCACCTGAACCGAAACCAAGAGTTGTTCAGTCAACCAACTGAGCCAGCCAGGTGCCCCTGCAAAGAAAATTTCTAATCCTTCAAAATACAGTTAAAATTTAATATCCTGTGTGAGTCTTCCCCAAAGTATTTGCCTATTTTTTCTTTTCCTTTCTCCCCATTCTCTTCAAAAGTCAATTTTCCTACTCTATGCTTCTATAGGATTTTGTTATTTTGACTTTTTTTTTATGACTTGATTATATTTTTGTGCACACATTGTTCCTTTCGTATAAACCATGTGTCTTTTGTTTCTAAGTGTATTTGTTCACTTTTCAATATTTGCTGAGTACCTATTATGTGCTAGCTCTGTGCTAGATATTTAAATATACAAGTTTCCAATTAGCTCAAACTAGTATGAAAGACATGTGTACAAAATATTATAGTTTATATTGATAAATTATTGTCACACTTGACAAGTACTGTAGACATATGTGAATAAAAAGAATCAACATGCTAATACTCCTAGGTTTCTCTGCTACCACCAGCCCAGCACACACTAGCAAAGATTTTTATTTTATTTATTTATTTTTTGCAAAGATTTTTAAATAATGCAACTCCCTCTCCTCACTGCCCCAAGTTTGGAATTTGTGGGTGAATTCTTAGGGCTTTTGTGGGATGGAGCTGATGGAATCACAGGGATAGAAAGCAATGGATTTAGGCCTTGAGGTTACATTTAGGATTTGAGGGATAAGTAAAGAAGAAGAAAAAGATTACCATTAACTGTATATTTGGATCCATTTTAATGTTTTTGAGAGACTTGAATAAAGAATAGAATTCTCTAGTTCCTTCTGGCTGTTGAACTGTGTATCATAAACAAGTGTGGGCATAAACACACCAGTACCCTAAAAGGTATTATACTCAATGAATGTGAAATTAAAAATATTAAAATGCTTACATCATGAAAAACAAGCCATTAGTGCTGCATTTCTCAGAACAGACTAAAATTATGATGTATGGAAACATGCATTTTAGGAAAAAATCTTTATGTTTTTACAAACAAAAGAGACAAAATTCACTATTTCTATGTGGCTTACATCCCAGCTGTGGGAGACAGGCAATTAACAAAATAAATCAATAAGGAATATGGTATATTCAAAGATAAGTGTTATTACAAAAAGGAAACATAGAAAAGTATGAGATAAGAAGTGTAGGTGAGAGTAGAGATTCAATTTTAAATAAGGTAGCCAGGAAGATTTCACCAAGAAAGTGACTGATATTTGAGCAAAAACTTGAAGTGGGTAGGAGATCAATCTCTGGATGTTAGGTAGCAGAAATGACAAATACAACATCCAAAGC
Source organism: Crocuta crocuta (assembly GCF_008692635.1). NCBI lineage: Eukaryota > Metazoa > Chordata > Mammalia > Carnivora > Hyaenidae > Crocuta > Crocuta crocuta. The sequence goes on along the minus strand of NW_027532041.1, from coordinate 2,170,724 downwards.
ATGCATCTATCTATCTATCTATCTATCTATCTATCTATCTATCTATCTATCATCTATCTATCTATCATATAGCCCCTCATGGAATAAAACTCCACCTGCTACATGTGACCCAAATCTAACACAGCTGACTTCCCTGGCCACATTTCCCTCTGGTTGGATATTTAGATTATGTTCTTTTTTTTCTTTTTCTTTTCTTATCCTATTAAACTGTTATAATTAATTTATTTGATTGCCTTTATGAATATTTTTATAGAACAGAATTTCAAAAATATGACAGTCTTGGTTCAGATTGCCAAATTGCTTCCAAAGAAGTTATACCAAATTCTATTCCAACATTTATCTATTTAAGAGAAAACCTGTTTATCAAATGTTGCTAGTACTGAGTACACCTATTAAATTAAAAAAAAAACTTTGTTAATGTCATATTGAGAATGCAATCACATTTTAATTTAATGTAATACATTTTATTTCTTCATTTATCAATGAGGTTTAATTTTTTTTAATTTATTTTTTTAATGTTTTATTTATTTCTAGGAGAGAGAGAGAGAGAGACAGCGTGAGCAGGGGAGGGTCAGAGAGAGAGGGAGTCACAGACTGAAACAGGCTCCAGGCTCTGAGCTGGCAGTCAGCACAGAGCCCGACGCGGGGCTCGAACCCACGAACCGCGAGATCACGACCTAAGCGAAAGTCGGACGCTTAACCGACTAAGCCACCCAGGCGCCCCAATGAGGTTTAATTTTAAAGTATATTTATTAGTCTTTTGTGTGTGTGAATGAACTGTTCCTGACCATTACCCAGTCTTCTATTGTAGTCTTAGTATTTTTTCCTTGTTGATTCGTGCATATTTTAAATATTTTTAACATGTTTATCATATTCTTGGTAATATATACCAGATTACTCCATAAAATAATATTTAAACATTAAAAAATTAAAAATTGAACAGCTACCTTAGAAATAATAGGATCTGGTAATACGGATTGCTTGTCAAAGTTTTACAACAAAGTTTTCTATTTGTTTTTTTCTGTTTTCTTTAATTTTTTTTTCCTTTTTAAAATATATATCCCACATCTTCTTTAATCATTCGTCAGTCGATATGATAGTGCTGCTATAAACACTGGGGTGCCTGTGTCCCCTCAAACCCATATTTTGGTGTCCTTTGGATAAATACCTAGTAGTTCTGTTGCTGGGTCATAGGGTTAATTCTATTTTTTAATTTTTTGAGGAATCTACATACTGTTTTCCAAACTGCACCGGTTTGCATTTCCACCAGCAGTGCAAAAGTGTTCCCTTTTCTCTACATCCTCATCAACATCTGTTGTTTCCCGAGTTCTTAATTTTAGCCATTCTGACAGGTGTGAGGTGGTATCTCATTGTGGTTTTGACTTGTGTTTTCCTGATGATGGGTGATGTGGAGCATTTTTCATGTGTCTCTTAGCCATCTGGATGTTTTCTTTGGAAAAGTGTCTATTCATTTTTTCTGCTCATTTCTTCACTGGATTATTTGTTTTTTGGGTGTTGAATTTTATAAGTTCTTTATAGATTTTGGATACTAAGCCTTTAACCGATGTGTCATTTGCAAATATATTCTCCCTTTCAGTTGCCTTTTAGTTTTGAAGATCAAAGTAAGGAAGTAGGATAACACGACAGAAACAAAAACAAATGCTTATTTCAGGAACATTGGATAATATCTAAAATATTATAATTTCTTGTAAAAGTCTTTGAATATTTGCAGTAAACTTCTTCCATACTCAACAATTATTAAGTCCCAACAGTATATTAGGCACAATTTTAAGCTATTCCATTTAGCATTTACAATTATTATGCTACAGCATTATTGTGTTCATATTACAGAGGAAAAAAATGAGGCTCAAAGGAAATAAGCCTAGTAGATCCCATGCTTGGTAGAAACGCTTGGGTTTTATGTTCTTTCCATTGCACCACACTTAAGATATTTAAGAAATGTAAATTCCTTGTATGACACAAAATTACAACTAAACTTATTATTATTTAAAAAAAAATTTTTTTAATGTTCTCTTTATTTCTGAGAGAGAGACAGCATGAGCAGGGGAGGATCAGAGAGAGAGGGAGATACAGAGTCCGAAGCAGGCTCCAGACTCTGAGCTAGCTGTCAGCACAGAGCCCGACACAGGGCTCGAACCCACGAACCGTGAGATCATGACCTGAGCAAGTTGGACGCTGAACTAACTGAGCCACCCAGGCACCCCACAACTAAAATTATTAAATTATACAAAATTTGACTTTTGAGTCTTACCCGGCCAGAATCCAAAGCAGTGGGCATATTTCTTAGTTCATACACACCAACCTGTCCATCACTGTCACCCACTAGAAGGCAATCTGTTTCTTTGGCAAAGAGGACAGTTGTGAACTTAATTCCAGGGTTAGCAACATTCACAATCAGAGGATCCAAACTGCAATAAAATATTTTATTTGTAAATGTATTTGTTGTTACTATATTCTTTTTATATACAGATTAAGAAAAGTCTGAGATGTTTTATGTGATTTCATGTGACAAAAACAAAACAAAAGTTTCTTAAGTAAATTTTCAAAGTCAAAATAACTGCTTCTCTACTCCTTATTCGGTGAAAACTTTCACTTCTTTAGTGAATAAATTTCTACTAAATAAATTCAAGCAAGTCACAATTAAGATGTGAACTCATGGGGCGCCTGGATGGCTCAGTCAGTTGAGCATCCGACTCTTGGTTTCGGCTCAGATCATGGTCTCATGGTCTTGGGATCAAGCCCTGTGTCAGGCTCCAGCTGAGCGTGGAGCCTGCTTAAGATTCTCTCTCTCTCCTTTCCTCCTCTCTCTCCTGCTCATGCTCAGTCTCTCTCTTTCTCACTCTCCCTCTCTCTCTCAAAAATAAATAAATAAACTTTAAAAAAAAAGATGTGAACTCACAAATTTAAACTCCTATGCTGGTTAACTTTATGTATTTACTTGGCTAGGCTATGGTACTCAGTTGTTTACAAGGTCAAACATCAGTCTACACTTTGCCATGAAGGTATTTTGTTTAGTTATGATTAACATTTAGATCAGTAGAATTTAAATAAACCACACTATGCTCCATAATGTAGGCAGACCTTATTCAATGTGTTGAAGACCTTAGGAGAAAAGACTGATTTCCCCAAAGTAGAATAAAATTCTGCCTCCAGACTGCCTTCAGACTCAAGATTGCAAGATGGACTCCTGATGGAAATTATAGCCCACCAGCCTATGGTGCAGACTTGACACTTGCCAGGCCCCACAGTCATGTGACCCAATTCCTTAAAGTAAATCTCTTTCTCTCTTTTTATTGCTACTGTTTCTCTGGAGAACCCTGAATAATACAACTTCTTAAGTAATAAATGTTTTTTAATAGAAGGATATTTTGACCCAAATGAACCTCTGGAATATAAAAGAATATTTTGAACAAGAACTCTCTTTATTCCTTGTCATCCAAAGCAATCCACCAATATCCTTAAAAAACAACAGAAGCGGGGGCGCCTGGGTGGCTCAGTGGCTTAAGTATCCAACTTTGGCTCAGGTCATGGTCTCGCTGTTTGTGGATTCGAGGCCTGCATTGGGATATGCATGACAACTCAGAGCCTGGAGCCTGCTTTGTATTCGGTCTCCCTCTCTCTCTGCCCTTCCCCCACTTGTGCTCTGTCTCTGTCTGTCTGTCTCTCTCTCTCTCAAAAATAAGTAAACTTAAAAAAAAAAAAAAACCGAGGCAGAAGCTTGCCTACTTCTGAAGAAATGTCCTGAGATTGAGTTTTACCAAAAAAATTAAAATCAGGAGTGAGATGAGTTAAGTAGTCATTTTATACATTAGTCATCTCATACAACAAAATAAATTGCTTTGTGATATAATCCTTGGTTTGGGGTTCAAACTGTTTTATAGTATTAGCCATGACAAAATTTTAGAGTTATTATATTATTAACTTATAGGATAAAAAATTGTCATTAAGAACAAACCCATTGAGGGGAGCCTGGGTGGCTCAGTTGGTTGAGTGTCAGACTCTTGGTTTTGGCTCAGGTCATGATCTCAGGATTTGGCTCAGGCTCATGATCTCAGAGCCCCATATTAGGCTCTGTGCTAAAGGCATGGAGTGTGCTTGGGATCTCTGACTCCCTCTCTCTCTGCTCCTCCCCTGCTTACACACACACACTCTCTCTCAAAATAAATAAATAACTTTTTTTAAAAAAAGAATAAACCCATTGAATTTTATATCACTTATTTGAAGCAAGACTGTAATGCCCTGATGTTTCTGCTAATAACTAGCATAAAACTCTACAGTATTTTCCAACTGAGGAAATAGAATCATTAAACATTTTATTCCTGCATTGTATAAATGTTCATTTTAAAAAGAAAACATGGGCCTAGATGACACTCTAATAACTTTGGTCTACACCTTAAATTAAAACTTTTTATTAAATCATGGCCTTTTGTATATGTTTTAAAAAAGGTAAGAGAATAAGTATTTTAAAAAATAATTATTTTGTTTCCTTTCTTTACCTGATTGCAAACAATCTTTAGTTAAAAATAGCTAGTTGCCTCTCTGCATTCTTCTATAAACTAGGCAATGAAAAAGAATTCAAGGTAGCTATGAAATCTTATATCCTCCTGTAAAAGTCTGATATGATTAAGGTAACCTTTTTAAATATTTTTAAAACCACATATGGCATAAGTAATTAAAATGAATATAGCATCCTAGCATATATCTTTTATTCACAAAGGACTCTCACCGTGTAAACTATTGCTTGTTCTAAAGTAACCACAATGCTCTCTAACAAATACCAAAACTATCAGGTATCATTTAGTTTGAACTGCTTCTATGAGAAATATCACCAGGAAAAACATTAACACTTACATGCTGATATGAAGGTCCCAAATCTCTACTCTGCTCTCATTTGCAGCTGCAAATATATAAGCTGATTTTGGAGACCAGGCAATATCATGAACAACATAAGTAGTTGGATAAAAACTCAAAAATGGCTTCGAATTCTCCTGTTGCCATATAATAACACCCCAATCTGCAGAACAGCTCAAGAACACATCGTGACAAAATGGATTCCATGCTATTTTATACACTGGACCCTAGAATTAGAAAAAGAAATTAAAATACATAGGTAAATAATAGTTAAAATCAAATTAAACTTGACCAACAAATTAAAAATGCTAAGATTTCTAGATTTATGTACCATGCATCACTGTGTATTATTTTAGCTCAGAGTAAGGTCATAATTTGAATCTTCCCTAAGTTATGCCATACAGAAATGTAAAAATATAGTTGTTACAATACTAACTAAATATTAATACATATAATACTTTATTTACTTTTTAAAAATATAATGATTACTTTAAGAAACAGAAATAAGGGAGAAAATGAAGATAACATGGAAGGAACAATCACAAAAGATAGAGAAAATAAGTATATGCCAGAGACAGTTTTACTTTGGAATCAGCATGTTATCATAAGCAAAGTCTTTCAGAAACAAATAAAAATTGTGACTTCCATAACTGGCAAGAAAAAATCAAGACTACCTGGAAGCCAAATAAAATGCCCCACACATTATGATGATTTCCATACAAAAAAAATACTTAATTCAAGTTGGTAATATTAACTCTGAAGTTGTAAATTTATTGCATGTGAAAAATAGTGTGTATAAAAATACTATTTTTTTAGAAATATTAAAAGACACATTTTCCATACCTACTGTTATTAAACTAACCTTATGTCCCCTGTAGGTTTCTAAGTATTGTTCATTATACGAACAAGAACATTTGTGAATATGACCTTCTTCAGTGCCAGCCAAATAGATATTTGTATCCTGCAACACAAAATATTAAAGTATATTGGCTTGTGATAGATTAGTAAATGTGCTAAGTAGAAAATCATATCCCTTGGGGCACCTGAATGGCTCAGTTGGTTAAGTGTCCAACTTTGGTTCGGGTCATGATCTCATGGTTCATAAGTTCAAGTACTGAATGGGGTTTTCTGCTGTCAGTGCAGAGCCCAATTCAGATCTTCTGTCTTCCTCTCTTTCTGCCCCTCCCCTATGCTCTCTCTCAAAAATAAATTAACTTCAAAAAAAAAAATCAGATCCCTCAAAATCTATTAAAATCAATTCAAGAACCAAAACTAGAAAAATTATCTTGATAATAGTTGTCTGTTGTCTTTTACTTTCTATCATTCTTTTATGATATTTATGTATATGATGTTGAAGAAATTGTTTTTGCTAGGTATGAAAGATTGAACTAAATGGAGTCTCAAGCATTTGTAACTCCATAAGTATGTACTAAATAGAGATTTTAAGTGTATTTCCTACTGTGAAGTCATAGTCAAAAGGTCTGAAAGTCAGGCTCTATGTCCTGGCTATGTGGAGTCAGTATCACCTGTCAAATCTCAGATGCTACCCCAGACCTACTGAATCAGAATCTGCATTTTAACAAGACCCTCAAATAACGTGTATGCACATTAAAATTTGAGACACTCTGTTCTAGCATGTACCACTGCTAATGAATGCAACTACAAAATCATGGAATATAAGCAGTTTTAAATAACACAATAAGGTACAATTTTTCCCCAAACTAGTATTACCAATTTATATTCAGCAGTATACAGAAGTTCCCTTTAATCCACATTCTCTTCAATTTTTGGTTGTTTACAAATCTGAAATTTTGCCATTATATTAGATATAAAATTTAACCTAATGGTATATGAATTTAAATGAATATGAATTTATTTATATGAATATTATATCAATATTAACACGATTGAGCACATTTTATGTTTACTGGCTATTTGTATTTCCTCTTCTGTTTATGTCTCTTGACTAATTTTACTCATAATATTTTTATATTCATTTATATAAAGGTTCTTTATGTATCCTATTACATATGTTGCAAATATCTTCTCCAAGTGTATGTCTTTCCTTTTACTTTTTTATTGTCTTGATAAACAGAAGTTTTCATTTTGATGTAGCTAGTATTATAATTTTTTTATATACCTAGCATTTTTTTCTACTTTAAGAAATTTTTCCTTTTTTGAGGTAATAGAAGTGTTTTCCTACATTTTCATCTAAAATTTTTTTGTTTATGAAGGGGTAGGTATCTAATTCCATTTTTATGTGAATAATTATTATTCCAACACCATTTATAAGTCACTTATCTTTCTACAGAGATCTTCAAGGTCACTGTCTAGAGTTGTTTTTGTCAGTATGTAAACTCTGAGATTTCCATGCGACAAATTTATTGGGGAGTTCTCTCAGGAATAATTTCTTTGAAAGAATCAATATGGGCAGAGATTTACATTGACTATAATGCAGTTGCAACACAGGGCTCATTTTGAAACAAAATGATTGACTCAAACCAAACCATAACAAAATAAAACTAAATGTAAATGGTCTAAATATCACAATTAAAAGAGAGAAAATATAAGATGGATAAAAAAGCAAGACCCAACGATAGGCTACCAATAAGAAATATACTTTAAATATAGAGACACAGTAGGTTAAATGTGAAAGGACTGGGGTGCCTGAGTGGCTCAGTCGGTTAAGTGTCCAACTTTGGCTCAGGTCATGATCTCACAGTTCATGGGTTTGAGCCCCATCGGGCTCTGTGCTGACAGCTTGGGGCCCGGAGCCTGCTTCGGATTCTGTGTCTCCCTCTCTCTCTGCCCCTCCCTGCCTCAAGTTCTGTCTCTCTCTGTCTCAAAAATAAATAAACATTAAAAAAAATTTTAAGTTAAAAAAATGTGAAAGGATAGAAAATGATTTAATAAACAAAACAAATAAACATAGGCCAGGGGAGAGAGAGAAAAAAAAAATCAAGAAACAGAGTCTTAGCTACAGAGAACAAACTGATGCTTTCCAGAGGGGAGCTGGGTAGCAGGGTGGGTTAAATAGGTGATGGGTATTAAGGAGGACACTTGTTGTAATAAGCACCATATGTTGTCTGTAAGTGTTGAATCACTAAATTCTACACCTGAAACACTGTATGTTAACTAACTGCAATTTAAATAAAAACTTAATAAAAGGAAAAAATAAACCATGCTAACACTGGTTAAAAGAAAGCTGAGGTGGTTACATTAATATCAGATTCAGATTATTTCAGAGTTAATATTACCAGTTATAAATAAGGCTACTTTACAATAATAAGAGAGTTGAGTAATCAAGAGAATATAATAATCCTAAACATTTATATACCTAAGACAAAGCTTCAAGCTACATAAAACAAAACCTGATGGAATCACAGTAAAAAAAAAACAAAAAACAAAAAACCACACACAACAACAACAACAACAGAAAAATCCATAATTAGGGCCAGACACGTCAATACCTCTCTGTCAATAATTGATGGAGAGGTAGGCAGAAAATCAGAAAGGATACAGTCAACTTGGAAAACACCTTCAACCAACCTAAGCTGATTGTCATCCATAGAATACTCCACCCAAGAATAGCAGAATATACATTTTTTTGAAGTACACAGGGAACATTTACATGCAAATGTCACAATTCTGGGCTTAAACCAAATCTCAATAAATTCAAAAGGATTCAGTTTATTAAATTTGTTCTCTGATCATGATAGAATTGAACTAGAAATCAATAAACAGAAAGATACTTGGAAAAGCCCTAAATATTAAAAAACTAAATAACATGCTACTAAATAGTCCATCAATCAAAAAATAAAGGAGAAATTAGAAAGTATTCTGAATGGAATGAAATCAAAATACAACATATTAGAGTTTGTGGGATGTTGCCAGAACAGTACTTAGAGAAAAAGTTAGAGCACAAATGCCTCCATCAAAAAGAAGAAAAGTAATGAATCAATGATCCCAGCTTCCACCTTAAGAAGCATAAAAAGAGGAGCAAATAAAACCAAAGCAGAAGAAAGAAAATAAAGATCAAAGTGGAAATCAATTTTATAGAAAATAGAAAAAACAATCATGAAATTCAGAGAAATCAAAAGCTGGTTATTTGAGATCAATAGCATTGATAAACTTTAGCTAGACTAAAGACAAAAAGGAGAAGACACAAATTACCAACAGTAGGAATTAAAGAGGTGACATCGTTATATACTTGAATGTCTATTAAAGAATACTAAGGAATTATTATGATGCCACTACGTTTAATAATTTAGATGAAATAAATTCCTTGAAAGACACAAATTATCAAGATGCACTCAAGAAGAAATAGATAATAGTAATAATAGTCCTATATCTACTAAAAATTTGAATTTCTAGATAAAAGTTAAAAATCTTCCTAAAAGAAAATTCCAGGCCCAGGTGGTTTATTAATCCCATCAAACATGTAATGAAGAAATAATACTAATTGTATACATATTCTTTCAAAAAAGTAAAGAGGGAATACTTTTCAACTCATTCTACAGGATTACCCTAATATCAAAACCAGACAAAGACATAACAAGTAAAGAAAACTATAGATGGCTATCCCTTATAAACAAAGATGAAAACTCCTAAACAAAATTTTAGCACATCAAATCCAATGGTAGATTAAAAGTATAAATCATGATCAAATGGGATTTATTTTAGAAACAAACATTTAAAAATTTAATGTAATTCACCATAATAACAAACTTAAAAAGAAAAACTGTATAATCATCTCGATGTAAAGAAAGTATTTGACAAAAACCTAACATCTATCCTCAATAAAACTCTCAACAAACAGTAAAGTAATGGGATCTCCTTGATGCGATTAATTACATCTACAAAATAAAAATCTCAGCTTACATACTTGTAAAAGTATGAATAAGGATGAATACAGTAAAAGGACTGAATGCTTTCTTCCTAAGATAAGAAACAAGAGAGGGATGTTTGTTTTCACCACTTCTATTCATCATTGTACTGGATGTTCAAGGCAGTACAATCAGGAAAGAAAAGATAACCAGATTAGAAAAGAAGAAGTAAAACTCTTTATTTACACACTATATGATCATCTCAAATTCTTCATGCCAAGGACATTTCTCAGATACCAGACTAGGATTTCTCAACCCAACACCATTGATATTTTGGGCCAGTCCCTCCCCCTCTCCTTCCCCTTTTCCTTCTTTTTTTTCTCCTCTTCTCTTTCTCCTTCCCCTTCCCCCTCTCCTTCTCTTTCTCCTTGCCCCTTTTCTTCCTCTTTCCCTTCTTCTTCTTTTGGAGGAGGGCAGTAGTTGTCATGTGCACTGTAGGATGGTTAGCAGCATCCCTGGCCTCTGCCTACTAGACGCCAATAGTGTTCCTTCCCATGCCCCACCTCCTATAGCTGCAACAACTAAAAATATTTCAAGACATTGTGAAATACGCCTTAGTGATAAAATATTCCCCTCCCTGCCCACGTTGAGAAGCACTGTTCTAGAATCAAGGTGAAACGTGGATTACAAGAATTTGAGAATGAAGGCAGTTAGAATACAACTGCGGTGGTAAATATGAAACACAATAAAGGCCTGAACTACATTAGCAGTAGTAGGCTTGGACTGAAAGGACAATAAGACTTAAACAGCCTTTGGATGATAGAGGAGAACAAAGTAGGAGCTCAAATTCTGGTTTGCATAATTAGGTGGATGATGCTGTCACAAAAAAGATGACTACACTACATATAACAGAAAATATATAGAATATAGTTCCTTAGAAGTCTGTCATAGTTGCTGAATTTTCTGATTCCAAAGTACTTGCAGATAAAAAGAATTAGAAAAAGTAGAGTTTCATTAATTGTGCTTTGATTTGATTCTGGTCTTGATAACCATGAACTTAACTAGTCTTCCTAATCCTCATTGTCATGAGACTCACCACTCACACTGAAATAGGGGACTGTATGGTAGATTCGGTTTCTATCAATATGATAAAGCACTCAAGCTAAACATGAAGTTGTAAAAAGAATCCTTCCACAGTTCCTCAGAAATGTAGACCTTTCCTCTTGAAAGCAGATAAAGACACAGAACAACTAACTGGGATGTGCCTCTCCACCTTCGTTTGGCAGCTATGTCTATGTTTGTTTTATTTTTACCTACAAGGCACAATATTGATTAACATGCTAAACCTTTGTCTCGCTTTATGTCTTACTACACTTCAGTTACTGGAAGTGGTCATATGCAATAGTAAAGAATGGATTGGAATAATTTACCTTAGGATGAAAAGCGAAACAAAGTCCAGGGGCCTGTCGAGATATCAGAGCTTCACCTTTCTTTTCCTTTTCCGCTCCTTTCTTGCTGCTGCTAGAAGTAGTTCGCTTCAAACGCATCAAATCTTTATTTAAAGAAGAAAATACATATCTTACTTACCACATGAAAAAGGATTGTGTATATAATGTATGTCCCTCCTACAAGATGAGTTCTGCCATCTTTTGCATGTGATTAGGTTCAAATTAGCAAATACCAATGAGAAAAACAATGAGCAAGCTCATTTTTCTTATGTAGCCAAAGCAACATTCATCGCCTCTTATGTGGCTCACTAGGAATTTGAAGTCAGCACATAATAAAAGGAAAGTAATTTGATATATATGTGTGTATGTATTTGTTCTTTTTACCATGACAGTCCAGTCCTTTCCGTATAACCCATTTGGAGATTCTTCCATCTGCTGATATAGAAACTAGTATTTCTCTTTTGTCATCTCCTGTTGTCCCTCGATCTTGTTCTATCCACTGTAGTTGCCATACAGGTCCCAAATGTTTTTGAGGTGATTCACTAAAACAGAGAAAAGCACTAAATATAGAATCATTGTCATAATTTTTAAAAGCACAGGAGTGTAAGTCATAAGGACAGCTCCCTGGAGCACTGTGACCTACTTAAAGAATGATGCCTTTATTGTTCAAAACTGGACTTTTACTTTAGGAAAAGTATTTTTGAAAAACAGGGAAAATAATCATTTTGTCACCTAATGCTTTTTGGGTTTTTTTCAATTCTTACAAAAGGAAACTTTTACTACCTTTAATTATATTAACTGTTATAATAGAAGAAAAATAGAAAAGCAAAAATTTTCTTTCTTTTCAGAATATACTTTCCCTTACTCTATTCATTTACTTTTTCCTAGATAAGTTGCGTTAATTTACTTTGGACACATTAAAAATAAGTATCTTCAGCTTTATAAGAATTTTTTCATAGCTCAAATGGATAAATTATTTAAGTCTTATTTAAGTAAACAATCACCTTACCTTTCTATGTCTCAGGTCTGCCCATTGGATTGATTCTCTCTATGGCTGATTTAACATTTCTCTGAAGAATTAAAATCACTTCGCAGATTAGTGACTGTTTTTCTGTCAGAATAATGGGTTTCTCTGTTCCTAGTCCTTGATTTTTTTATGCAAACCTTTCAAAGCAATAGTTCTGAATCTTTTTAAAATCATATATAGCTTTGCATTATTTAATAAAACAAGCACAAATGCCCATGCTTACAAAACTATGCAGACAATTTCAAATTGAAGCTTACAGACCCTGCTTTCATGCCTATTTTCAGCTCTAAGTTTATTCAAACACTAACATAAATATACTACTTCATTTTTGCCCCATTGGTATTTGTTCTATTATAAAATCCTAACATAGTCACTACCTTTCACTTTTAACATTTTTATTTTCTCAGTATGACTCATTCATTCATGCATTCATCCATTATTTATTCTTATTCACTTAACTATAATCCTGTTACATTCCCAATACAACATGCTGAAGATAAAAGGGTAAGACTTAATCCTTGACTTCAAGTTGCTTATAGCCTCTTCAGGAAAATATATATGTAAACAATACATATACAGCATGATGAGTGCTGTGATAACTACACAAGTGCACAAAAGAAAGGAATGGGAAGGTTTCTTGGAGGAGTGATGCCAAAGCAATAAAGGGTACAAACTTAACAGTTAGAAGACAAATAAGAAAAGGAGATCTAACATACAGCATGATGATCATCGTTAATAATACTGTACTATATCCTCAAAATTTGCTAAGAGAGTAGATCCAAAGTGTTCTCACCACACACACAAACAAAAAGGTAACTGTGAGGTGATGATTGTATTAATCAGTTTGATTGTGGTAATCATTTCACAGTGTATACATATATTCAGTAATTACATTGTACCTCTTTTATTTCTATTTTTTTATGTTTTATTTATTTCTGAGAGAGAGAGAGAGTGAGAGAGAGACAGCATGAACAGGGGAGGGTCAGAAAGAGAAGGAGATACAGAATCTGAAACAGGCTCTAGGCTCGGAGCTAGCTGTCAGCACAGAGCCCGACGTGGGACTCGAACCCACAAACTGTGAGATCATGATCTGAGCCAAAGTCGGACACTTAACCGACTGAGCCACCCAGGTGCCCCATACTTGTTTTAGAAATGACGTTAGAGAACCTAAATATATACAATTTTTATTTTTCAATTATACCTCAATAAGCCTGGGGAAATTTTTAAATTTTTTTAAAAGAGTGAACATAAACTGTCAAGGAAGGGTGGTGAGGTGGGCAGAGAACATGCAGATTTTAGGACACAGCATTCCAGCGAGACAGGAATTATTAAGTGTTTGAAATGAGGAATTATTAAGTATGAGGAATTATTAAGTGTTTGAAAAGTAATGGTATCACTTTCAATAACAACATAAACATTCACTCAAAATTAGATAACATTAGAGTAAATTTTTAGTTCTCCTTAAAAAAAAAGCACATATTATATGTTTATGTAATTCTTGGATTCTCACCTACTGTCCAGAACTGGAACATTACTGTTGCTCTGTACATTATAAACTGCAATGGTACCATTGTAATAGCCAACGGCTAAAAGATTAGGTGCTCCAATGGAGAAATCTACAGCAGTAACTCCATGTAGACTCTGATAAATACGCTCTGGCCACTGAATAAAAACAATAATTGTATTACATTTTACACTGGGTTTTGCAGGCCATAGTAAGATAGGATATAATGGTGACTTAAGACTAGTCTGCTGGCAGTGGAAATGTAAGAAGGGGTAGTCTACATTAAGTTACTCCTGTCTTCTTAACTTCCAGTATAGATGAAAACAAAATGTCAATTAGTCATTCTCTTTCCTTTAATGCATTCTCAGAGCTCAATATTTTTAAGAAATACAGCATGGCCTTCTCCAATAATTACCAGATTTTGGTAATCGTTCAGTGGGATTTGTATGATCATCATAGATGTGCCTTCTTTAAGAAACAAATAATTGGCTCCAATCAAATTATCTAGCAAGGTTCCTATCTTCCAGTATCTGTTTCAGAGGCTTGAATTATCTAGATATTTCTAAACAGTGGATAGAGGAAGCTCCAAAAAAACTCTTTAAGGTAGTCTTTTAGACAACTCTGTGAAGAGTTTTATTGTTTTGTTTAAAGTCTAATCCAAATCCTTTCTTGCTTTTAGCAGTCCATATGGAAAGAAGACAACTTACCAATGATGGATCCTATATCAATACTTCCACATTTTTAAAATTGTTTCTTCTTTCCTTTTTTTTATTCTATATAAACCCAGCTTCCTAATAAACTGAGGCTATTTATAAAAGCTCTAATCATTTTTTTACTTTGCTCTCCTGACCCTTTTCTAAGGTTTCCACTTCACATTTCAGTTATGAATTAAAACTAAATGTAAAGCTGCAAAGTAACAGATTGACTAAAACTGTTTAACAAAAAAAATAACTGATTCTTATTATTCTCCTTGAAAAATTCTTACTAATAACAGTCATTCATATTCATCCATTTTATATGTATTCAGGCCAGCACAAATCTATCTTATGAGGTGATGAGTTATTCATAATTAAGAAACAATTCAGTGTTAACTGAAACATAATTTTTAAAGGATTTTCACTAGAAAGTTTCCTCTTCTTTATGATAAAAAATAATTGTTCAATTCTGGGTCATCAGATCTAACAGCACATAGTAAATGCCCAATAAATATTTATTAAATGAATTTAGTTTACCCTATATCAACAAGAATAAATTTTAATTCTTATGACTTTAAACCAAAGAAAATAAAGTCTTCCTTGATAATTTTTTGACTTTAATTACCACACACATCTACTTTATGAGAATTATGTCAACATTTAATTAACTAAAAATGGGTTTATTCCTATTGGCGTTACCATAGGATTCTTTATTGACCAGCAGCAAGCCAATCCTCTTTTTTGCTCTCTAAATCCAAAGTGCCCATAGCCAACAGCCAAAAGGTCCTGAAAATCAGAAAAATATGTTTTAAATAAGAGAAGATAGCATAAAAAGATTGGGAAATATATAAAGATGCATATTAATGATCTATATTAAAAATAGAAATGGCATTCCTATTGAGAAAAAAAACAGCATACCATCTATTTTTACTTTATATCTCCATCTTACTAAGCAAAATAATAATAACTATATTTCAGACTGATGAATAACTAAAAAGAACCAATTGCTGAAAAGTTCTTTCATATATTGAGACATTTTTCCAAATTTATATTACTACATTATGAGTTTCTGAGAATGACCTAATTATTTCAAATATAAAGACAGGGTGCCATGAACTGAATTGTGTCTCCTCTCCTAAAATTCATGTGTTGGAAGTCCTAATCCCCAACATGATTGTATTTGAAGAAAGGGCTTTTAGGAGGTAATCAAGATTAAATGAGGTCATGAAGGTCATAATGTTAATCCAATAGGATTGGTGGCCTTAGAAAAAGAGCTCTCTCTCTCCACCATGCAAGAAAGCAGCAAGAAGGTGGCCATCTGCAAGATACGAAGAGAACCTTCACCAGTAATGAAATCAGCTAGCACCATGATCCTAAACTTCCTGGCTTCCTGAAAATAAATTTCTGTTTCTTTACCCAGCCAGTCTATGGTATCTTGTTATAGTACCCCAAGCTGATTAATAAAGCAGGTCATTTCAAGATGTCCTTATATAAGTGCATAAAGACAAAAGTTTGATGATTAACCAAACCCAACCTCTTCTTTATAATCAGAATACCTTTATCAAAAATATATATTTTTTTGCTGTAACCCTAGTTTCAAGCCAATACCATCTCTTTATAATTTCCTCTGCCTTAAACCACTCTTCACCACTATTCCTTTTACGCTGACATGAACAAACTTTTATTCATCACTTCAAGACTCAGCATAGGCACCACTTCCTCTAAAAAGCATTCATGAGTCTCTCTTATGTATTCTTTTTAAAAATTTTTTAAATGTTTTATTTATTTCTGAAAGAGAGAGGGGCAGTGTGAGCAGGGGAGGGTCAGAGAGAGCAGGAGACACAGAATCTGAAGCAGCCTCCAGGCTCTGAGCTAGCTGTCAGTACAGAGCCTGATGCGGGGCTCGAACCCACAAACCATGAGATCATGACCTGAGCCGAAGTCGGACACCCAACCGACTGAGCCACCCAGGCGCCCCTCTTATGCATTCTCACAATACTATTTATTTCCCTTATTAAAACACAGAGAGAACTATTATACAGGCAGGGTCTTTGTATGACTAAATTACTACTGTTTCCTCTAGTGCCTTATTAGAGTTCCTGGTACAGAGTGAATGTTCAATAAGTATTTGTAGAATGAATTAATAAATATAATAGATGCCATTCGTCATATTTTTTTAGCTTCATTAACAATTATTTAACTTTAATCTCAATAACAATATATTAACTTTAAAAATGCTGGAATATTCAGTTTCTAAAAATGATTCACCTGCCTTTATTACACATTTATTATTGATTTATTGAGTATCACTTATCTTATAAGATGTTTCCAAATATAGTTTATAAGGACCAATCCATACTAACTAAAAGTATTTTTATTTTATTAAAATAATATACATAATTTAAATAATACATTACTTAGGTTTCTATAAGGATGATGCTAGGGTTTGTATTTTTTTAAATCCATTAACAACTAGTATATTTACAATAGTACCTTATAAGATGTGGCAGTAAAATAATAAGGCTAATTCTTAAACATACATAATACAATACAGCTTTAACAAACCAATTAGTTGTAACCACTTTAAAAATACAGAAAATATTGATTCCAAAGATATTGTCATCACTCAAAAGAGTTTTGGAATCCCTAATTGAGAATCATGTCTTCAGAAGCAGTTTATAAACGCCAGGAGAAAATAAGTCTCATTACTCTATAATTATCTCTTTTTTAAAAGCAAATATACCATACCCCAACTTGATGATTCATATAATTTGGCTCAAGATGATTTTTGGCAGTGCAGTAATTAAGAGCAAGATCTATGGATCCAGATGTTTGAGTCTGAATTCTAGCTGTTTCACTTACTAGTTGTGTTACTCTGGGCATTTAAGAGACGTGGACTTTGGGCAAGTTATTTATTTGTTTATTTTTTGTACTGCAGTTTCCTTATCAACATAATGGGGGACAATAGTTCCTGTTTAATACAAGTAAAATGCTTACAATATTTGCTATTACTGGTAGTAATAATATTTTAAGAAATTTCTAAAATTATCTTGTACATTTTCAGGGTCACTGGATTAAGTATATATTTCTGAATGTGATTACTTCAAGAAGAATTTACATTTGGGTACATGAATTTGATATATCTGAAAATAAATCAGTTAGATGTTATCATCTGGTTCACTTTTCAATATCTGATACGGATTCAGAGACTACTGTGTCCCAAGTACATCTCCTAAAATTAAAATGATGACATTTTCATATTAAAGGAAAAAATTATTTTATAACTATAACCATTTTCTACTTTTTGAAACATGAACTTATTGTAGAGGTATGTTAAAACTTCATTTTAAATCAAATAAAATCCCTTGCTTAATATCTGAGGAAAAAAAAACTTCATTAGTACTTGACAGTTTCCCTTAAATACTATAGACAGAATTGTTAAAATGTTCAATAACTTACAGGATTTGTTTTATTCCAGGCAAGGCTGCTCACATTAAGGCCTTTGGTTAAGTCACAGGAAAAGGACCAAAGTCGTTCTAAATTGGCTGGTATTGTTGATTGTTCCGTACTTATTTCTATTTCTTCTTCCTCTTCCTTCTTACCTTCTTCCTCTGTCTCTTCATGTTTTTCACCTTCTTGAAAGTCATCAGGTTCTTCAGGTTCTGGTTCTAAAATTAAATCAAAAGAAGAGACTATTGCTCTCCATTCCTGCAGGAGCCTGCCAAAGGGCCCAAACACCACCTCTCTATGAGACACTTCAAGCACCAGTGGATCTGCTGGATAATATGGCCCAAGTAACAGGCATTCTGAATGACTGCCTGGACCTGTTGTAGAATCTTCTGTTGCTTTGGGCCCCACTCAGAGCTAGCATTTTTTCAGGTCACTCAGTGAATAAGCCAAAGTAGCACATCCAAATGAAGAATATGTTGTCACCAAAGAACCAAGAGGTCTACTAGGTCTTTTTTGGCTGTAAGAGGGGCCAAAAGAAAAAACTTAACCTTCACCTTTGGAAATTTCACTGAGGTGGAAAGCCCCTGAAATTTTATCAGAGGTGCCTGGGTGGCTCAGTCTACCGACTGAGTGTCTGACTTCAGCTCAGGTCATGATCTCATGGTTTGTGAGTTTGAGCCCCACATCTCAAACTCGGTGCTGACAGCTCAGAGTCCGGAGCCTGCTTCAGATTTCCTCCCCTGCTCGTTCTCATTCCCTCTCCGTCTCTCTCTCTCTCTCAAAAACAAATAAACATTAAAAAATTTTTTTTAAAAATGATCAGATTTATTTCTCACCCTCTGGCATGCAAATGTCTTACTGATAAGTCCAGTTATTCACCAGCTCTAATCAGCATAATGTCATCAATGTAATGGACCAGTGTGATGTCTTGTTGAAGGGAAAAGTCCCTGCAGACTAAATTAGGACAAGCTGAAGAGCTACTATACCTTTGAGGTAGGACAGTGATGGCGTATTGCTGGCCTGGCCAGCTGAAAACAAATGGCTTCCAGTGGCTTTTACCAACAGGTATTGAAGAAAAAAGGAAAAAAAAAGCATTTTCTGTGTCAATAGTCATATACCAGGTACCAGGTGCTGTGTTAATTTGTTCTGGCAAGGAAACAACATCTGGAATAGCAACTGCAATTGGAGTCACCACCTGATTAAGTTTACAATAATCGACCATTATTCCCCCAAGATCCTGTGTTTTCTATGCAAGCTAAACAGATGAGTTGAATGGGGGACGTGATGGGAGTCAATACTTCTGCATCTTTCAAGCCCTTGACGGTAGCATTAATTTCTACAGTCCCTCCAGAAACATGATATTGCTTTGGTTTGCTATTTTCATAGGTAGAGGAGGCTCTAGTGACTTCTACTTATCCATTTCTTACCAGAATAGCGTTCCTTCCACACTTCAAGGATCAAATGTGGGGATTTTGCCAGTTGCTAAATATTTCTATTCCAAAGTATACATTCTGGAACAGGGAAAATAACTACAAGATGAGTTCAGTGACACTCTGGACCCACTGTGAGATGGACCTGAGTTAAAATTTCATTGGTCACCTGACCCCTATAAGTCCTGTCTGGCTAAAAGATAATAGTGATGCTTTGGGTCTCATGAAGTTAGTATCTGTTCAGAGCTAGTATCCAGTAATCCCTGAAATTTCTTATTTTTCTGTTTCGCCACACACAGTCACTCATATAAAAGGCTGTAGATCCCTCTGGGGAAGACTGAGAGAAATATTAACAGTATATATTTTGGGTAGTGTAGTGAAATATTTTCTCAAAGAGACCCAGCCTCCACTTTATCCAAGGAGTTCTGGTTCTGAAAATTAATACAAGTCTTGAAATTACTTAAAGGGTTATGACTTTTCTTTTGTAAAGAAAAGACTCTTCTGTTTATACAGATCAAGTAAAAATTTAGGAGGACCACATTTTATGGGTTGAATTGTCTCCTCAAAATTCATATATTGGAAGGCCTAATCCCCAATACCTTAGAATATAATGGGTTTGGAAACAAAGGCTTTAAAGAGGAGATTAAGTAAAACAAGGCCATTACTCTGGGTCCTAATCAAATATGACTGCTGTCCTTATAAGAAGAAGACATTTGGAAACACCAAGAGACACAGGGGATGTAAAAGCACGGATTAAAAAACAAAACAAAACATGTAAAGAGACCACAAGAAGGTAGCTATCTGCAAGCCAAAAAGAGAGGCCTCAGAGGAAAGCTGACTGTACTGATACCTTGGGCTTGGGCTTTCAGCCTCCAGAAGTACGGGGAAGGTTTTTTTTTGTTTTGTTTTGTTTTTTGGCAGTCCTACCAAATCAATACAGCACCTACCTATTTCTCTTCTAAGGGTATGGTGATCAACTAGCCAATGCCGTGGATCTCTGTGAATCTGACTATCCTGATAACTGCTTTTCCCCCAATGGTAACCATGCCTACCTTTTCATTGGTAATTAATTGCTGCCACTTATGCCCTGCCACTCAGGATCTCAGTTGATTGACAGCATTTCCCACTGTAATTTCTGAACAGTGACCACAGAATTCTTCAAGGATGTTGGGGTACCCAGCCAATTAATTTTTCACAATTGTGCTAAAAGGTGTATTATCTTGACCCTTCCACAGTGGGTAAGTAGGTCATTGTGATAAATCCACCCTAACATTCCAATGTCCTGAAGCCTTTGGATACCTTTTTCTACAGCGTACCAAAGCAGTTCTGACATTTCAACTTTATTTAGTGAAAACTACATTTTGATGCATTATCAGCCAGCAACAACAACAACAAAAAATCAAGTGTTAGAGCCATTTTGATACCCAGAGCTATGACACTAAATCCAGAATCTGTGGTTAGTGGACCCATGTCAATAAATTTGTCCTAATGTATCTTCATATTTTTTCCATTATTATCCAACACTTTTAATATCTATTCTCACATATACTTCCCAGATTTCTGCCTGTATATATTGAAAAAATCGGCACTTGATCCTCTAGGAGTAATAACAACACAAAATGTGTATGTACCTAGCAAAATAGGTGAAACAAAAAACAATATATCTGAAAAGAGAAATGAATCCACAATTATAGTTCATATTTCAACACTTCTCTCTTAATAAGTAATAGAACAGGTAGACTGAAAATCAATAAGGATACAGACAACCTGAACATCATTATCAATTTAACCTAACTGACATTTATAGAACATTCCATCCAAAAACACCAGAATACATACGTGTTGCATGTATCATTGTAAATTCTCTAAGATAGACCATATTATGGATCACAAAAACAAAAACCCTAACAAATCTAAAAGAATAGAAATCATGCAAAGTATATTCCTGGACCATAATGCAATTAAATTAGAATTAATAACTGAAATATAGCTAGAAAATCCCAAAATATGTGTATATTAAGCAACACACTTATAAATAACACATGGGTCCATGAAGAAGTCTCAAAAATTTTTAAATATTTTTAATGAAATGAAAATACAACGTATCGAATCTTATGAGATTCAGCTAAAGCAGCACTTTAGCTGGTATATACAACTGGTATATAAATGTTCATGCAAACTTTATCTGTAATGGTCCCAAACTGGAAATAAATATCAATCAACAGATGAAAGAATTAGCACAGCATAGGACATTCATACAATAGAATACTCACCAGTGATAAAAAGAAATGAACTATAGATACACACAACATTAATGAACCTGAAAATGATTCTGCTAAATGAAAAGAATCCAGACAAATAAGAGTACATAATGCATGATTACACTTATATCAAATTCTAGGAAATGTAAACTAATCTATATAAGGGATATAAAGCAAATCAGTAGTTTCTTAAGGAGGAGAGAGGGGCAAAGAGGAACAGAAAGGAAGAATTATGATGGACATGAAAAAACATTTGAGGGTGATGAATACATTCATTACCATCATATATCATTGTATATATTCATTACTTATGGTGATATATTAAAGTTTATTAAATTGTATACTTTAAATATGTGTAGTTTATTGTATATCACTTATACCTCAATATCTGTTAAGAAATTACAGTGGTATATCACTCTTTAAATGAACCTGATAATATAAATATTGCAGCATTTTTTTAATTGTGAGAAAATTCAGTGACATTCATAGATTTTAGCTGTACAGTTTAATGAGTTTTGAGAAATATACACACCAATGTAACCAACACAACAATCAGGGTAGAGAACATATCCATCAACCAAAAAAGTTACCTCATGCTACTTTCTGGCTAAGTTCAACCCACCACAGCCAGGCACTGGTTTGATTTCTATCACCTCAGATTGGTTTTGTTTGTGATAGCATATCATATAAATGGGTTTGTTGATATGTGTTCTTTTGTGTGTGGTTTCTCTCAGTTGCCAATGTTTTTGAGATCCATCAAGGTTACTACGTGTATAAGTAGTTCATTTTTATTGCTGATTTGTGCTCCATCATTTGTTTATGCATTGACTTGTTGGTGGACATCTGGGCTGTTTCCAGTTTGGAGCTATTATGAATAAAGCTGCTATAAGCAATCTTACATAAACTTTTTTTGTAGACATATGTTTTCTTTTTGTTTTTTAAGTTTATTATTATTATTTTTTTTATTTTGAGGGAGAGTGAGCAAGTATGTGCAGGTAAGGGCAGAGAGAGAGGAGAGAGAAAATCCCAAGCAGGTTCTGCACTGCTAGCACAGAGCCCAATGCAGGGCCTCTATCCCACAAACCGTGGGATCATGACCTGAGCCAAGATCAAGAGTTGGATGCTTAACCAAATGAGCCACCCAGGTGTCCCAACATATGTTTTCTTTCTCTTGGATGAGTACCCAAGAACAGGATTAATGGATCATTGGGTGGATCTATGTATAACATAATAAGAAACTTCCCAACAGACTTCCAACATTGTTGTGTAATTTTATATTCCCATAGCAATATATGAAAAACCCAATTACTCCATAATCTCACTTGGTGTTGTCAGTCTTTTTAATTTTAGCGATTCCAATTAGTGTCTAGTGGCATTTTGTTATGGTTTTTAACTTGCATTTCTTTGATGACAAATTATATTTAGTACCTTTTAAGGTGTCTATTGACTATTCATATATATATTTTAGTGAAGTTTCTGTTCAAATATTTCACCTATTTTTATTATTCTTTATATATATTTCTTTTTCTTCTTTTTCTTTTTTAAGTAGATTTCACACCTGCATGGGTCCCTGGATGGGGCTTGAACTCACAACTCTAAGATCAAGACCTGAGCTGAGATCAAGAGTCAGACGCTTAACCAACTTAACCACCCAGGTGCCCCTGTTTATATACATATTTTTTTTATCAGTTGTATGTGTCCTTTACATATTCCTAGTTTAAGTCTTTGGTCAGATGTACATTGTAAATATATTCTTCTAGACTGTTGCTTGCATTTTTTTTTTCTGTAACAGTGTTATTCAAAGAGCAGACATTTTAACTAATGCAAACGTCTTATCAATTTTTTCCTTCATGTCAGGATTTTTGTGTATTAAATAACCTTTTCTTATGGTAAAATCACAAACATTTTCTCTTTTATCTTCTAGAACTATAATTTATAGTTTTAGTTTTTACATTTAAATCTATGGTCTATTCTGAGTTAATTTATACATATGATATAACATGGAGGCTGAGTTTTAACATACCTCTACAATAAGTTCATGTTTCAAAAAGTAGAAAATGATAATAGTTATAAAATAATTTTTTCTCCTTTAACATGAAAATGTATCATTTTAATTTTAGGAGATGTACTTGGGACATGGTAGTCTCTGAATCCATATCAGATATTGAAGAATGAACTAGAAAATAACATCTGATTTATTTTCAGATATATCAAGCTCATGTACTCATTTATATTCATCTTAAAGTAATCACATTCAGAAATATATACTTAATCTAGTGACCCTGAAAATGTACAAGATATCTTTTTCAGCTCTAGAAGCTCTATTTGGTTCTTATATAGCTTTCATTGCTTTCCTCATTATATTCTTATTTTCCTTTAAATCCTTAAGCATATGTTAGGTTCACAGAAAAATTGAACTTAAAATAGACAGAGTTCTTCTATACTTAAACCCAGATATATGCACAGCTTCCCTTGGATTTGACATTCTGTACCAGTAATATATTTGTTATAATCAATGAATTCACAATGACAAAGCATTACCAGCAAATGCCATAGTTTAAATTAGTGTTCACTCCTGGTATGTACATTCTATGGGTTTGGACAAATGTACAATGACATGTACCCACCATAATAGTATCATAGAAAACAGTTTCACTGCTTTTAAAATCTTATGTGCTCTGTCTATTCATTCCTCCCAATCCTTAAAATCCAGCAAACAATGGTCTCCATACTTTTGCCTTTTCCAGAATGTCATGCATTTGGAAGCATACCACATGTAGCCATTTCAGACTGACTTCTTTCATTTAGTAATATTCTTTTAAGTTTTCTCCATGTCTGTTCATAGCTTGAAAACTCACTTCTTTTCAGTGAATAATATTTCATTGTCTGGATATGCCACAATTTATCTATCCATTCACCTACTGAAGGACATCTTGGTTGCTTTGCAAGTTTTGGCAATTATCAATAAAACTGCTATAACCATTTGTGTACAGGTTTTTGGTATATAAGTATTCACCTACATTGGGTAAATACTGTGATTATGGACCATATGGTAACAGTATATTTAGTTTTGTAATAAAATGCCAAACTGTCTTCCAAGGTGACTGAACCATTATTCAATCCCTCACACACTGAATGGGAGTTCTTGTTGTTCCACATCTTTGCCAATACTTGCTGCTGTCAGCGTTTTGGAATTTTGTCATTCTAATAGGTGGATAGTGGTGTCTCGTTGTTATTTTAGTTTACAATTCCGTAATGGCATATGACCTTGAGCACCTATTTACATGCTTATTTGCCATCCATGTATTTCTTTGGTGAAGTGTCTGTTAAAGTCTTTTGCCCATTTTTTCTTTTTAAATTTTTTTTAATGTTTTATTTATTTCTAGGAGAGAGAGAGAGAGAGAGACAGCGTGAGCAGGGGAGGGTCAGAGAGAAAGGGAGTCACAGACTCTGAAACAGGCTCCCGGCTCTGAGCTGGCAGTCAGCACAGAGCCTGACGCGGGGCTCGAACCCACGAACCGCGAGATCATGACCTAAGCAAAAGTCGGACGCTCAACTGACTAAGCCACCCAGGCGCCCCAACTTTTGCCCATTTTTTAACCATGTTGTTTTTTATTGTTGAGTTTTAAGAAATAGTTGTGTATTTTGGATGGGTCCTTTAACGGATATATCCTTTGCAAATATTTTCTCCAGTCTGTGACTTGATTTCTCATTCTCTTAAAATGTCTGTTAGAGAGCAGAAGTTTATCATTAATTTGTTGTTAAATCTAAAAAGTTATTGCCGTACTCTCAGATCATCTAGATTGTCTCCTATGTTGACTTCTAGGAGTTTTAGAGTTTTGCATTTTACATTGAGGTCTATGATGTATTTTGGGTTAATTTTTGTGAATGGTACAATTTATGTATCTAATTATTTATTTTGCATGTAAATGACCAGTTGTTTCAGTACCATTGGTTGAAAAGACTATCTTTTCTCCATTGTATTGCCTTTCCTCTTTTGTCGAAGAATAGTTGAATATAATTATGTGGATCTATTTTGGGGCTCTCCATTCTGTTCTATCGATCTATATATTTATTCTTTTGAAACTACCACATTGACTTAACTACTGTAGCTTTATAATAAGTCTTGAAGTCAGATAGTGTCAGTCCTCCAAATTTCTTCTTTTCCTTCAATATTCTGTTGGCTATCCTGGGTATCACGGACAAAATTCAACACCCATTGGCCTTGGAAAATGTTTAGAAAACTAAAATGAAGAGGATATTTCCTCAAGTCAACAAAAGACATGTACAAAAAAGTATACTCAACAACATATTTAATGATAAAATATTGAATGCTTCTCCCTAAGTTTAGGAACAAGGCAAAGATATTTGCAATCTAGGGGCAGGCAAAGATGTCTTAAAGAGGACATGGCAAACATTAACTACAAGAGAAAAAACTGATAAATAAGATTTCATCAAAATTAAAAACTTCTGCTCATCAAAAGACAAATATATTGGTAAGTCACCGACTTAGAATAGTTGTAATACACATACCTTTCAAAGAGCTTGTTCCAGAATATATAAAAATTTAAGCTCCTACAACTCAATTAAAAAAAGAACTCAATTTAAAATGACAAAGGACTTGAGTGAATATTACACAAAAGAAGATAATACAAGTGACCAAAAAAAGTACATGAATATGTAGTCAACACGTTTAGTCTTTAGGACATTAAAAGAATTGCCAACATCAGCTGTTATCAAGAATGTGGAGCAATGGGTAATCTTTTTTTATTTTAATTTTTTAATGTTTTATTTATTTCTCAGAGAGAGAGAGAGAGAGAGAACATGAGCAGGGGAGGGCCAGGGAGGGAGGGAGATACAGAATCTGAAGCAGGCTCCAGGCTCTGAGCTAGCTGTCAGCACAGAGCTCAGTGTGGGGCCTGAACCCACGAACCATGAGATCATGAACTGACCCGAAGTCGGATGCTTAACCAACTGAGCCACCCAGGTGCTCCACAATAGGTAATCTTGTACATTGTTTATGGCAGTGTAAGATGGGACAAATACTTTGGATAGGTATTTTGCATTCTCTAAAAAAGTTAAATATGCATCTATCTAATGATCCCAAAATTCCATTTCTAGGTATTTACCCAAGAAAATTTAAAACATATGTCCAGGGGTGCCGGGGTGGTACAGTTGGTTAAGCGTCCAACTCTTGTTTTTGGCTCAGATCATGATCTCACAGTTCATGGGACTGTGCCCCATGTGGGGCTCTGCATTGATGGTGTGGAGCTTGTCTGGTTATTCTCTCTCTCCCTTTCTCTCTCTGCCCCTCCCCCACTCATGCTCTTTTTCTCTCAAAATAAATAAATAAACATTAAAAATAATAAGACATATGCCCACAAAAAAGCACAAAAATGATTATAGCAGCTTTATTCATAAAATTCCCAAACAGGTAATGGGCCAAGTGTCCATTAACAGGTGAACGAATATACAAATAATTATGATATATTCACAAAATGGAACAGTACTCAGAAAAAAAAGTGGACCACTTATCACAAATCAATCTTAATGAATCTCAAAAACATCATGTTGAATGAAAGAAGCCAGACACAAAAGAATACAAGTGACCCTTGAACAACACAGGTTTGAACTGTGTGGGTCCACTTACATGCAGATTTTTTTTTTAAAGAGTTGACAGCAAAAGCCACAAGGCATTTGTCTACAACTGCCCACTCCAGTTTCCCAAGATAGAATGAAAGGCAACTAGCATAGAAGTAGCACTTGCTGCCTGAGTGCCTGAAGAGGCACACTGAGGCTGTCAGCAACCTGGCGGTCCCAGGACCAGGAAGGTGTGTAGGTCGCCCTGTGTGAGGATAGGGTGGTCAGGTGGGGTGCATCTAGGGCTAGCCAGCAGAAGGCTGAGTTAAAGTGGTAGAACACACCCAGAGAGCAGGGATGGCATTCTGCAGGGAGCCCCATGCCCCTGAGTCCTCCACCCACCGGCCTCTTGAGTGGCACCAGGTGGCCACGGCCTTGGTCTCCTCACAGGCCTGGTGCACGTTCCTCCCTGTGGTGGCCCCTTGCCTCATGGCCTCCTAGAGACCAGTATACTCATGTTTGGCTGCAGCTGAAGTGGCCACCTGCAGGTGGTCTACCTCTGGGCAGATAGGGCAGCTCCACTGTGTCCCTAGGCTACTTTCACCACCCATGGGCCCACCAGCAGCCGCTACTGCTGAGCTGAGGCCCACCAGGCTGCAGAACTTTGTCATTCTGGGCCCAGGACTTCAGCCCCTGCCTCTGTCCCTGGCCCAGACCAACACAGATACAAGACTATAAATGTATTTTCTTTTCCTTATTATTTTCTTAATAACATTTTCTTTCCTCTAGTTTATTTTATTGTAAGAATATAGTATATAACACATATAACATAAAAATGTGTGTTGACTATGTATGCTAGAAGTAAGGCTTCTGGTCAACAGTAGTCTATTTGTAGCTAATTTGGGGGGGAATCAAAATTTATACTTGGAGTTTTGACTGTGCCAGGGTCATCACCCCTAAGCCATGCCTTGTTCAAGGGTCAACTGTACTTACTATCTGAGTCCATTTATCTGATATACCAAAACAGTTAATCCATGGTGGGAAAAGTAAGGTTAATGCCTGTTTATGGGAGGTTAGGTTTAACTGGAAAATAGCACAAGGGAAATCTGAGAGTTTGTAATTTATTATAGGCAATGGGAAGATACTGAAGGTATCTTGAGAGTTAAATGTCCGGTTCAAACCTGTGTATGGGATACATCAGCACCCCAGGAGAGTAAAGTGGAAAGAGAATTAGAATGAGATCAGAAGGCCTTGGATGAATGCCTAGCTTTGTCATAGACTCTAAACTTAGAAAGTTTCTATACTATTCATTTTCTTCATTCAAAAATTGAAGGGTTGAATTAATCTCTAAAATCTTTCAGAATATTCTGTGAATGTTTAAGATGGAATTTGCAGCAACAAGAACAGGAAGAATGCCCCTGCAATAAAATTAGGGAGAGGTAATAAGCACCAGGACCTGGAAAGTGTCAATGGCAGTGGAGAGGGTGTTTAAATATGAGAAAATAATTCAATGCAAGGGCAAGGGAGAAGAAAGAGCCACGGAAGCTTTTGAAGATTTTAATCTAAGGGATGATCTCTTTGGAGGGCTCTGTAGTTTGAATTCTACTATTATTTGGATGTTTAATGCTAAAAGGTATATAAATGTGTCTTTTGACAAGTGATAATCCAGTCTGGAGGCTACATTTAGAAATGATAACGTCATTCAATTCTTTTGATTATTTGAGTTTGTCTAAATGTGATTTAAAAAATACCTTTTAAAATAGGAAGCTGACGATAAGCTGCAAGTTTTGGTTGAAATATATTTTCCATTAGAACTCGTTCCATAAAAAATAAATCCTGATGAAATTTGTCAGATTTCAATATTGTCTCCGAGTGGTCTTCTTCATCATCATGGATTTTAGTCAAAATTACATTTTCTATATCCATTAAAGAACTAGCTTCGCTATCTGTAAAATACAAACATGATGGAATGATAAAATAAACAGAATTAGTGATTCATGCATTCTAAGGATTTTTAAAATGATATTTTGTCATTATTTTTGTTTTCCTCCAATAGTCAACAACTTAAATAGACATTTATTGCATATCTTTCATTTACTAAGCACATGAAAGATATTATCTCACCTTGGAATTCTTTTTTTAAATTTTTTTAACGTTTTTATTTATTTCCGAGAGAGAGAGAGAGAGAGACAGCATGAATAGGGAAGGGTCAGAGAGAGAGGTAGACACAGAATCCAAAACAGGCTCTAGGCTCTGAGCTGCCTGTCAGCACAGAGACCGATGTGGGGCTCGAACCCACGAACCATGAGATCATGACCTGAGCCAAAGTTGGACGCTTAACCGACTGAGCCACCCAGGTGCCCCTCATTTTGGAATTCTTAACCATTCAAATATGCACTGTTTATCAGAAGGTAAGCAATGATAACCTCATAGGTAATTTATATCTCTATACATTGTTCTTCAAATTAAAATAAGATTATTAGTCTTCAGATGAAATTCTGACTGGATTACTGTTTCATAGAAATACCATACTATTGTGTTAATTTTTTGTTGATGCTAAAACAAACTACCAAAAACTTAGTGGGTTAAAACCATGCAAATTTATTATTTTAAAAGTTCAGCAATTTAGAGGTCTAACCCAGGTCTCACTGGGATAAAACGAAAAAGTTAAGAGGGTTATATCTCTGGAGAGCCTCATCTTTTTCAGCTTCTAGAAGCCACCCAAAACCCTTCCTCCATCTTGAAACACAACATCACTGCATCTCTCTGACGTTCTTCTGTCATTACATCTGCTCGAGCTATGACCACAGCTTAGAAAGGTTTCTACTTTTAAGTACCCATGTGATTATATTGGGTTCTCTCATTCTACTAACAGAAAGCACAACAAAGACTCTTGGCCACATTTTCCCTTCATTCTTTCTGCCTCCTGACCAACTCTGGTACTTCTCTGTGTAGCCCACAGCATAGAATGTTCCTTCCTCTTGAGACTTGTGAGTATAACAGCTATCGTTTCAATGGCAATAGTGTCCTCATCTGCTGGTCTTGCCATGCCTAAATAATAATATTCATATTTAAAAAAATATTGTCTATTGGGGTGCCTGGGTGGCCCAGTTGGTTAAGCATCCAGCTCTTGATTTTGGCTCAGGTTATGATCTCATGGCTCATGGGTTCGAGCCCCATGTTGGGCCCTGCATTATCAGTATAGATTCCCTCTGTCCATCCTTCTCTTTCTGCTTCTCCCCTACTTGTGCTCTCTCTTTCTAAAAAATAAACATTAAACATTTTTTAAAAAACATTGTCTAGGGGCAGCTGGGTAGCTCAGTCGGTTAAGCATCCAACTTCGGCTCAGGTCATGATCTCATGGTTCATGGGTTCAAGCCCCACATCGGGCTCTGTGCTGACAGCTAACTCAGAGCCTGGAGCCTGCTTGAGATTCTGTATCTCCCTCTCTCTCTGACCCTCCCCTGATCATGCTGTCTCTCTCAGAAGTAAATAAAAACATTTAAAAATTCTTTTAAATCTCAAAAAATAAAAAATAAATAAAAATATTGTCTGTCTGTAAGAAGCCCAATTTAAATGTAAAGACACAGATAGATTAAAGAGATAGAACAATATATACTATGTTAACACTAATCAAAAGAAGACAGAGTAGCTATATTTAATTTCAGACAAAATAGACTATAGAACAAGGAAAATTATCAGCAATAAAGTGGAGCATTGCATAATAATAAAGAAATCAATTCTCCAAGAAGACATAGCAAGGCTAATCATTTATGCAGCAAAAAACCAAGACTACAAATCTGTAAGGAAAAAGCTAATAAAATTGCAAGGAGAATTAGACACACAAGCTATTATAATTGGAAACATTAACCCTTTTTATTTTTAACAGAATACATGTTTTTCTCTAGTTCACATGGAATGCTCACCAAGCTAGAACACATTCTAGGCCACAAAGCAAGTTAAACACATTTAAAGAATAGAAATAATTTTTTAAAAAATGCTCTCAGACCACAATGGAATTAAAACTGAATTTAATAACAGAAAGACAGCTGGATAATCCCAAAATATTTGGAAATTTAAAAAGCATCCATAAATAAAAAATAGGTCAAAGAAGAAGTTTCAAATGAAATTTTAAAATATTTGAAAATAAAACTAAAATTTCTCAAAATTTATGAAATGCAGCAAAACGAATGCCTAGAGGGAAATTTATAGCATGGAAGGCATATACTAAAAAGAAGAAAATCTAAAAATTGGTAATCTAAGCTCCCATCTCAGGGCACTAGAGTAAGAAGAGCAACCTAAGCCTAAAGTAAGCAGGAAACAAATATATATGAAAATTAAAACATACATCAATAAAATTGAAAACAGAAAATCATCAGAAACAATCAATGAAATTAAAAGTTGTTTCCTTGAAAAGATCAATAAAATTCATAATCATCAGCCAGACTAACCAAGAAAAAAAATAAAACATATAAATTGCCAGTATGAGCAAGAACAGAGGTGTCATCACTACTGATCCCAAAGACCAAAGAATATTGAACACTGAATAATTTATGTCCATAGATTTGATAACTTAGATGAAGTAGAGAAATTTCTTGAAAGACATAAACTGTCCAAACTCACACAAAGAGGAATAGGTAATCTGAATAGGCCTCTATCTATAAAGAAGTTGAATCCATAATTAATAACTTTCCAAAATAGAAAGCCCCAGGCCCAGATGGTTTTACTGATGAATTATATCAAACATTTAAGGAATGTTTATACAATCTATTTCAGAAAATAAGTAGAAGGAACACTTCCCAATTCATTTTGTTAGGCTGACATTATTCTAATACAAATACCAGATGAAAACATTATAAAAAAGGAGAATTACAGAAAAATACTGTTTATGAAAGCAACACAAAGATCCTCCAACAAAATATTAGCAATGAAATCTAACAGTGTATAAGAAGACTTATAAAACACAGTGTGGTTTGTTCCAGGTATGCACAGCCAGTGCCAACACTTGAAAACCAATTAATACAATCCACCAGATCCATAGGCTAAGGTAGAAAAATCACATTCGATTCAGAAAAATCTTTTGACAAAATCTAATTTATGTCATTTAAATTTAATTTATGATAAAAAAAAAACCCAGGACACTAAGAATAGATATGAATTTTTAAAAAAATCTATGAATAATCTACAACTAACATAATATTTAATGGTGAAAACCCAAAAATTTACCCACTAAGATAAGAAACAAGGCTAGAATGTCCCTTCTCACTACCTTTATTCAACATCATACTAGAAGTCCTACCTAGTACAGTAAGTCAAGGAAAAGAAATAAAAATTATACAAATTGGAAAGGGAAAAAAAAACCTTTGTAGATGACATGATTGTTTTGTGAAAAATCCCCATGAATTGTCAAGAAAATATAAAATTCTCCAAATATAATAAAAAGTATAGTAAAGTTGCAGTATACATGATTAATATACAAAAATCAATGTCTTTCCTATAAACCAGTAATGAACAACTGAAAACTGAAATAGGGGCACCTGGGTGGCTCAGTCAGTTAGGTGTCTGACTCTTGGTTTCAGCTGAGGTCATGATCTCACAGTTCATGAATTGAAGCCCTACCTCATCTCTATGCTGACAGTGTGGAGCCTGCCTGGGATTTTCTCTCTCTCTCTCTGTCCCTCTTGCATACTATCTCTCTCAATAAACAAACAAACAAACTTAAAAAAATAAAATTGAAATAAAAACCATAATACTATTTATACTGGAGCTAAAAAGTTAAACACTTAAGTTACTAATCTAACAAAATACGTACAAGATCTACTTGAGGAAATTACAAAACCCTGATGAAAGAAATCAAAGAAGATCCAAATGAATTTTCATGGGTAGGAAGTCTCCATATTGTTAAAATGCCCATGTTTTACAAGTTGATCTATAGCTTCAGTGCAATCCCAATAAAAATCCCACCAAGCTATTTTATTGATATTGACAAATTGATTCTCAAGTTTATATGGAGAGGCAAAAGAACAAGAGTAGCTGACACAATATTGAAGAAGAACAAAAGACTGACACTACCCAATTTTAAGAATTACTATAGAGCTACAGTTAACCAAGACAATGAGATATTGGTGAAAGAACAGATAAATTGATCAATGTAACAGGATAGAGAGCTCAAAAACAGCCCACACAAATACAGTCAACAGATATTTGACAAAGGACCTCAAGAGTGTCTTTTCAATAAATGAGCAATTGGACATCCATATATTTAAAAACATGTAAACACAGAATATATGCCTTTCCCAAAAATTAACTGAATCGAACCTCAATGTAAAATACAAAACTATACATTTTTCTAAAACAGCATAGGAGAAAATCTAGGTGGCCCTGGTTTGGTGATAAATCTTTGGATAAAATACCAAAAGCACAATTTGAAGAAGAAAAACGAATGTTAAATTAGACTTTATTAAATTAAAACTTTCTGGTCTGTGAAGAATTGTTAAGAAAATGAAGAGACAAGCCCCCAAATGGGAGAAAATTTTGCAAAATGCTTATCTGATGAAGGAGTTAATTTATCATAATTCATAAAATTCAACAAAAAGAAAATAAATAGCCCAATTTAAAAAATAACAGAAAATTCAAATAGACATTTCACCAAAGAAGATATATATATGCCAGTAAATATATGTTCAACATCACATGTCATAAGGGAATTGCAAATTAAAACAATAATGAGATGGGGTGCCTGGGTGGTTCAGTCAGTTAAGCCTCTGACTCTGGATTTCTGCTCAGGTTATGATTTTATCATCTATGAGATTGAGCCCCATGTTGGGCTCTGCACTGACAGCACAGAGCCTGCTTGGGATTCTCTCTCTCCCCCCCTCTCTGCCTCTCCTCCACTGGCATGCTCTTTCTCTCTTTCTCTCTCTCAAAATAAATAAATGAACACTTAAAAAAAATAATGAGAGAGCACACATCTATTACAACAGCTAAAAAAATTTTTAAAGTAAACAGTATCAGGGGTGCCTGGGTGGCTCAGTCAGTGAAGTGTCCAACTTTGGCTCAAGTCATGATCTTACATTTCATGCGTTCAAGCCCTGCATCAGGCTCTGTGCTGAGACTTTAGAGCCTGGAACCTGCTTCAGATTCTGTGTCTCCCTCTCTCTCTGAGTCCCCCACTCCCTGCTCATACTCTCTCACTCAAAAATAAACACTAAATTTTTTTTTTTGGGTAATCAGTACCAAATACTGATAGAATGAGGAGCAACAAAAACATTCACTCATCGCTGTTGGTAATACAAAGTGGTACAACCACTTTGGAAGACAGTTTCATAGTTTCTTAAGAGTCTAAGCATACTCTTACTATATGACCCAACAACTGTACTCCTGGGTATTTACCCAAATGAGGTGAAAAGTTATGTCCCCACAAAAACCTACACATGAATGTTCATAGCAGCTTTGTTCACTGTCACAAGAAACTAGAAGCAACAAAGAAATCCTTCAACAAATAAATAAACACATTGTCGTATCTCCATATAATTTAATATTTTCTAGTGAAAAACAAACGAGCTGTCAAGTCATGAGAAGACACACAGGAATCTTAAATGTATATTGTTTGGTAAAAGAAGCCAGTCTGAAAAGGCTACATATTGTATGATTCCAACCACCTGACATTTTGGAAAAGTCTAAATTATAGACATAATAAAAAGATCAGCAATGGTCAGAGATATGGAGTGAGGAGGAATGATGAATACATGGAGAATGGGGGATATTTAAGTCAATGAAACTATTCTGTATGAAACTGTAATGACCGAAACATGTCCTTATGCATTTGCCGAAACTCATGGCACTGTACAACACAAGGAGTGAACCTTGATGTAAATTATGTTAATGATATCGATATTGATTCAACAATTGTAACAAATGTACCCCACTAGTGCCAGATGTTAGAAATAGGGGAAATTGCACCAAGTGGGATAAAGGAAGAAATTGGAAGGATCTCTCAGTACTCTCTGCTCAATTTTTCTGTAACTCTAAACCTGTGCTTGAAATGTCTATTACTTTTTCAAAATCTACAGCTCTTTAAAACAAACAAACAAACAAAACAATGGGGCACCTGGCTCGGTCATGATCTCACAGTCCATGAGTTTGAGCCCCACATTGTGCTCTGTCCTAACAGCTCAGAGAATGGATCCTGCTTTGGATTCTGCGTCTCCCTCTCTCTCTGCCCCTCCCCTGATCATGTTCTTTCTCTCTCTCTCTCTGGTAGAAATATATAAACATTTAAAAAACTTTTTTTTAAGCCCATGAGAGAAAATAATTTCTCTTTGTGATCTGAGTAAGTGTCTTACAGATATTCAAAAATGAAAATCATGGTCCTTTTTCCCCTCAAACATAATGGTTAAAATATAACCTGTACATTCAAAGTTTAAATGGAATAGAAACATTTCTTAAACCAAATATGGACCATATTTAACTTTTTTTCTCTATGTGTCTGCATTATAAAATCTCAGAGGCAAAAGGGACCCAGAAGTGATCTTAGTCCTTCTAATTTTTATGTGACTCTCCTTTACAATCTCAATAAATCTGATCATTTACTTCTGTTGCCTATCTTTTTCTATTTTTTATTTTCTCCCTTTTCCTAGTTCTGGTCTCCTCTAATCCCTTAATTGGCCACAATACTAAAATAAAGTATATTTTTATTTTGTATTATAGTTCTTGAATATGGTTTTATTATTGCTTTTTGCTTTTTAAAACACACCCATATATACAAGAAATAAAAGACCCACAAATAGAGACATTTTTCTTTTAGGACCTTCTACTTACACTTATTTTGGTGTGTCAATGGCCTTAATAGAGATGGGGTATGTGTATCCAATTTTGAAGTCCCAATGTAATCTTTGAGTCTAAGATGGATATTTTTCTTAGAAATTTTTGGCAGGAAAAATTTTGGCTTCTAAAAGCAAAACCACTGTATGGACATTAACATTTAAGCAACAAAAAATGTTTCTTAGTGATAACTAATAATTCATTCTTCCCCTTCATTGTTCTCTGGGAAAATAATCTGGCCTTCATTGTAAACAACTTTCAGTAAAACATAGCTATAGGTCACATGACTGTAAATATAATTTTAAATGACAAAATAATAGAGATGACATTTTTAAAGTTTTTATTTTTTAAAAAATTTAATTTAAGTACAATGATAGACCAAATTATTAGATGGTAGGTCCTATAGATCTAAAGTGTCTGAAGGAAATGTAGTCAGTTATAAATAAGATGATTATTTTCTGAAAATTATCAATTCTCTTTAAACTTGATTTTTCAAAAACACTTCAGTGTTTTTTTTTAATGTTACATTTGTCTTCAGGGTAAAAAATAGTTGGGAATAGAAATATTTCAATTTAACTTATGAAAATTTGCCAAAATTTTACCAAAACTTGCCAGGGTATAGTTATTCTGAAAAAATAAAAAAAACAACTACCCCTTACATGAGTGATATCATTTTATAAGAAAAATGACTCGAAAGTTCAGAATAGGGAGAATAAAACTATATAACCACAAAACAATCAGAAATGGAGCTTAAGAAATTTCTTATAGGTGGACTTTGTAAAAATTCTCTCATATTGCTAAGTACATTTAGAGAGTTAAAATTTTGTGTTGACTTTAATGAAAGCATTTAATCTTAAACCTTAAAATACTAAAAGCTAAAGTTGTCATGTGGAGTTTCTCACCCTTGGTAGTACTGACATTTTGGCGAGGTAATTTGTTGTTGTAGGGGCTGTTCTGTGTACTGAAGGATTTTTGGTAGTATCCTTAACATCAAACCAAAAGATGTCCCCATAGTCATGACAACCAAAAAGATCTCCAGATATTGCTAAATATCCANAGCACTGGGTGTTATGTGGAAACTAATTTGACAATAAACTATTTGTAAAAATAAAATAAAATAAAATAAATTGTACAGCCTACGTAAAGAAAAGAAGAGAGAAAATTATGAACTCACATGTCCTCACATGTATGAAAGAGAGCTTTAGAGTAAGTAAGCAACAGAGGAAGAGAGAATCTTTGAAACTCTTGACAGATATCCAAGAAAAATTAATGTTTTTAGTTTAGAGTCCAAGATGATATAAAGACTGACAATGCTATTTCTGAGTAAAAGTTATAGTTTTCATTTCCCACCAGAAATGAAGTATTGTGACTGCTAAGAAAGAATTTACTTACAATGGCATGTGAAAATATCACTTTTTAAAAACTGAAATAGTGCTTGCTGAGGCAGCAAGTAGAGTAATATTAGAATGATACAGAGAAGATTAGCATGGCTCTTGTGCAAAGAGAGCATGCACATTAGTGAAACATTCCATTTAAAAAAAAAACCTGAAATAAATGAAATCTTACTTTTTTCTGTAGCACTCCCCGGCACTCTTTGCTCTCGATCTTTAGAAGCTGCATTTCCTTTACAACTTGAATCAAGTATAGACTTTGCGGGTAAAGGAGAAGGCTCCATAGCGTTATAAGAATCATACAAATCCCAAGTAGTGGACATTACACCTAAACAGAGAGATAGAAAGGTAAAAATTATTTTAAACCAAGTTCTAATAGTTTAGCTTATATATAACTAGTTATAGAAAAATCTCTCCATGTTTTAATGATAACTCCAAGTTGTCCCCACCATTCTTTGTGATCCCCCCTCCTTTCTCCCCTCCATCCCAAGCTGATACAGCATAATCCCATCAGTCTGTCACTATAGGTCTTGCTTGATATGGGCCTGGACAACCGTGTTACAATAAGGATTTAAGGTTCCTTTACTTATGGTTAATATGTTTGTATTCTATAGAACTTTTGATTTATAATAATACAATTCCATTTTTAGCACATAACATCTCCTATATACTTATGTGAAAAGATTTTACTTGCTGGGAAAACTGTAGATTCTGTTCTCAAGAAATTTATAAGGTTATTAGTTTCTCTTTTAAAAATTTTTGTTTACATTATATTTCTTCATTTGAGCAAATATAACAACAGTCTCCAAACAAAAATTGGCAATGTTACTTATCTCCAAATTAAAAAAAAGTATTCCAACTCCTTTCATTATTAATATAACAAAGAAAGGCTCATGTAGCAATTATTTTATCAGTGACCGTATTCCTACAGGCTAAACTTGCTAAATTTTTAAAGTACAGTGATTTAATAAAGAATTATTTTCACTAGGGGTACCTGGGTGGCTCAGTCCGTTAAGGGTCCGACTTTGGCTCAGGTCATGATCTCACGGTTTGTGGGTTCGAGCCCCACATCAGGCTCTGTGCTGACAGCTTGGAGCCTGAAGCCTGTTTCAGATTCTGTGTCTGCCTCTCCCCTGCTCACATTCTGTCTCTCTGTCTCACTCTCAAAAATATATAAAGATTTAAAAAAAATTATAGAGTTATTTTCCCTAAAAATCAAAACAAGATCTGGATATAATAAGTGCAACTACCTCATTCTTAGAACTTTTATTTTCATGATATAAAATGAAGGAGCTCTGGTATTCATAATGTTTTCAATTAGCAAGAATGTTAACTCACATGTCATAGTGATATTTCTATTTTATTAAACTTAGTTATATTTAACAAAGTGATACCCAAAATACCTAGTTTATTTTGCTGAACTGAAAAGGGTACAACTTCCATGTTCATAAAGTAAAAGACCATAGAAGGAAATCATGTCTTTGAATGTTGAACTACTTAAACTTCTTTTTCTTCCTTTAACTGAAAGTTTAGTAATTTGATTAAATAGGAATATATTGTTATGTGATCACTAATAAGTACTACATAAATAAAGGTACATGCTATAGAAGAGCAATGTAAAATGTTAGAGTGATAAAAAGTTTTTTCTTGTTTGAGGATAACAAATAACATGGGTAATTTTAGTTTGGGTACCATCATGACGTTTGTACATTTGAATAAATTAACCTAAGAAATAAAAAAAATCTCAAACCACATGCCATAATATCATGTACAAAATAAAACAATAAATAATGAGTGATTGGGGTTTTGTTTTTGTTTTTTTAAGTTTTTATTTAAATTCCAGATAGTTAACATAGAATGTAATATTAGCTTCAGGTATACAATTTAATAATTCAACACTTCCATGCAACACCTGGTGCTCATCACAAAAGGTATGTTCTTTAATCCCCATCCTTAATCACCTATTTAACCCATTCCCCTACCCACCTCCCTTCTGATAATAATCAGTTTGTTCTCTATAGTTAAGAGTCTGTTTGTTTCTTAAAGAAAAAAAAAAAGAATGATTGTGACTTCCCAATTTTATACTGTTATATTCTGCTAAAGAAAGTCTGAACTAGTATTAAAAAAAAGCATTCTCAACTATATCTGTGTTTTGAGCACTTCTGAGTCCATAATATGTCTAAGTAGTTTTTACCCATTTTAAAATATTGTTTCTATATACTAGTTTAACTCAGACTATAAAAGAACAGCAATTAGCCATATAACATTTACAGAAAAATAATTTTATATTTTAGCTGAGTAAAAAGATATGCTCACTGTGAAAAAAGAAAAAAAGATAAATATGACTTGGTATGTCCATCACCCAGAGATAATAACTGCTAACATTTTGGTGTATGTACTTTCAGATTCACATATGAACAAATAGATATGTGTATGTTTTATAATAGAAACGATCTCTTATTACACTTTAAAAAAATTTTTTTTAGGGGCGCCTGGGTGGCTTAGTCGGTTAAGCGTCCGACTTTCGCTTAGGTCATGATCTCACGGTGCGTGGGTTTGAGCCCCGCGTCGGGCTCTGTGCTGACTGCCAGCTCAGGGCCTGGAGCCTGTTTCAGTCTGTGACTCCCTCTCTCTCTGACCCTCCCCTGCTCACGCTGTCTCTCTCTCTCTCTCTCTCCTAGAAATAAATAAAACATTAAAAAAATAAAAAAAAATTTTTTTAGAGAGAAAATGCATGTGCAAGTGAATCGAGAGGGGCAGAGGGAAAGAAAGAATCTTAAGCAGGTTCCATGCTCAGTGCAGAGCCTGGCCCGGGGCTCAATCCCACAACTCCAGGATCATGACCTGAGTCGAAATGA
The DNA here is from genome assembly GCF_008692635.1 of Crocuta crocuta. Taxonomy (NCBI): domain Eukaryota; kingdom Metazoa; phylum Chordata; class Mammalia; order Carnivora; family Hyaenidae; genus Crocuta; species Crocuta crocuta. The sequence goes on along the minus strand of NW_027532041.1, from coordinate 2,130,559 downwards.
AGAATGGGACATTCAACTAACTGAGCCACACCAGAGCCCCTACACACGTTTTTATAAAAGACATTATTGTAGTATAATATCCATAGAAAATAAGCTGGCTTTATGAAATCTGTAAAGTTGTAGGATTTAACTGTATTTTTCAAAGTCAGCCAGGAACACATACATTTATTGAATTATCTATTTATTTGAAATGCCACTTTTACAATAAATTACTATATGTTTAGTGTTAGGTGGAAAACTTTTCCCTCACTTTCTGTGAATCCTTACAGAGGGAGCTTCAACTACTGAACACCTTGACCTCACTATATCCCTCATACACTCATTGCCAGAGAAAAAGTGACTAATCCTGTAGGAGAGTTTAGGGGAAGGCATTGTGCTTAGCCACCTCTGGATTCTTTCGTTAGGTCTGTTTAGTGGCAGAAAGCATGCTTTCTGGTCTGTTCTCACAAAAAGGAGGTCTGTGCTGGTCTAGCGGGACCAATTACTACTGGTAAGATCTATTCTGGAAGCAAGAAATGGCAATTCCACTTAGCTGCAGATTTGAGACTACATTTTTTCAATTAACTTTACCAGTAATAAAACTAATATTGGATTTCCATCTCTCTAACTCCTGAATCTCTTTCAATTTCATCCCAAATCAGGCAAGGGAGACATATGCTTTTTTTTTTACTGATCCATAAGGCTTTAATATTTAATTGGTCTGCATTGAAATTTTTGAATATAAACTATCTCTCATTACAGATCATTCATAGAAGAGTGTATAACACATATATGTGTAAAGAATTACTACCATGTACTCACCAGCCAGGATAAGAAATAGGACATCTCCAGGTGATTACAAGCCCCCTGGACACTCTTCTATCATAACCCTCCACCTTCTAGCTACCTCAAACAGAAGCACATCCACTTTTCCTAACTGTTGGAATGCTCATTCTCTTGCTTTGCTTTGAAAGGGTTTTCTCCTGTGGCAGATGCTCTTGGTGCCCTGCCCATATCTGTTATGCATTACCTCTTACTGTCAATCTCCAACTGCCAGCACCTATATTGTTTGGCCTGGGGCCATCTTTGGCCACCAAGGCTACTTTGATGTCCACAAATCATACCAGAAGTACCAAGGAACTAACAAGCCCATCAGCCTGCAAACAATGATTTAGAAAGTTGGAGCATGAGAAGATAACTCTGGCTCCCAGAGTTCTCTAGCAGTATTGGACTCCAGTTATCCAAAGACATAATTTGTTAGATCACATTTGTTGGCTGCCTACTCTTTCTTCTTTCACTTACTTACTCTCCTACCAATGTTTCTTAGGATTACCTCCAAAATAAACTATGTGCACTCAGATTCCTTCTTCAGAGGTTTCTTCTTGGAAAACTTCTCTGATATATGTATACTTACACAATATACTGTCTAGTTTTAAAAATTGAATAGCAAACACTATCACAGATGAATAAAAAGAGAACAAAATTGCCACTATTAGAGGAGGACTACTAAAGGAGGACTCTCAGGAGAAGATCATCAGAACAATCTGGGTCATATTCTGACTTCAGCTCCCCTGAGAGTTAACAAGAGCCACTTATGAAGATATCACATGGTGAGATCATGAATGTGTCCTTGGAAACACAGAACTTAATCTACAGAGGGCACCTGACAAGCTGGGCATCGAATGTCCAATGAAAGTATGGTCAGGTAACTGGCTGTTCTAGATTTTCTGTTTATCATGTCTTCTCTACAGCAATCAGGGTAAAACAGAACATGTCTGTGCAGTGAAGTCAGTTGCCTCAACTTGTCTAAGAAGGCCACCAGAAAGGAGAGCAGGACTACATTAAAAATGGTAAAGGCGAACTAGATATAAAAAAAGAATCAGCAGATTCAGCTGAACATTCTGTCCTTGGGTTAAGAAGATGGAACTTGGTTTCCAGTTCCATAGTAAAGGAGTTTGGAAGTCACCATTCTGTCCTAAGAACAAGTGAAAAATTAAACAGCCTGAAAAATCACCAACTTTACTTGGATCTGAAAGAGAGGTAAGACACAGAGCAAACCACTGCTCCCAAGATTGGGGAGATGGACAGGTGAATACAGGAAGTCATGGTTTATTGGAGTGGACTCAGGAGTGTAAATTGCTTCGGGAATCTGAACTGTATTGATAAGCTACTGGAGGATTGGTGCGAACAAGTTTGAGAATTAAAAATTCCAGGGGACCCAATCATAGGGAAGGCCCCAATTTTGTGAGTTTTATCTCTAGGAACTTGACCAAATCCCCACAGTACATATTAAAAAAAAAAAAAAAATCCTTTTGTGCCTCTGGCAGGGGCAGGGGAAAGGGAACCATTTTTGGAATATGCTAGAGCACTCTGTTCTTAACAAGGCCAACCTTCAGGAGAAACTGATGATCTAGAGGACCGCCTGCTAGGGTACTATCAGCATGTAATTGACCTAGGGGAAGGGAATACCAAATACCAGTGCTTTCTAGCCATTCTGTCCCACTTAAGGGGGTGGGGGTGTGCAGGAGAAGAAAAGAAACACTTGTGAAGTTCAGAATCCAGAGACATAGATTGAGACCAAATCAAAGGACCATTGAATGCTCACCTCCTCCACACATTACCACCACATTACTATGAATGGCTATTATTAAAAACACAATAAATAACAAGTGTTGGAGAGGATTTGGAGAAAAGAGAAATCTTGTGCACTGTTGGTGGGAATAAAATTGGTGCAGTCACTATAGAAAAAAACATGGAAGTTCTTAAAAATATTAGAAATAGGGGCGCCTGGGTGGCTTAGTCGGTTAAGCGTCCGACTTTCGCTTAGGTCATGATCTCACGGTTCGTGGGTTCGAGCCCCGCGTCGGGCTCTGTGCTGACTGCCAGCTCAGAGCCTGGAGCCTGTTTCAGTCTGTGACTCCCTCTCTCTCTGACCCTCCCCTGCTCACGCTGTCTCTCTCTCTCTCTCTCCTAGAAATTAATAAAACATTTAAAAAAATTAAAAAAAATATTAGAAATAGAATTATCATATGATTCAGCAATCCTGCTTCTGGGTATTTATCTGAAGAAAATAAAAACACTGACTCAAAAAGATACCTGAATTCTCATATTCACTGCAGTATTATTTATAATAGCCAAAATATGGAAGCAACCTAAATGGCCCTTGATAGGTAAGTGGATAAATGTCACACATGCACGCACACACACGCACACAGAAATATTATTCAGACATAAAGAAGGAAATGTGGAATTTGAAATTCGAAACAATGCAATTCACATTAGTGTCCCAGAAATGAAATAGTTAGGCATAACTCTAACAAAATATGTACAAAATCTATATGAGGAAAACTACAAAATTTTAACGAACAAAATTAAAGAAGGACTAAATAAATGGAGAGAACTTCCATGTTCATGGTTAGGAAGACTCAATATTGTCAAAATGTCAGTTATTCCCAAATTGATCTATAGATCAATGCAATCTCAATCAAAATCCCATCAAGTTATTTTGTGAATATCAACACACTGATTCTAAAGTTAATACAGAGAGACAAATGACTCAGAATAGCCAATACAATATTGAAAAAGAACAAAAAAGTTGGAGGATTAATACTACCAAACTTGAAGAATTACTATAAACCTATAGTAATCAAGACAATGTGATATTGGTGAACAAATAGACAAATATTTCAATGGAATAGAGTCCAGAAATAGACCCACATCAATCTTTGACAAAGAAGCAGTATAAAGGAACAAATATAAGTTCTTTTAAACAAATGGTGCTGGAACTACATGAGCATGACAACCACACGCAAAAGATGAATCCAGACACAGATCTTATCTTCTTCACAAAAATTAACTCAAACTTGATTTTAGACCTAAAAGCAAAAAGTGAAACTATAAAACTCCTAGGTGGTAACAAGGAGAAAATCTAGATGACCTTGGGTATGGTGATGACTTTTTTGATACACCAAAAGCATGATCATTAAAGCAAAAATTGATGAGCTGAACCTCATCAAAATTAAAAATGTCTTTCCATGAAAGGCAATGTCAGATCAACCATATACTGGGAGAAAACATTTGCCAAAGATACATCTGATAAAATACTGTTGTCTAAAATATACATGTATTCCTTAAAACTCAACAAGAAGAAAAAATAATGCAATTTAAAGTGGGCCAAGGAGTTAGCAGACACCTCACCAAAACAGAAGGCAAATTTTATATTTGCTCCACATCATATGCCATTATAGAAATACAAATCAGAACAACAATGAGATACCACTGTACACATATTAGAATGGTCAAAATCTGGAATACTAATAACACAAAATGCTGATGAGAACATGAAGCAACAGGAACCTCCATCATTGCTGATGAGAATACAAAATGGTACAACCACTTTGGAAGAAACTTTGGCTGTCCCTTACACAACTAAAGATACTGTTACTTTATGATTCAGCAGTGATGTTCCTTGGTATTTACCCAAAGAAGTTGAAAGTTTATGTCTACACAAAAACCTGCACACAGATGTTTATATCATCTTTATTGATAATTGCCAAAACCTGGAAGCAATCAATACCTTCAGTAGGTGAATAGATAAATTGTGGCACATCCAAGTAATAGATAAGTTTAAGTCTGACTACTTGTGTTCTAGGAACCTTCCACAAGGGAGGAGAGGACTTCAGAAAAGTCCTTGTGTGTAACATTCAGTATGGATAGGGTCATTTAATAGCACTGTTTTGGGCTAAGCACCCATATCGTCTATTGTTCCCCAGTCCTCTCCAGAGAGCAACTTCTGACATCTTTTAGAGTAGAAGAGAGAAATTTGCTCAGAGCATGTATTTGTACTTGATTTACTTTTGTGACTGAATAATATTTCATTGAAAGTATTTATACATTATGTTCATCCATTCATCCATATATGGACATTTTTGTTGTTTCCATTTTTTGATTATGACAAATACTGTTTCTATGAATATGTCTGTACCACTATTTGAGTATGTTTTCAATTCTCTGGGATACGTATTAGGAATAGGATTGCCGAGTCATATGATAGTTCTGTTTAATTGTTTGAGGAAATACAAAACTGTTTTTCATGGCAGCTGCACCATTTTATTTTATTTTATTTTTTTTACAAATAGTTTATTGTCAAGTTGGTTTCTATATAACACCCAGTGTTCATCCCCACAAGTGCCCTCCTCCATGCCCGTTTCCCCCTTCCCCCCACCCCCCACACCCATCAGTCCTCAGTTTGTTCTCAGTATTCAAGAGTCTTTCATGGTTTGCCTCTCTCCCTCTCCCCTACTATTTCCCCCTTTCTTCTCCCCCTTGGTCATCCGTTAAGTTCCTCCTAATCCTCCTATACGTGCAAACATATGGTATTTGTCNCTCTAGGGTTTTGATGGTTTCCTGTCTCACGTTCAGGTCCTTTATCCATTTTGAGTTTATTTTTGTGTATGGTGTGAGAAATTGATCTAGCTTCATTCTTCTGTATGTTGCGGTCCAGTTCTCCCAGCACCATCTGTTAAAGAGGCTGTCTTTTCTCCATTGGATACTGTTTCTTGCTTTGTCNATGTATCACACTGATTGATTTGCGAATATTGAACCAGCGCTGTAACCCAGGAATGAATCCCACTTGATCTTGGTGGATAATTCTTTTTATGACAGCTGCACCATTTTAAATTCCACCAGCAGAGAATGATGGCTCTAATTTCTCAACATACTTATCAATACTTGCTATATTCCATTTTTGATCATAGCCACCTTAATAGGTAAGGAATGGTAACTAGTGGTTTTGATTTGCATTTCTCTAATGATTAATGATGTTGATCACTTTTCATGTGTTTGTTGACAATATGTATATGTTGTTTGGAGAAATGTCTATTTAGGTTCCATGCCCATTTTTTTAAAAATCAGGTTGCTTGTCTTTTTGTTCTTGGATTATAGGTATTCCCTATATATTCTGGCTACTGGAACTTTATGAGAAATAGGATTTGTGAATATTTCCTTCCATTATGTAGGTTGTCTTTTCACTTTTTGATAATGATCTTTAATGTACAAAAGTTTTCTTGATAAAGCCCAATTTATCTATTTTTTCCTTTATTCTTTCTGTTTTTAGTGTCATATCTTGTCAATGGACAAGAATCCAGTGTCAAAGTGAAGGGCAAAAATATTTACCTTAGTGTTTTCTTCTAAGAGTTTTATCATTTTAGCTCTTATATTTAAGCCACTGATCCATTTTGAGTTAATTCTTGTATGTGGTATATGGTATGAGGTACAAGTCCAACTTTATCTTTTTGCACATTACTAGCCAGTTGTTCCAGCACCATTTGTTGTAAAGACTATTTTTCCTCCGCTTAATGGTCTTGGTGCCTTTATTAAAAATCAGTTGACCATACATGCAAGAGTATATTTCTGAGCTCTCTATTCTATTCTTTTGGTCTTATATACCTGTTTTTATGCCAGTACAATCCAATTTTGATCACTATAACTTTATAGCAAGTTTTCAAATCAGGAAATGTAGAAAGAACTTTTTTCTTTTAAGATTTTTTCTGGCAATTTGGGGAGTTCTTTCATATCCATATCCATTTTAGAATGACTTATTTTTGTATTTCTGCAATGTCTTTGGGTGTTTTGATGATATTGTGTCAAATCTGTTGATTGCTTTAAGATTTATATATTAACATTACAGTAATCAAACTATAAACACAGGATATCTTTTCACTTACTTAGGACTTCTTCAATTTCTTTCAGCACTGTTTTGTAGTTATCAGTATACAAGTCTTTCTCCTCTGCAGTTAGATTTTTTCCTAGGTATTTCATTACTTTAGGTGCTATTGTAAGTGAAATGATTTTCTTAATTTCCTTTTCAAATTGTTCATTGGTAGTGTATAAAAATACAACTGAATTTTGTGTTGATTTTGTATTCTGAAACTTTGCTGAATTTATTAACTCTAATAGTTTTTGTGTGAATTCTTTAGGATTTTATATACTTAACATCATGTCACCTGTGAATAAAGATAGTTTTATTTTTTCCTTTCCAACTTAATGTCTTTATTTTTTTTTTCTTGCCTAGTTGCTTTCACTAGAACTTCCAGTCCAATGCTGAATAGAAATTGAGAAAGCAGGAATCCTTGTTTTGTTCTTGATTTTATGGGGAAAGCTATCAGTTTTTGCCTATGGGTATAATAATAATGGTAGGTTTTTTATAAAAGCCATATATCAGATTGGGGCAGTTTTCTTCTATTTCTAATTTGTTGAGTATTGTTATCATAAGACTATGTTGAATTTTGTCAAATGATTTTTCTGCATCAATTGAGACAATCGTGAGGTTTTTTTTTCCTTCATCCTATTAATGTATATGACATTGTATTCAACATTATATATGTTGAATCATATATATTCTATATATATAGAATTGCCCTTGTATCATTGGGATAAACCACATTAGCAATTTTATATAAAGGCTACTATGTCTGATATTAGTAAAGCCATCTCAGCTTTCTTTGGTTGTTAATTACATCCTTTCACTTTATGTATTTTTGTCTGTGGATCTAAAGTGAGTCTCTTGTAGGATAGCATATACTTAGAACATGTTTAGTTTTTGCTTTTTAACCCATCCTACCAATATCTGTCTTTTAATTGGAGAATTTAATCTGTTTATTTAAAATAATTATTATTCAGAACAAACTTCTGCCATATTTTGTCTTCTTTATGTCTTATGTGTTTGTTCCTCAATTTTTTCATTACTGCCTTCTTTTGTGTTTACTTGATTTAATGGTGTTCTGCTTTTATTCCTATCTAATTTTCTCTTTTGTAATTTTTGAGTTATTTTCTTGGAAGTTTCATTTCAGATTACAATTAATTTCTTAAAATTTTAACCATCTACTTTGAATTAATATTACCTTACTTCAATAGTATATAAGAACTCCTATACAGCTCCATCACACCCACTCTGAGTTGATGTTGTCACAAATTATATCTTTATATACTGCGTGTCCATTAGTATAGATTTATAATTATTGTTTTATGCATTTATTTTAAATTATATTGCAAAAATAGTGGAGATACAAGCCAAAATTACAATGCTGGCTTTTGTATTCACCTATGTAGTTACCTTTCCAGTGCTCTTTATTTCTTCATATATTTTCAGGCTATTGTCTGGTGTCCTTTCATTCCTGCCTGAAGGAGTCCCTTTAGCATTTCTTATATGGCAATTCTACTAATGCTAAATTGCCTTAGCTTTTGTTATCTGGGAATGTCTTATTGTCTCCTTCATGGGAATATATTTAATCTTAATTATTTAATTTCTCCCTCATGAGGATTATTTGAAGGATACAGAGTTCTTGGTTGGCAGTTTGCTCTTTCATCTGTTTTTTTTTTTAATTTCTTTAATGTTTATTTTTTTGAGACAGAGACAGAGCATGAGTGATGGAGGGGCAGAGAGAGAAGAAGGCACAGATTCTGAAGGAGGCTCCAGGCCCTGAGCTGTCAGCACAGAGTCCGATGTGGGGCTCGAACTCATGAACTGTGAGATCATGACCTAAGCGGAAGGTGGACACTTAACCAACTGAGGCACCCAGGTGCCTCTCTTTCATCTGTTTTAAGTATGGCATCCCACTGACTTCTAGACTCCATGATTTCTGCTGAGAAATTGGGTGTAAGCTTATTGAGGATCCCTTATACATGAAGAGTCACTTTTCTTTGCTCTTTTTAAGATTCTCTTTCAACATTTAATTATAATGTGCCTGAGTATAGATCTCTTTGTTTTTCCGTTTGGGAGTTTATTGAGCTTCTCAAATATGCAGATTCATGACTTCTATCAAATTTGGGAAGTTTTTTGGCCATTATCTCTTCAAATATTTTTTGTTTCCCTTTATCTCTTTTTTCTCCTATCATTCTGAAATTCCCTGTGTATGTTGGTATGCTTGGTGGAGCCCCATAGGTCATTCAGGCTGTGTTCATTTTTCTTTTTTTTTTTTCTTTCTTCTCCTAAGACTAGATCATTTAAATTGATGTGTCTTTGAAGAATTGCAGATTCTTTCTTCTGCCTGCTCAAATCTGCCACTGATAATTCTAGTGAGTTTTTCCATTTCAGTTACTGTACTTTTAATCTCCAGAATTTATGTTTGGTTTCTTTTTATAATTCTTGTCTCTTTATTCATATTCTTTTTTTTCATACACCATTCTGGTTTGCATTAGCTCTTTGCCTACAGTTTCCTTTAGCTTTATCAGAATGTTTAATACAATTAATCTAAAGTCTTTGGCTAATAAATACAATGTCTGTACTTCCACAGGGAGAGTTTCAGTTAATTTATTCTTCAAGTGGGCCATACTTCTTTATTTCTTTCTATCGTTTGTTATTTCTTTTGAGAACTGAATATTTTGAATATAATAATGTAATAACTCTGGAAATCAGATTCTTCTTGCTCCTTGGAATTTGTTTTTGTAGTTTGCTGTGAATACTCATTGTTTGTTTGCTTAGTAATGTTTCTAAACTATTTTTATAAAGTCTGTATTCTTTTTTTTTTTTTTGAGACAGAGAAATAACATGAGCAGGGGAGGGGCAGAGAGAGAGGGAGACACAGAATCTGAAACAGGTTTGAGCTGTCAGCACAGAGCCGGACATGGGGCTTGAAGCCACGAACCATGAGATCATGACCTGACCCGAAGTTGGACGCTCAACCGACTGAGCCACCCAGGCACCCCTAAAGTCTGTATTCTTTGCCATGTATTAACTCAGAAGCAAGTGTCATGACAGAGATCTCCTTGAATACCTGAATTCCTCCCCCCTACCCTACCAGTCCATCAGAGGAAAACAAGAGAGAAAAGAAAAAGAAAGGAACAGACAAACAAAGGATAAAAAAACCTCTCCTGGTCTTTGTAGAGTGGGTCAGTGTTAAGGTATTCCTTTAATGCTTAGCCAGGCTGTTTACATCTATGCCTTAGCCTTCACTTCCTGCTTGTACTCAGGCTGAGATCAGCCAGAGGAGAAAGCGTTGGATCTTTTCAAGTTCTTCCTGAGCATGCATCCTGCCCTAGGCATGCACGTGACTTTGTAAAGTTCCCGGTATATACAAGCTTTTTTCTTTTTTTCTTTTTTCTTAAAATTTTTTAAACATTTATTCATTCTGAGAGACAGAGCATGAGTGGGGGAGGGGAAGAGACAGAGAGGGAGACACAGAATCTGAAACAGGCTCCAGGCTCTGAGCTGTCCGCCCAGAGCCCGATGTGGGGCCCGAACCAACACAGACCGTGAGATCATGACCTGAGCTGAAGTTGGACACTTAACTGACTGAGCCACCCAGGCACCCCTACAATCCTTTCTCAATATCTTAATTTCCCAAACAAACTCCCTCCCTAGCTTTTTCTCTCAGGCTTTCTGTGTGTTTCTTGTTTGACTCCATTGTATTCTTTTGCCTCTAAGAGAGATGAGTTGTTCATTTACTTTGCAATATTTGTGGAGAATGCAATATGCACAGCTGCTTTACCATCTAAGAGTTCTGAGTAAAAAAAAAAAAAGAAAAGAAAAAAGACAAGTGTTCTGGGTCAGTCCTTCAGGTATTCCCAGGCAGGTTAAAACAGAGAAGCTAAATCCTTTGAGAATAAGGTCTGCTCTGCTCCCTCTGGAAACAAAGGCCAGGGTCTTAAACTGGGAAGGCAGACTGCTGCCTTTAAGACTATCACCACACAGGAAAGGGGAGTAGGGCAAGAGTGAGTAAGGGTGCCACAAAACTTTCCTATTAATTATAAGTTGCCCTTGGCTTGATTTAGCACTTGCTTAGAAGTTTTATTTTAATTTTTTCAAAGAATTAGCTTATAGTTTTGCTGACTAACAAAAGCCATTAAAATTAATAACTTTCTTCTAATTATCTTTCTGGTCCTACCTCACAGATGTTTTGGCTATGCAGGGTAATGAATTTATGAATGTTGAAAGACAGTAAGTATAGTAAGGGGCACAGGCTCTAGAATCAGACTGTCTGAGGGTATTACTGTGTGCCATACTAGCTGAGTGAAGTTGGCCAAGTTAGCTAACTTCTCTTCTCTTGTTTCTGCCTCTAAAAATGGAGAGTAACAATAGTACCTACCTCATTGTGTTGTTGTGAGGATTAAACCAGCTAATAAATGCAGAAGGCCTAGAATAGTGTCTGGCACATTTTAAATGTTATTAGTTATTGTTGTGCAATCAGTTTCCCTAAATGTTTCGTAAACATTTGAAGAGTACAAAATTCTATAATAGAGTTTCTATAAATATCAAAATTACAATTATGTTATCCAAACCATCTATATTTATATTTATTACTCACTATTTGTCAAGTTCTAAAAGCTGTAGACTACAGGACCTAGCTACTATTGTGATTTGGCCAATGTATTTCTATCTTTGCTTTGTATGTTTCAACATTTATTTGTTAACTGACGGACTCAAAGAAAGTATATTAAAATATGTACTTTATCAAGCAGGATATAAATTACCTTTGTCTTCTTTTAGGATTTTTTCACACTGAACATCTTTATTCTTTGGTGCTCCATTAATAGTCTGCATCATCCTTTCAACATATAAGTCATTGCCTAACCTATTTCTACAAAGGGTCTCATAATTCTTGTTTTTCCGCCTACAAAAAAAATATTCAATTCATTAATAAAATTTATCTCTTTATATTATGCTTTCTATGTAAAATTACCTTCTTTAATGTGGATTTCACCAAACGTGAAGTGAGAGTTCAAAAAAGTTTGTACTTGGAACGCCTGGGTGACTCAGTCGGTTAAGCATCTGACCTCGGTTCAGGTCATGATCTCAAAGTTTATGGGTTCGAGCCTGCTTCAGGTTCTGTGTCTCCCTCTCTCTCTGCCCCTCCCCCACATGCGCTCCATCTCCCCCCCCAAAAATAAACAAATATTAAAAGAAAAGAAAGAAGAAAAGACAAGACCGCACTAAACTACCTCCAAAGGACTCTACTTACTATACCTCCCAGAATTCCTACTACTTTCAGTGCCTATCAACGCTATGCTAACACTATCTCCACACAGGTTTTATGAACTTTGCTATAAACACTGAAAGCTATAAATTTCCTTCAGAGTACTACATTTGTGTCATCCTGTAGGCATGTGTTATTTTAATAATTATTTACTTCTGAGTGTTTCTTAAATTCCAATTATGATTTCTTCTCTGGTTCATGAGGAATTTAGAAAACATGCTTTTTAACCTCCAAATATGTATCTGAATGTGTGCCTGTGTTTTAACTGAGACTTATGTTATTAATTATTAACTTAATTCCATTTGCGGTCAGAGAATTTAGTTTGTATGATACTATTTCTTTGAAATTTTTGAAACATAGCTTCATGGTCTTGTGTGTGGATGATTTTTATAAATATTCGGCGTGTGCTTGAAAAGAGTGTGTATTCTCTAATTGTTGAATGCTGAGTTTTATATGTGATCACTAAATTAAGTCTTTGGTTCAAATTTTCTATATCTATGTGAATTTTTTATCTGGTTGACATGGAGTACTTAAGAGAGGCAAGTTTAACACTCCTCCTTAAGTAGGATACTTACCAAGTTTCTAATTTTTGCTTCATATCTGTTGAGGTTATTTTATTAGGAGTATTCAAGATTAAAATTATTACACCTTCCTATCATTATGAAGTGACCCTCTTTGTCCCTAGTAATGCTGTTGGTTTAATTATTTCTCTGTAGATGATTCTTTTTTCTTTTTTTTTCTTATGTTCTTAAAATATTTTGGGGATGCTTGGGTGGCTCAGTTGGTTAAGCATCCAACTTTAGCTCAGGTCATGATCTTATGGTTTGCAGGTTTGAGCCCTGCATTGAGCTCTCTGCTGTCAGCATGAAGCCTACTTTGGATCCTCTGTCCTCCTTTCTCTCTCTCTCTGCCCCTCCTCCACTTGCTCTCTGTCTCACAATAAATAAACATTAACAAAAAAATTTTTTTTTAAATCTTCTTTTAATATTTGTTATTTGGAGTATCAGTATAATGCACTGAGTATATTTCTTTTTTTTGTGGATTTCTTTTGATTTATTCATTTCTGTAAAATAGTGTCTTTTAATAGCTTGGGAACATCCTTACCTACTCTCTTTGAATAGTTCGTCTCCTCCATTCTTCGTATTTTGACCTTTTGGAACTAACCAGATGCATGTTAGACCTTTATTCTATTGTCAGTTTCTTTTTTTAACTTTCACACTGTATATCACATTTTTCTCTCCAAGGTTTATTTTGTATAACTTATCCAGATCTATGTTTCAATTTATTAAATCTGTCTGATTATGCCTTGTTTAAATTTAATGCTTAGTTTTTAACTTCAACAATTATATACACATACTTTATTTTAAAGTTCTTTTTAGATGTTTTTGCAAATATGAGCCATCATTTTGATAGTTTCTTGATGTTAGTGAGGTGTTAACACTATCTTTTATTTAAATATTTCTTATATATTTTATATTCTATAGCTCATAAGAGTCCTGATAATATCTCATTATCCATAGTCCTCAGGGTGTAGATCTATGGTTTGTTACCTCTTTTAATTCTCATTCATAGTGGCTTTTTTATTGGTTTGGTATATTTTTTACCAAACTCAATCTGAGGGAATTTTAAGAGCCTACATGGAATATGCTTTCCTCCAGAGAAAATTCATGTTTGCTTATGATAATAGCTATGAAACCTGGGATCACTTGAGATAACTGAAATCCTTTTAAAGATTTTGCTTAATACAAAAATCTCTCTTTTAGTTCTCTCAATTTGCAGGGGTCCAAGACCTACTGGACTCTAGACCCATGTGCTAATTTTACCATTTGCTTCTAGCATCTCTCTATCTCTGATTTCAGATCACCTACCTATCCATTTGTTATTTGCTCCTTTCCTTTTTCTGGTGTTAAGAGCTTTCGCTTATGTCTTAAGAATTTCAAAGTGTGTTATTCAGAATCTACATGTACTATATTTTATAGTCCAAATAACTCTAGGATATTTTATATTTGGATAAGAATAATATCCTAAAAATAGTTTAATTATGGATTTTGAAATACTATGGATCATATTCAAATTATATTTGAATCTAAATAATCTGAATATTAATAATCTATATATTTTTTATGTTTGAGAAAGAGAGCATAAGCACAGGAGAGGGGCAGAGGGAAATAGAGGAAGAGAGGTAGAGGGAAAGGGAGAGAGAGAAAGAGAGAGAAAATGAGAATCTCAAGCAGGCTTCAGACCCAGCACCTGGGATCACAACCCCCCAAGCTGAAATCAAGAGTTGGACACTCAACTGACTGAACCATCCAGGCACCCCAATAATCTATTTATAGTACCTAAATTAATTCCAGACAGAGCAGACTTCAGAGCAAGGCAAATTATCAGAGATATTGAGGGGCATTACATAATGATAAAGGGGTCAATTCTCCCAAAAAGGCATAACAACCCTTAATGTATATATGTCTAACAGCAGAGCTTCAAAATAAATGAGGCAAATACTAACGATCTAGTTAAATTCAAAATAAGGAGAAATGGAAAATCTACTCTAATAGTAAATTCAGTTTTCCAATAACATATTTATACTTCTTAAATTTTGAATATAAAAATGTCACGCCTCAAATGGATCAAGAAGATGTGGTTTATCTATACAATGGAATACTACATGGCAATGAGAAAGAATGAAATCTGACCATTTGTAGCAATGTGGATGGAACTTGAGGGTGTTATACTGAGCGAAATAAGTCAGGCAGAGAAGGACAGATACCATATGTTTGCACATATAGGTGGATTAGGAGGAACTTAATGGAGGACCATGAGGGAGGAAAAGGGGAAAAATCGATGGGGAGAGGGAGGAAAGCAAACCATGAGAGACTCTTGAATGCTGAGGATAAACTGAGGGCTAATTGGGGTGGGAGAGAGGGGAAGGGGGGTGACGGGCATGGAGGAGGGCACTTGCGGGGATGAGCACTGGGTGTTATATGGAAGCCAACTTGACAATAAACTATTTAAGAAAAAAAGTAACCAAAAAAATGTCAGGCCTTTCATTTTTATAAAATCTTTTATTTATTTTGAGGGAGGCAGAGAGAGAGGAAGAGAGAGCATGACTGGGGGAGGGACAGAGAGAGAGGGAGACAGAATCCCAAGCAGGCATCACACTGTCAGTGCAGAGCTCCATGTGGGGCTTGATCCCAGAAACCGTGAGATTATGGCCTGAGCCAAAATCAAGAGTCAATTGCTTAACCTACTGAGCCACCCAGGGGCCCCAGTCCTTTCTCTTTAAACTCGAAATAACTTATATATGCATAAAAAATATCATTAAAACCTTTGAATCTTCCTTTATTTATTTTATTATTTGCCTTAGTAGTTTACCCACTTTTTACAGAATATGATAAACCTATGGGTTCTTCCTCTAGAAAAAAGTCCTTATGACATAAATAGTTTTCAAAAAAAAAAAGCTATAAATACTTTTCATATCATTTCACAGGGCACATATATAACTTTATATATAACTTCACCAAGCATATATGCCATCAGTATTTACCCAGGAATTCCCCAAAACAGAAACAAGGATAGGAACCTATGACTTAGCATTTAAATTACAGAAGCAATATAGACAATTGAGCCATACATACCTTACTTTCTCAGCTTCTTCAGATTCTATAGAAATCACGACTGTTGGTAGGTCAAAAAAGGTCAGTGTTTCTGTCTCTGTGAGTATTATCTCTATAGTCTTTTCTAGGTCTTCTTTGGTTACAAGTTTTCCAGGCGTTGCCCTCACAACTCGTAAATCTAAAATACATGACTTAATATAAATCATTTACTAATTGCTAATTTAATTATTATTTTACCAAAATATCATGATGGGTCATACATTGCAGGTGCCTTTTGTAGTCAAAGAACAGATTATATTGTGAGATGTATTCAATCCCTTCAGAGGGATTCAATCCCTCTGAGGCTGAGGAAGATTACAGTAATAATCTGATGCTCCTTGTCTATCTCTGAGAGGATGATCTTCCCTCCTGCAGCAGACACTGCTGATTGCCAAGTTTTCATTACTAAGGCTTTCTCCCTTCCCTTGCCTCTTTCCATTCAGAAAAGATGTTTAGATTTCTTAGCCTCTCTTGAAGCTAGGGGTCACCATGTGACAGAGTTCTGGCCAATGAGATAACAGCAGAAATATATAGGAAAGAAGAAGGCTCCTGGGAAAACTTTTATTTTCCTGATAAATAAAAGTGATATGATGGAAGCTACTGTCTTTCTCCTTCTTTCTGCTTTTAATGTGAATATAATACCCAGATCTGGGACAGATATTTTGAAACCATGAAGTAAGAAGGAAGAAGAAAAGACTTAAGGAAAGGGAATAGCAGAGCCATCAATCCAGAGTCTAACAGTTAAGCTACAAGAACCGATCCAAAAGCTCTCTACCTTTTAAGTTCTTTTAATGTGAATTAAATTAGTGATTATTTAAGCTAATGGTAGCTGGGTATTACTTGTTGTCAGAAGTATTTCTGTTACATTTCTTAACACCAAAGGGTCTATGAAGCACTTTTCCAACCTTATGAATATTTTCATTAATCCTTCATTATCATCTCAGAGGAAGAGACATCCTTACTGCAGTCCAAGGCAAACATTGCTCAAGTAGGTACCCATTTCATCCAGCATTTTTGATCATCCATTATTTCCCCATTTTATTACTTTTACTTTCATAATCCTTTACCTCATGTTTTATGTTCTGCTTCAAAGGAGTCACTCCTATTTGTTCTTCTGACAAATTACTAACCATCTTTAAAAACTCAATTCATAGGGCACCTGGGTGGCCCAGTCAGTTACGCGTCCGACTTTGGCTCAGTTCATGATCTCATGGTTCGTAGGTTTGAGCTCTGTGTCGGGCTCTGTGCTGACATCCAGCTCAGAGCCTGGAGCCTGTTCTGGATTTTGTGTCTCTCTCTCTCTCTGACCCGCCCCTGCTCACACAGTCTCTCTCTCTCTCAGAAATAAATAAAACACTTAAAAAAACCCCTCAATTCAAAAGTCAATAATTTTCTCTGTGAATTCTTTTTTTTCTCCCTCAAAGGTATTAATCTTTCCTTTCAAAGTGCTCCCATCATATTCTGCATATGTCCTATTACAGCACTGATCACAGTGTAACAGAATGACTTGTCTACTGAGTTAGAAGCAGAGCGCTTCTAAAAATATTTTTTAATGTTTATTTATCTTTGAGAGAGAGAGAGAGAGAGAGAGAGAGCTCAAGCAGGGGAGGGGCAAAGAGGGAGCTGCAGAATCTGAAGCAGGCTCCAGGCTCTGAGTTGTCAGCACAGAGCCTGACATGGGGCTTGAACTCTTGAACTGTGAGATCATGACCTGAGCCAAAGTTGGAAGCTTAAACACCTGAGCCATGCAGGTGCCCCAGAAGGAAAGCACTTCTTTTTTTTTTTTTAATTAATTTTTTAAAAATTTACATCCAAGTTAGTTAGCATATAGTGTAACATTGATTTCAAGAGTAGATTCCTTAATGCCCCTTACCCATTTAGCCCATCTTCTCTCCCACAATCCCTCCAGCAATGCTCTGCTTGTTCTCCATATTTCAGAGTCTCTTGTTTTGTCCCCCTCCCTGTTTTTATACTATTTGTGCTTCCCTTTCCTTTTGCTTACCTGTTTTGTATCTTAAAGTCCTCATATGAGTGAAGCCATATGATAGTTGTCTTTCTCTGACTAATTTCACTTAGCATAATACCCTCTAGTTATATCCACGTAGTTGCCAATGGCAAGATTCATTCTTTTTGATTGCTGAGTAAAATTCCATATTTATATATATACAGTATATATGTATTATATATAATAAAATTATAAAATATATATATAAATATAAAATATTATAAAATTATATATATATTATATATATAATATATATATATATCACATTTTCTAGAAGCAAAGCACTTCTAAAACAAAGCCTGTGATTCCTGAGGCTGGTGTTGCAAGAGACTCACCTTGGGAACATTAATACTACCCTGATCATTCTCATGTAGCTACCCCTCTGGCCAGCATTTAGAAATCATTACCATAGTTCTTTTATCTCAAGTATCTGACAAATAATAAGCATCAGAAATAAGGGACTGTTACTGAAATAAATGGTCATTTTTTCATTACCTGTAAAACTAGTCAATTTTTCACGTTTATAGGATGGTTCTTCTAGGTCTTCTGCTATTGATTCAGTAGTAGATATACTTGACTGAGAAACTGTACTGCTTCCTAAAACTGACCTTTAATCATGAAAAACAACATTATTCATTTATTTAGATGTTCTTATGAGTAATGAAATACATGAACAAAAACAGTATCATACTGAGAAATCAAATACCCTATACTCATATAAGAAAAATTGATAGAAATAAACTACTTTAAACATCAAGCTGATTTGTAATGTTCCTCAAGTAAAAAGTCATTATTTTTAAAAAGTCATTATAAATATATTTTAGGGATAAAACATGTCAAACCTATGTCCAAAATCCTCTGGTGGATTCCCAATATATTTAGAATAAAAAGCTAATCTATTGCCTACCTATCTAGTCTCTCCATTTTCATTTATCACACTGCCCCCCCCCACCCTACCCTCTCTTTTAACTTCCTCAATCATTTGGCATTCTCTTACTTTAGAGTCTCAGCCTAGAATACTCCTTTCATTTTTCACCAATTTTCTGCTTGTCACTCAAATCTCATCTTAAATGTGGTTTATTCAATTTTATAAAGGCCCTGTGAAGATTTAATTAAGAGAAAATCTATGTACTGGTTGGAAAAGCAATACATTGAAGAATACAAAAATAATTTCTTTAAATATATAAACAACATAATTTCATATTATATACTTCCCCCCCTTTATACTTATAGGTACAACTGTCCTCAAGAAGTTAGGTACAGTGGGGGCGCCTGGGTGGCACAGTTGGTTAAGCATCTAACTTTGGCTCAGGTCATCATCTCACAGTTCGTGGGTTTGAGCCCCACATTTGGCTCTGTGCTAGCAGCCTGGAGTCTAGAGTCTGCTTCAGATTCTGTGTGTCTGTGTCTCTCTCTGTGCTCTTCCCCTACTTGTGCTTTCTCTCTCAAAAACAAATAAATAAATTTTTTCAAAAAGGGTAGGTACAGTTTACTGGAATATTCTTTGTTTTACAGAGCATTTCTGTGGCTACTGTATGCAAATTTAGAGGCAGACTCTAAAATAGCATGTTTTCTCCTAAAATGTGCTTAGTGAACTTCTGGAACTTTTAATTGGTCAAAATGGAAAATTACACACTCAAATATTTCCCTGTAATCTTTATACTATTTTAGGACATACTGTTTAATTATTGCAATGATTCTCAACTTCTCTACTATAAACATTAATAAAATTTCACTTCACTTACATAAAGTGTCTACATAAAACATGCATAACATTTCATTTACAAAAATATTATAAAACAAAAGATAAATCAAACCGTAGGAGAACAGGGATTTATATGGAAGACTGGGTGGGAGTAGAGCTACTTCTTCCTGTAAATTCTAGCATAAAAGAAACAGAAGAAATATGTCTGTGGGTATGTGATTAGCCCCATCTTTTGGTTCCTCAAGAAAACTTGTGTAAAACCCATATATTTTCTCACAAATGTTTGGTGTGAGTGTTGGAGAACTCTTGAGACTTACAAAGATCTACCTCTAAGTAAAACATGTGGGGAACACAGAGATGGCACACTAACACAAAGTGCAGTTGAGAGAATGAAGACAACTGACATCTAAGTTACATATATACAACTTAAATGAAAAGACAGCACATACGATATACATAAGAATAGTAGAATAGTATACTCTACCTTGTAAAGTGCCCTAACATACTAGGATTTAATGTATTCTGATAAAGGCTATAAGAAGATATAAGTTCTGATGGAAATGATCCTTCTTGTGATGTCAGTAGTTTATTCGGCTTTGCTGTACCCGTATGTGGGTCTGGATGGTAAAGAGGTCGGGGAGTGACATCAACTCCCTGTTCATTAATTACCTGTAGAAAATCATTATTTAAAATGAAATAAGTAAAAAAAAAAAAAGGTGGTTTCTGAATAAATAGGCCCTAGAAAACAGAAAAAAAAGTGGTAGAAAAAAATAAGCATAATGTTTCTAGGTTGAAATAAGCATGAACAGTTGAATAAAAGATTTTATGCTTAAAAGGTTTCTTAACTAGGCCTACATTTCAAAACAGTCTTATTCATGTTTTTACCTGCATATAAATAATATATATTAATTTCAAGGAAATTCAGAAAGGTAGAGAATTCATCCAGTCTGTTAATATTTTTGTATACTCAATTTTTATGTATAAGCTTTAAAAATCATTATTATTCATTCAACATTTTGTTAATAAATATGTCCCAATTTTTACATATTTCTGTTTGTTTTGCCTAATTCTTAACCTTTTCAATTATGAAATTTAATACATACAGAAATATAGGTCTTATATTCAAGTTTTTAATTCGAGTTAATTTTTGTGTGTGGTGTAAATGGTGGTCCAGATTAATTCTAGCTTTCCAGTTTTCCTAACTCTGTTTATTGAAGATACTGTTTTTTCCCCAATGTATACTTTGCTCTTTCGTTGTAAGTTAATTGATTGTATATGTGTGAGTTTATTTCTGCGCTCTCTATTCAGGTCCATTGATCTATGTATCTGTTTTTGACCTACATGTTCATGTGCAAATACCATACAGTTTTAATTACTATAGCTCTGTAATATACTTTGAAATCAGAGAGGGTGATGGCTCCAGCTTTATTCTTTTCCAACATTGCTTTAGCTATTTAGGGTCTTTGTTGTTCCATACAAAATTTAAGATTATTCTATTGTGTGAAAAATGCCATTGAAATTTGATACAATTGATAGCAATTGTACTGAATCTGTGGATTGTTTTGGATAGTATGGACATGTTAACAATATTGATTCTTCCAATTAATAAACATGGAATATTTTTCCATGTATTTGTTTCTCTTACAATTTTTTTCATCAATGTCTTATCGTGCTCAATATACAGATCTTTTGACTCTATTAAATTTATTTCTAGGTTTTTTAAAAAAATTATTGTAATGTTTATTTATTTTTGAGAGGGACAAAGAGAGACAAAGCATAAGCGGAGGAGAGGCAGAACAAGACAGAATCTGAGCAGGCTCCAGACTCTGAGCTGTCAGCATAGAGCCCAAAGCAAGGCTCAAACCCATGAACTGTGAGATCATGACCTGAGCTGAAGTCGGATACTTAGCTGACTAAGCCACCCAGGTGCCCCTACTTCTAGATATTTTATTTTTTTAGATGTAATTGTAAGATTGTTTTCTTAACTTCTCTTTCAGAGCACTGGATATTAATGTGTAGAAATGCATATATAGTATATATAGTAATTATCTTAGTCAATTCAGGCTGTTATAACAAAGTACTATAGATTGGATGGCTTTCAGAGACTATTTTCTGAAGTCAATGATTGATACTTGTTCTCACTGCAAAATGCTCCTCGCAGTAGCCTTATCATTCTACTTTCTGTCTCTGAATTGGACTACTCTAGATATCTCATACAAGAGGAATCATACAGTATTTGCCCTTTTGTGACTAGCTTACTTCAATTAACATAAATATCTTCAAGGATCATCTATACTGTAGCATGTGTTTAATTTTAGCCATTCTAATAGGTGTACAGCAGTATCTCATGGTTTCAATTTGCATTTCCCTAATGACTAATGCTGATCATCATTTGATGTGCTCATTTGCTCTCTGTATATGTACTTTATAGAAGTATTTGCTCAAGTGTTTTGCTCATTTTAAAAATTAGGTTGTCTTTTTTTTAATTTATTTTTTTAAATGTTTTATTTATTTCTGAGAGAGAGAGACAGCTTGAGCAGGGAAGGGTCAGAGAGAGAAGGGGGACAGAGAATCCGAAGCAGGCTCCAGGCTCTGAGCTAGCTGTCAGCATAGAGCCTGATGCGGGGCTCAAACCCACGAACCGTGAGATCATGATCTGAGCTGAAGTCGGACACTCAACGGGCTGAGCCACCCAGGTGCCCCAAAAATTAGGTTGTCTTAATATTGTTTTGAAAATTATTTATATATTTTGGTTACAAATACTTTATCAGATATTTGCTTTATAAATAACTTTTCCATCTTTTTAGTAGTCTTTCAAAGACCAGAGCCTTTAATTTTGATGGAGTCCAATTTACCAATTTTATGTTTAATGGACTGTGTTTTTTGGGTCATATCTAAAAAAATCATTGCCTAGCCCATTCAGATTTATATATTACATACTTTTCTGTATATATATTATACTTAGATTAAAAGTTTCAAAAATTTAATTCTTTGTTAAGTGTTGTCTTCTTTTTAAATTTTCTTTTTAACATTTACTCATTTTTGAGAGAGAGAGACAGACAGACAGACAGTCAGACAGAGAGGACATGAGCAGGGGAGGGGTAGAGAGAGAGAGGGAGACACGGGATCCAAAGGAAGGCTCTGAGATGTCAGCAGAGCCCCGCGTGGGGCTCAAACTCATGAAACATGAGATCATGACCTGAGCTGAAGTCCTACGCTTAACCGACTGAGCCACCCAGGTGCCCCTTAGTTAAACATTTTCTAATGAGATAACCAATTTGTGATTATTTATTTTATATTTGGTAGAGTACATTATAAAAAAGAATGGATATTAGCTTTACTATTTAAATTATAGCTAGGTTAGCTATTATTAATATTATAATCAACTAGTTCTTAAGGTCATGAGTAGACTTTCCTCACTCCACTCTAATGTTCCTATTACTAGTAATGAATTATAGAAACCAACAGCCAATATTACACTGTAAGATATGTCATGTGTCAAAGACTCTAACAAAATCAATGTGTCAACATTAGAAGCGAGTTCATTATTTCAAAGCAGCATATTTTCTACTTTTAACATTTCAATCAAGTTCATTATGGTGCCACCTTCAAATAAACTCAGAATTCTAAAGAATATTACCTGTATGACTGTCTTTGAGGTGGAAATATTCATTTTTTCTGCCTTTACATCAGGTCCAATTATCATGGTTTTTGACATAGCCATTCTGCTTTGGTTTAAACCACTATATCCTTTTATTTGGGTTTTTTTTGCTGTGCTGATAAAGCTAATAGACTTCTTTGGCTGTTCAATAGTGCTCCTATATCAAGAAAAAACATAATATGAAGGATTCATGACTGAAGGAAAATTAACCAACAATAAAAAAGCAGACTTTCATTTAGAAACGTGAAAACAATCTGAACATATGTACAAAAAGGGTCAACTATCACTTCCTATTTTTCCAGCTTATACACGCTCTGAATACTCCAATTCAAACAACTCTATTCAGCTCCCTTCAAATCCATTGTCACCTTCAAGCCCTTGATTCTATCTACCATGTTTCCTTCCTCCCTTCCCTATCCCTCTCATGCAATCTCTTCTCTCCTGAGCTCAAAGATAATAAATATAATCCAGAGTTAATTATAGGCATACCTCGGAGATATTGCAGGTTCAGTTCCAGGCTACCACAATAAAGCAAGTATCACAATAAAGTGAGTAAAATGATTTTTTTTTTTTTGGTTTCCCAGTGCATATAAAAGTTATGTTTACACTATAGTCTATGAAATGTGCAATACCAATATGTCTAAAAACACAATTACAAACCTTAATTAAAAAGTACTTTATGGGGCGCCTGGGTGGCTTAGTCGGTTAAGCTTCCGACTTTCCCTTAGGTCATGATTTCGCGGTTCGTGGGTTCGAGCCCCCCGTCGGGCTTTGTGCTGACTGCCAGCTCAGAGCCTGGAGCCTGTTTCAGAGTCTGTATCTCCCTCTCTCTCTGACCCTCCCCTGCTCACGCTGTCTCTCTCTCTCTCTCTCTCGCCTAGAAAAAAAAAAGTACTTTATTGCAGGGGCAGCTGAGTGGCTCAGGTGTTTAAGCTTCCAACTTTGGCTCTGGTCACGATCTCATGATTCATGAGTTCGAGCCCCACTTCAGGCTCTGTGCTGACAGCTCAGAGCCTGGAGTGTACTTCAGATCCTGTGTCTCCCTCTCTCTCTACCCCTACCCCGCTCACACTCTGTCTCTCTCTCTCTCTCAAAAATAAACATTAAAAAATTTAAAAAAAATACTTCATTGGGGCGCCTGGGTGGCTTAGTCGGTTAAGCGTCCGACTTTCGCTTAGGTCATGATCTCGCGGTTTGTGGGTTCGAGCACCGCGTCGGGCTCTGTGCTGACTGCCAGCTCGGAGCCTGAAGCCTGTTTCAGTCTGTGGCTCCCTCTCTCTCTGACCCTCCCCTGCTCACTCTCTCTCTCTCTCCTAGAAATAAATAAAAATATTAAAAAAAAATACTTCATTGCTGAAAAACGTTATCATCTGAGCTTTCAGTGAGTCATAATCACTGATACGGTTCATGATAAAAAATATAATAAAAAAGTTTGAAATATTGTAAGAATTACCAACATGTGACACAGAGCCACAAATTGAGCAAATGCTGTTTGAAAAATGGTGCCAATAGACTAGCTCAACACAGGATTGCCACAAACCTTCCATCTGTAAAGTACCCAGTGTCAACAGAGTGCCATGCAGTGAAGTGCAATAAAATGAGGGATGCCTGTATAAGCATCTTTACTTACATTCTCATCTTCCTTTTCCTTTTTTAAATTCACAGTATTTGCTTGGCAAAACCAAAACTTTGATCCATTCCAATGATCTTCTTACATTGAGCCTGCACCTGCGTATCAACCATGTTTCTAGCTTCTGTAAACTTGATGCTTTACCATTTGCCATGCACGTATAGGCCCAATATGTCTTGATCTGGACCAACTGATATGCTCAAGTTACTGTGCCTTGGTTTCCCACCCCTGGTCACCCCCTCCTCTCCCAGGGGCACAATTTTCCAATGCAAACCAGCCTATCCCCATCCACCTCTCTTATCAGCCTCTCACACTCTGGACCACTCTATACCTTCCCTAATCACCTTATAGCCAAGTACCAGACAACTTGGGATGGCCCCTAGGTTCCAGAACCCACTGAAACTATTCGAACTAATCCATCTTAAGCCTGCTCACCATATCTCACCTCTTCCTTCGCACCTAAAGCACAACAGAGATGGGCCCATAGTTCCTCCCTTTCCCTCTGCCTGGTGGCTGACTCTACTGCTTCCCCATGTAGCCCCCTGTGGCATTGCCTGCCCTCTCCTCTTAGAAACTATGAGTAATAAACTATCTTTTCAATGGCAATCACTTCCTGATCTGTTTACCTTACTATACTTCCAATTTTCTTTAATATACTATGTTTTAATTCAACCTGTACAGCTAAAAGAAGCTGGAGAAAAAACATCCAACCATGATGCCAAGTCTCATTGTAAATTATGGGTTGTTGCTTTAAAGTGCGTCCTTAATGTGCCAGCAATCATACTGTATTTTTTTGGTTCACTTTTTACTATACCTTCTAAGGTCACTATTTTATACTTCTCTCCTTGAATATCAACATCTCTTCTCCCGTCTTTACTTTCAGCTTATTAAATGAGAAAACTGAGCTAATCAGGTAACTTTCAAATTTTGCCATGGTCACAACTATGCACCTGTTTATATCTATGCCTACATTCTCTATTTTTCTCTTGTTACTCTGGGCAAATTACCTTTTATTCCAGCTTAGATAAATTGCTCTACTCCTGTACTAGATTCCATTTCTTCCTGCCTATTCAAGAACATTGCTCTACTAATTCTCTCATACATCATAAACTTTTCTCTCTCTATTGGATTATTCCTTTCAGCATGTAAACATGCTATTGCTTCTCCTATCTTAAAAAATTTCTCTTGACTTCATTTACCTCTCCAGTTAACATCCATTCATCTTAACTTTAATTCTAGCAACTCCTTTGAAAGAATGAATGACTGTACTTATTGCTTCTTTTTTATTAATAAAGTATTTAATTAATTAATTAATGTATTCATTTATTTAAGAGGAGAGAGCATGTGTGAGTAGGGGAAAGGGGCAGAAGGAGAGAGAATCGTAAGCAGGCTCCATACTCTGTGCAGAGCCTGATATAGGACTTGATCCCACAACCCTGGGACCATGTCCTAGGCTGAAATCAATAGTAAAAAACTCAACTGACTGACTCACCCAGGTACCCCAATACTTTTGTTTCTAATCTCCCTCCATTTATACTCTCTTGAACCTGATCCAGTCAGGTTTTAGCCCTTATCATTCCACCAAAAGACCTCTTACCAAGGTCCAGTTACTTCCACAATATTAATGCCAAAGTTCTCATCTTACTTTCCAGCAGAATTTATGCTGCTCCTTCTTTGTTCTTTGACTTTTTTTTTTTAATCTGGATTGCAGGACACTTTCCTTGTCTGGTTTTCCTTCTACTTTTTCCGCAGCATCCCTCTTGGGCTCTTCCTACTTCTGTCTATACTCATAGCCTAGGTGAACTCATCCAATGCATGATTTAAAAATGATCTATATGATAATGACTCCCAAATATATATCTCTAACTGTACCTATATCCTCTGAACCCTAGACCTATATACCCACCGCCCTACTTGACATCTCAGACTCAAAATCAGCATGTCCAAAATTGAGCTTCTGACAATCTCGCCCTCACCCTGTCCAGCAAACCTACTTCTCTTTCAGTCTTCTCCCCTTTCTGTCAAAGATAACACCATTCTTTCAGTTGCTCAGGTGAAAAAACTTCAAAATATATCCCAAATCCAACCATTTTGTTATCATCCTGTTGCCACCATCCTGGTACAAATAACTATCCTATGTCTCTTGCATTGTTGCAGTAGCTAAGTCATCTTCTTGCTTAACCTCAATCCCCTACAGTCCATTCACCACATGGCAACCAGAGTGATCCTTTAAAACACAAGTTAGATAATAACACTACTCTGCTTACAACCCTCCATTTGTTTACCATCTCATTCCGAGTAAAAGCCCAAGTTCTTATTATGACCTAAAAAGGCCTACATGCACCCAGTTAGGGTCCTGACTTCATGTTCAATATTCTCTCCCTTGTATATTCTATCTAGTCACATTGGCATCCTTGATACTGCCAGGTGTATTTCCTTATCAGGGCCTTTGTCCTTGCTATTCCCTTTACCTGAAATGCTCTCTCCAATAAATGTACATGTTTAGCATCCTTTCTTCCGGTCTTTACTTAAAACCACCTTGTTAGTGTGACCTTCCCTGGCTCCCCTACCTAAAATGTCAAATACTCCTCTCAAATATTTCATATCCCCTTGCTTTATTTTTCTCCCTAGGACTTATCCAACATAATGCATCTTTTACTTACCTATCTTATGAATCAGCTGTCTCCCCACTCCATAGAATTTAAGTTCCGTGAGGGTAAAAATTTGGGCCTGTTTTGTTCCCTGCTATATCCCCAATGCCTACAGTAGTTCTCAACACACAGTAGCTGCTTAATGAATAATTGTTGAATAAATCATTATATCTAACTCAAAACATTGAATCTTCATACTCAGATGTTTACCAGCCTACTGAGTGGCTCTAGCTAAATATCTAGAAGACATCTCAAACTGAATAGATGCATAATGAATATCACCCTTACTCATAAACCAGTTCTTCTTTTATTCCCTGTAGGACCCCAATCGAAAGGACTTAGTGAATGATGTTACATCTATCAATTAGGTAGTCATTGAGATCTAATGAGAGCATTATCAGTGACCTCCCCAAATCTCCACACTCTTAAGTTTTATGGCAAGGAACCATGTTTATCATGTCCACAATTATAGCTCCAGCTCTTAGCACTCTGCCTGATGGATAGGCAATCAGAAAATACACACTACTTTTTGAAAGAAATTAAAAGTACCTGTAGCCAGTTATGTTAGAAATTTATGGTATAGGGCCACCTGGGTGGCTCAGTTGGTTTAAGTGTCTGACTTTGCCTCAGGTCATGGTCTCATGGTTTGTGAGTTCAAGCCCCACATCAGACTCTCTGCTATCAGTGTGGATCCTACTTTGGATCCTCTGTCCCCTCTCTCTCTATACACACCTCCCCTGCTTGCAAACACATGCGTGTTTTCTCTTTCTCTCAAAAATAAAAATAAACACGTAAAAAAAAAAGAAATTTGTGGCATATCTCTAACTACATTAGAAAATAGATGTTTTCAAATGAGGCAAATTAGAGAAGATAACCACTTTGGTAACCACTACAGCTGAAAACAGAGTCAGGATACAAGTGGTCATGTACAATTGCACATTCTTGAGTTTCCTGAAGCAGGAACCTCATTTGTTTTGACTCCTGTAACTTCATTATCTAGGGCAATAACTGAAAAATATAAGGCTTTCAATTGGTATCTGTAGAAAGAACTCCTGATGATCACTTCCATGTACACAGAGGCAAATGACATTAAAAACATATGCTATATACACAAATCTTACTATGAAATAACCACAAGAGGAAAAGTANTAGTTTAATGGAAAAATGGTAGTTGTTTTTTTTTTTTTTAGTATAATTTATTATTAAGTTGGCTAACATACAATGTATACAGCGTGCTCCTGGTTTGGGGGGTAGATTCCATGATTCATTGCTTACATACAACACCCAGTGCTCATCCCAACAAGTGCCCTTGTCAATGCCCATCACCCATTTTCCCCTCCCCCCATCAACCCTGTTTGTTCTCTGTATTTAAGAGTTTCTTATGGTTTGTCTCCCTCCCTCTCTGTATTTTTTCCCCTTCCCTTCCCCCATGGTCTTCTGTTAACTTTCTCAAGTTCCACATAGGAGTAAAAACATATGATTTGTGTCTTTCTCTGACTAATTTCACTTAGCATAATACTCTCCAGTTCCATCCACGTTGCTGCGAATGGGAGGATTTCATTCTTGGGATGATGGTAATTCCAGTCTAAACCAAATAAATTTCTTTCACTCATTCCAATTATTTATAAAACACTACACATAAGGTCCTGTACTACACACTGGCAAAGATACAATATGAATCAGATATGGACCCTAAGGAACTTATAGTCTAGTAAAAGAGATAAAACATATATATGATTATAATGCAAGTACAAAATTATATTTTCCTCAGAAGAAGTACACAGAAGATGAAATGAGGGTTGTATTAAGATTACTTTCACTGAGAGGTGTGAACAGAGAAATTATGAGTGACATCTGAGTTAGGCCTTGAATTTTTAAGTGGGATTCCAAAGACATATTTGGGGTGTGCATACATATGTGTGTTTGTGTTTGGTGCAGGCGGAGGTGAAGGGGGACAAAGGTATTGGAGCAGGATAAAAAATGCATCCTGAGGAAACATCTTTGTGAACAATGAAGGTAGAAAAGTATGTGGTATATATAGGGAGTCCTAAATGATTCAATTAAATGCATGAAGGAAAACAAAGTTAACCTTTGTAAAAGTAAAATAGCCAGGTTAAGTCTTTGGAAATTTTTACACAAGCAAGAGAGTGCCTTTGAAGGTTTTTAAGTAGAATAAAGTGACTTAAACTATGCTTCAGAAAAATTCAGCTGTATGCAGCACATACTAGAAGATAGTTAAGATGCTATGGGCATAGTCCAAGTGAGAAATAATCATGGTTTAACACGGGTGGCAGATGTAGAAATAAAACAAATACAACATATACCATATTAAGCATGTCTTTTTATTTTTTGCATCTTGATGCTTTGACATGTAAGAACTTGTTGACCCTGGAGGGAGACTGCCCTCCCAAGGCTAATGGATTCCTGTACACAGTAAGGGACTCACCTATGAGCACCTTTTCTTAAACCAGCCAATTCAGAGCCTAAACCCTTAACATCCCTTATCAGTCTGTTAGAGATCTCATTCTCTGGGCCACTATCCATCTGTCCTCATCACCCTTGGGACAGGAACCAGACAATTGGATATAGTCCCTAAAATCAGAGCCTTCTGAAGTTATTTAAATGAGCCCATTGTAAACCTGCTTATTCTGCTTTGTCTGTTCTTCCCACAGAAACCACAATACAGGTTCTTACCCATATTTCTTCTTGTTCTACCTCGACTGGCTCTTGTGCTTTCTTACGTGGCCCCATGTGGCATGCCGTGCCTCCTGTTTATAGGGATCCATGAGTATTTAAAATAATCTCTCTCCTCATAATAGTTATGTCCCTGTCAAAATGTCTTACCGTGCCTGATTAAAACATATCTCAGTCACCCTTAAAAGATAGCAGATACAGAACTGATTGGAAATTAGTAACAGATAATAACAATACCGCTTAAATTTTAAATTTCAAAAAACTTCCATCTATATTCTCCAATTCTTAAAATAACTTGCAAGATATTTAATAGTCATGTTTTACAAGTATGAAAACTAAAACTCAAAGGTCAATTTAAATGCTCAAGCTCATCCAATAATTCACAGGCTATTAATCTATTTGTTTCTTTATTTGTAAATTAAGGTTAATGATAGTACCTATGTCATAGAGTTAAGGTGATGATTAAACTAATCTTCACTTCTAAAACACAATAAGAAGTTAAATTGTAGATATATTCATATGAAATATCAGTGATATCTTGATGGAGCCGTCTGGTATCAGTTAAAAATGCAAGAGTAAAGTGAATTTTAAGGGAACAGAAGTGAAAGCTGGAGATTCAGATTTGGGAATCTTTGCATGGAGATGATGATAATAAATGAACGGAATCCCAAAATAAAAATCTAAAGGCATAAAAACAAGGTAATAGAGTTAAGGGGAGAAACCGGAGATAGTAAAAGAAATCAGAAAAGAGGTATTTTGAACCAATAAAGTTCAGGGATAAGATCAATATTGATCAGGAGAAGATCAATATTGTCAAATGCTGCAGAAAGGTACAAGTTCAGAAAGCGCATTGAATTTGGTGACTTTTGAAAGCTTTTGGTAACTCATTATTAACCTTTGAATAGTTTCTGTACAGAAATGGAGACAACAGATTGCAAGCGTTGAAAAGTGAACATAGACGTTTCTGGTCCAACATGTAGAGACCACAAAAGTCATCAATCTTGTTTTTATAACAACAATCTTGTTGTTTTAAATCAACAGGTCTTTTAGATCCATCATTCAGTTCATAGGCAAACCACTGGCCTGAAAGTTGGGCAGGAGAAAACAGAGAATCACAACTTACTGAGTTAGAAACTTTGCAACTGGGGCCAGCAAATGGCAGGAAAACTTAAAGGATAATTGCTGGAGACTAAGGGTATACTAATTTGAAAGGTAAAAATTCCTGAGGGCCCAGCCTCACACAGAGGCCCACCATGAGACCCATCAGGCTCTTGGGATGAGGAGAGAGAAAAACTACCTAATAATTCCAGCAGGGAGCTAGGGTATTAAGTATTCTAAAATATACCCAGAATGTTCAGTTTTCCTTAACAAAGCCTTGCTTTCAAAGAAAACTATTTTACCAGAACCTAGCCAATGTGCGGGAAGGGAAATACACAACTCCAAGACCCTCTTCTTTTTCCATATAAGGAAAAAAAAATCTGAGAAACACTTATGAAGGTCACAGCGAAGGGACAAAGGCCCACTAAAAGACTAAGACTAATCACAGGATTATAGAACACTTCCTCTCCTTCCAACATCTTATCACCACACCAACAGGTCTCCTGTACAATAACGGGTCTGGAATGGGAAGAAATGCAAGGCTCAGACTCTATGAAGGAGTCTCTAGGGAAACCTAAAAAACAGGAGACAAAAACAAGGATACCAGAGGAAACTGAAGTCTCATAAACCTACTGCACAGCCCAATTCCTAGTCAGATAAATACAAAACCTCACATTAAAGGCTTATTTACCTCAGTTCATATTATGTGATGCAACACTGAGCTTTCAACAAAAAATTACAAAGCATATCCAAGGGCAAAGAACAGTATGAAGAAACAAAGCAAGCATCACAGCCAGACTAAGAAATGGCAGAGATTTCAGAATTGTCAAGAATGTGGATTTAAAATAATTATGATGAATATGCTAAGGACTCTAGGGGCACCTGGGTGGTTCAGTCAGTTAAACGTCCAATTCTTGATTTTGGCTTAGGTCATGATCTCACAGTTTGTGAGATTGAGCCCCACCTTGGGCTCTATGCTGCAGCATGGAGACTGCTTGGGATTCTCTCCCTCCCTCCCTCTCTCTCAAAATAAATAAATAAACTCAAAAATATATGCTAAGGACTCTAACAGAAAAAGTAGATAGCATGAAAATTCTAAGAAAAAATAAAAAAGAAATGAATGAACATGTAAGAAAGTAGAATAGAGGAACTGGGAAGAGAAGTGGGATAAAAGCATTGAAGAAAGAGTGGTTGTTTTTTTTACCAAGAAGGGAGATTGTTCATATTGCTAAGCTAATGGGAAAGATCTAATGTAGGAAAACCTGGAGTGAGAAAATGGAAAATTGGTAAATACATGTTTTATGAGATCCTTTCCATGATCAGGATTAAGTCCTAAAAGGAGAAGGATGAGAAATAACATTGGTTATTGGTTAAACCAATGGTTGTAAACTTTAAAGTCTGTGAAATTTTGCTTTAACTGGGTAACATGGCTATCTCAAAAAGTGAAGATTATACTACTTCCTATCTCCCACCTGATTCCTTCCTTAACAGGTAATCTCCTATGAATTTGTAATTATGTAAGAAATTCCCAAGAGAATTTTTCTAATCCTCTCAGCTACTATGAGAGTTATACGACTTTTTAAAAAAATTTTACATAAATTCAACACAATTTTACTTTAGGATTCCTATACCTATAAGTAAAAACAAAAACGAGACAGGATGAACAGTAACCAGTATTACTGAAATACATTTTTCATTCGTTGAGTCAGCAAATATTGAATGCCTTCTTCATTCAAGGCAATAGGAGTGAACAAAACAAAAACGCCTGGCTCATGGAGTACCACTATTTGGGTGAAGACAGACTAATAAAAAAGTATATCATATACCAAGTAGGGATAAGTGGATAAGTTTACTCAAGGTTGAGGAACTGGAAGTGCTGGTAACTAGAAAGATTATTATTTTATGAAGGGTGGATATTAAAAAAATGTTTTGAGGTTTTTTTTTTGAGAGAGAGAGAGAATGTGCACATGAGTGGGGGAGGGGCAAGGGAGGGAGGCAGAGAGAGAGACTGAGAGAGAGAGAGAATCAATCCTCTTGGGGTTCAAACCCAGGAACCATGAGATCATGACCTGAGCCAAACTCAAAAGTCAGACGCTTAACTGACTGAGCCATTCAGGCACCCTGAGAAGGATTTTTTAAAAAATATAGTTTATTGTCAAGTTGGTTTCCCTATCAAACTCCGTGCTCATCCCAACAAGTGCCCTCCTCCATGCCCATCACCCATTTTCCCCTCTCCCCCAACCTCTATCAACCCTTGGTTTGTTCTCAGTATTTATGAGTCTCTTATGGTTTGCCTCCCTCCCTCTCCATAACTATTTTTTTACCCTTCCTTTCCCTGATGGTGAGGATTTTTTGATAAGGTGATATGTGAAGGAAATAAGTGAGTCATGAGGCTATCTAGGGGTACAATATACCAAAGAACAGCAAATGCATAAGCCTTAAAATGGGAAAATAATGTGCCTGATATTGTGGAACAATGAGCCAAAGGTAAGAGTCCAAGGTGAGACCTGGTGGCTCTGTAATGACGTGAGCTTTTACTCACATGGGAAAAACTGGAGGGTTTTAGGAAGAGCCACAGTGATTACTAAGTTTGGGGTATTAGAAGACCATTTAGGTGATTACTGTAATGTGACAGGGACTTATATTAGGGAGTTAGTCTTGATTTATTTTGCATGTAGAAATGATAGAATCTGCTGATGGAGTGGGGCATTAGAGAAGTCAAGGGAAACTCCAAGGTTGTTTACTGAGTGAGTGGAAGAGTGGGAACTGTCATTTACTGAAATGGCAAAGACTGCAAAGTAAGTAAGAGGGGGAAATAAGTTTAGTTTTGCATTTAAATTTTGAGATGCCTATTTACTTCTAAGTGCAGATGTTGGTTTTTTAAAGTCTGCTTTTAGGAAGAGGTGCTGGTTATAAATATAAATTTATGAATCATTGGTATATAGGTGATTATTTTTAAATTTTTTAATGTTTATGTATTTTTGAGAGAGAGCGAGAGCACGCGCAAGCAGGGGAGGGGTCGTGAGAGATGGAGACACAGAACCTGAAGCAGTCTCCAGGTTCTGAACTATCAGCACAGAGCGTGACACAGGGCTGGAACTCATGAACTGCAATATCATGACCTGAGCTGAAGTCGGACACTACACTTAACCGACTGAGCCACCCAGGCGCCCCTGTATATAGGTGATTTTTAAAGGCATAAGACAATAGAGGAAAAAAAGGTGTTTAAAAACTGACTCCAGCAACACTCCAAAATTTATATGTGGGAAAGAAGAAAAGGTACCAGCAAGTAATTTGGAAAAGAAGTAGCCAGAAACCAAGGAGAGAACTAGGGAGGAGTCCTAGTTCTTTGGTGTCCAAGAAACCAAATGAAGTGATTCAAATGGCCATTCACTTGGATGGACGCCTATTGCTGATCTTCACAAAAACTAGTTTGGTGGTGTGACAGAATGGAAAAAAGACCCTGAGAACCATGTTCAGGAGAGAATGTTAAGGTTCTCCTCCAAGAGCTCTCCACAATTGCTGTTAAAGAAAGATGAGCTGAACTAGAGGAGACTGAAGGAGAGATGTTGAACGTCTGAGAGAACAAACGTGGTCTGGAAGTGTGGAAGAATGGATGAATCAGGAAACTTTAGTGCAATTGCTGGGCAGCACTAAAGAACCATTTGAAGTTATAAGCGAAACAAACCCACAGAGCTGTGTGTTCTTCTCCAGCCTCTCGTTCAAGTGTTGCAGAAATGGCAGAACAGTAGCAGGAAAGGGTTTTAAAAGCACGATAGCATGAGGAGGCAGAAGAACTTGGACGACACAGCATTAGTAAAGTTCAGTCCTCTGGCTCACTGAAGCTGAGGATTGAATGGGGGCAACAAGCTTGACCCGGCAGACCGGAAAAACCACCCCAGGAATGTTAGGAGGAGGAGCGGTTCTAAACAAAGTAGGTCTTTTCCTGCAGAGCAAGCACAGCAGTAGGGGGTTCAAAAGGGCTGTACTAGGCCACGGAAGGAGATACTGCGGCATGAGAGCTTCGAAGGGGAACTGAACCCAGACGCACTAAGAGACTGGATCTAAAAGGGCTCCCTCCGAGACCCAGGAGGATGGACTAAGGTTTTAAGGCCGGAACTTACAACCAGAGGTTCTGCTGCTTGCGGCTGTTTACTGGAGAGATAGGCATGGTGGCGAAAGGCTGTGGAGTGGTGGGCCACCCCTTCCCTGGCTGCTTCTGGAGTCCCTGCACCCTATCCCCCGGCGTTAGCGGCTCTGGCTGAGTCTCGGGAATGTTTGCCGGGCGTCATGGAGACGGAGGAACCCTGGCTCAACAAGCGGCCGCGCGGTTGGCTGGCGGCTAGAGATCGAGGAGGAGGGCGGAGGCGGAGGGGAGGACAGAGGGTTGGTGGAGCAAGAGGAAGCTCCGGACGACGACTAGAAAAAGGAGGCGGGCGGCCCGGGCCCCAGGCCCCTCCCAGGTTCTGAGTCTCCCCGGCTGCAGGCGGATGGATGGGGCTTCTTCAGGCGGTGGCGGCAGCAGTGAAGGTGGCGGCGGCAGCAGCGGCAGCGGCTGTAAGTGCAGCCTCCATAAACCATCTCTCCTCTCCTAGTCCTGATTGGGATGAGGGGCTCCTAAAGTGTCCTCGGTCCCCTTTCTCTCCTTCCCCTCCCCCACAGTAGAGTACCACCCGGAAGACTCTTAACTTCCGGGGAGGGGCTGAGAGAGAACGCGCCCGGCCCGCTTCCCCTCCCTGAGTGCGTCGTTCCCCGAGGCGCATGCGCAGCTGCTCTCTGCCGGGTACCCCCTCCCAGCCCGGTCTTTTGCTCTGGCGGTGGCGGTGGCGCGGATCTTCCCCGGCGTCCGAGGCGCGCTGGGAATCCGCTGCGGTGTGAGTTCGTCTCGCGCAGTTCGCTTCCGCCCCTTTATCCTGTATGCTCCCGAATTCGGTCGGGGTGGGGCTAAGCCTACCATTCCCCCTGTGGCTCCGCCTCTTTTTCCCTGTAGAGCCGGGTTCGGTCCCAGCCGTCCCTTGGGTGGCTTTTGCTCGCACTGCAGTCCCGGTGGTGAGCAGGGTCCTGGGCAAGCGGCTTTTTTCGGAGGGAATGAGGGAGGGAAGAAAGACTGGAATAAGGCTCTCCTGCCCGGTGGGAAGATCCCTGGGGACAGATGCCCTCCCCCTCCTTGAAATGGCCTTGTTCTTGCAGCTTTTCGTGAAAAGATCCCTGGCTGGAAGCCCATCTCTGGTCCTCGGTTGCTGTGTGACCTTGGGCGAGTCCCTACTCCTCTCTGGGCTCCAGTTATCCCTAAAGCTTTCTCCAACGCTAAAAGTCTTAATTTTGCAGAAAAGCTTGTGCAGTTAAGACTGGCCCGTCTACTGGGGCCGCTAGCCCAGATGACGCGGAGTTGACTTGAACCTTCTTGAATCAGGGATGGAATGAGGCGACCTATTTATTGGGTCGCTTTTATTCCTTTACAAATGGCATGACCGACCCAAGGCCCATTAATGTTTTCCTAAAATTGTCATGGGATCCTTGTCCTAATTCTTGGCCATCTTTTTAAAAAAGGAGAGACAGGTTGAGAACTAGAGACATGGTGAGCTTGCGGTGTCATCATCTCTGGTCTCATTACTACTGAAGCTCTCTTTCCTTTGATCCAGATGGTGTGGTGGCTCGATTCTCCCAGTGCCTGGCTGAGTTTCGGACGTGGTTAAGAACCAACTGGTTGAGGTTCAATGCAGACAAGACGGATGTGATGCTGGTAGGCAGGGGCACACTTGGAGATTAAGGGAGGGAAAATCCAAACTCCCTCAAGTAATATAAATAATACATTACTCTTCCTGTATATTCCAGTGTTTGAGAACTGATGATGGGCCAATAATTTCCAGAGTTTGGGTGAGATAAAAATAACATGTCAACAATATTAGGACTGTAAAAAAAAAAAAAAAAAAAGTTTGTGATAATAAGATAAAATGGGGCCGCTCGATAAAACTCTTTATGTAAAAACTATGAAAAAAACCAAGTCTGTCCTTTGAAGAACCAAAAGGCTATGTAAGTGTTTGGGGATGGGTTTAATAATAAAAACCAAACTAACAAAAAGATGATGCTGATTTTTGCATAGCTGTGGGGTTTCCGAATGTAATGCATTACTGCTTTGTAACTTGCATTCTGCCAACTAAAGGTAAACTCTAAATTCATCTAAAATGTCATTTTTAAGTTTTTTGATATTTAGGTATTTTCAACCAAATTAGTAGCAATCCATAAATTTTTACCTTCACATAATATGTAGGTTGTCACTTTTACATAAAAATTTTAGTAAATAGTTCACCACATAATCTCAAAAGGGACTCATGGACTCTGAAAATTGTTCGGTAGAGAATTTGTTGTTAGGGTTTTGAATGCACAGCATTCATGTTTCATTCAAACAGCCCTAGATTAAATTGTTACAGATATTTTCTTGGAGCATTTTGAGAGGTAGCGGAGTTGCATAACATTTTATGTAGTGTAGGCATATAGTACTTACATTTGCATCAGGTATTGGTACTGAATAAAAGGTTATATTTCTTAGGTATATGTAAATTGCCAGAGTTGTTTATTTATTGGTTACTTTAAGGTACTGGTTGAAGTAAAATTGTGACCTTAAAATGCTTTTGTTAAAGGAGAATAGTAACTGAAGGGTTCGTGTGTGTGTGTGTGTGTGTGTGTGTGTGTGTGTGTTGTGTATGTATGTATGTGTATTATACCCTCTATAAAAAATGTTTAATAACTTTTTATTGGGAGTATTCAGTAAATTGCTTAAAAATCATTTCCCAATATAAAAACAGTTTTGAGAAGCTTCAATGTGGTGAAAGTTCATGTTAGTTTGCCTGAAAATAAGGAAGCCTTTAGGTGGGGAATGGGAGCTAAAGAGGCATTTATTCAGGCTTTGTATAGAGATTTTTTTTGTTTTAGGACATTAGCCACAAACCTCACATAAAATTGGAATTAACCACACTTTTTAGTTTAAACTTTAAACATTTTACTACATAATTTAACAGAACTATCATTTTGGATATCACGTTAATACATACTTCAAAACAAACTAATGATTTTAACAGTTCATAGGTATTGGTGAATTTTCTCATATTAACTCTTGTCATGTCTTGTTTTTAGCTTTTCTAGTATCAGAAGGCATTAAAGACTTATATTTTGTTATCCCAAATATAAATATTGATTGTTTGCACTTAAACACAAAGAAAACATTTGTTGAATTAATGCAAAGTTCTGAAAAAGTCAGGGAAATGGATGGAAGTAACTAGGGGATAGATTCTGGTTTAATAAAAAGAAGAATGTTCCAAACATAGAGCTTTTTCTGAAAAGAGCAGTCTCTTCATCAGTCATTGGAGGTGTTTTAGCATAGGCAGAAAAGCCTGGTCATAGGGAAACCTAATGAGAGATTCCTACCTGAACAGGGTAGAAATTGACTTGAAGACACTAAGATTCTGTGGCTAATGAAAAGTTAATTTTTGCATATTTGATACTGAAGAGGTAAGCAAGAGTTTTTGAGAAAGACTTTGCTCCTCAAGATGGTTCCTAAAATGTTGAAAGATAGAAGAATAACATGGGAGTAAAATAATGCTGAATTCAGTAGTAATGTGTTAGAAATGACTTACAGTGTTGGAGCTATTTCTCTTTATCTTTAGAATATCTGAACCTAAAAAAAATCACTGAACTCACATTTTTTTTAAAAAGGGAAGGAGAAATAGGTAGAGGGAATGTCCCCCCTAAACGATAATGCCATTTATAATTAGTAAAACTGATACACAATATTAATAAACTTAAAAGTCATTTATCAACAACAGGGGCTATCCATTCAAATATGTCCCAGTGGGGTTTTCTTGACAATTTCAGAGTTTATTCAGTAGTGTAAGGGACCATGATCCCCAGCTTTTTAATCACAATTGGGATTTTTTTGTTGAGGTTCAACTTAAGAATCAAAGACTAAATGGACTTAAGCAGGCAAGTTGTTCCTGTACCTTGCATTTTGACAATACTTTTTAAAATTTTTCTTTTTGTGAACCAGCTAAATTTCATCTATTAACTTTGGTATTTAAATGGAAAATACTCCTTTATCCGCATGGTAGTGTAAAGCCTGAGTTTCTACCTCTAGGCACCTTATTCTGTCTTTACCCACCTTAGGTGTATGCACATCAATTGTTCTTTGCCTTCAGCTGTTTCCCCATCAAGCATCTCTCGTGAAAACTATATAAACACAAACGTGAAAACTATATAAACACAAACGGATTCTTCAAAAAATGGCTTTTGAGTCCAGAGGACTAAGGTAATTCAGTAGGGTAATTCTATATACCTGTGCTAAAATATTTATTCCCCCCAAAGAATCCTGAAAAACACTTTTATATAAGTATTCTAAAAAAATAAAATGAAAATACTGTACAGTACAGTTAATGGTAAAAATTGTTTGTAGATTTGGGAACCTTAAAAGTTTTCCTTTCTCTTCTTTCCCTTGCTTTTCTTTCAGTAGAAAATGTGCATCAGATGTTTATGTTTAATTGGTTTACAGACTGTCTGTGGACTCTTTTCCTGTCAAATTACCAGGTAATGTCCTTTCACTTAGCAGCTTCATATACCTATAAATGCACAAATTATTCATGCACAAATTATTATTGGACATAAGAATTTCAAGTTAATGTTGAATCTTTGTAAAAAGGAAACTGCTTAATAGATTCTAGAATGTTAAGGGAATACAAATTTAAGAAAACAGCCATGTTGCATTGTAAGTGGAGTATGAAAGAAAAATTGTGTATGTGCACATTTATGCAGTATATTATAGTGCTGGCATCACAATATTTGGAATGACTTTTTATATTTAACTGGTTGATTTGGGTAATCATTTTTTTTGAAATTGCATTAAGAAGAACCCTTGAACATTTAGGGGGTAAATGGTCTTTTTGAAATTAAGATTTAAACTCCGGGTTTAGTAAAATATGTTACTGCATGTTTCAATACCACCTTTGTATTAGCCGGTATGTGCCTTAGTAATGGAAGTGAAACATGTTTGTTATTTCGCAGTCATTGGCCCTGCACTCATTAGAATTGTTTCAAGGCCAATTGGCAGGTGTAGGCCAGTATTTTAAAATAAACTTTCAAATTGTAGGCATTTCAGGCATTGCAAATAAGCAGGTTCTCCCTCTCTGCAGTCAAGTCAGAGATTATATCTATCAAAGAGCAGTTTTTCTGTATTTCGCATTTTGAAATTTCCTCTAGTGCAAAATTCAAACATTGCACAATTATAATGCTCCTGGCATCTCAGGAAGCGTGTGAGGTAAAGCAACAGAGATGTGAGGATGGCAGTCTACCTATCCACAGTCCCTTAATCTCTGACCTCTAAGGTTTGTGGATGTGGGATTTTACATTTCCTGTCGGGAATCGACCGAGAGAGAAATACTTGTCTAGAGACAACCGCTTTCAAAGCGCACTACTTTGCGCCTTTGCCGTTGTTGCATCACAGCAACATCCGTTTTCAGCAAATGCTCTTCGAAAAAAGCCTACATGTAAAATACAACGTATCTTTTCCCCTGCGGTGTGAATGCTGGACGCGGTTTTGGGGCACTTTCCGTGACCTCTCTGGTCCCTTAGAGCCCTCTCCTTCAGCTCGAGTCGCAGATCCGCTAGGGCAGGCGAGGCGCCCCGCGCGGAGAAGCCCACCTACCCCCCACACCCACCTTGACTCCGCCCCCTCGCTCTCCTCCCTGT
>NW_027532041.1:1988532-2089639 GCF_008692635.1 Crocuta crocuta | reverse complement strand
AGGGAGCGAGCTCCCCCTCCCTGTCCCGGAGC
Organism: Crocuta crocuta; assembly: GCF_008692635.1. Classification (NCBI taxonomy): domain Eukaryota; kingdom Metazoa; phylum Chordata; class Mammalia; order Carnivora; family Hyaenidae; genus Crocuta; species Crocuta crocuta. The sequence goes on along the minus strand of NW_027532041.1, from coordinate 2,089,607 downwards.
CGGGCGCCCCCGGGCCCTGGCCGGGGAGGAGTGGAGTGGGCCTGGCTAGGAGAGGCCCAGCCCTGCTGGCGCCACTGCCCACCTGTTGTCCGGAACAGGCCGCGGTCTGGGCGGGAGCTTTCCTTGGAACTTAGTTGGGATGGGTCCGGGGGTAGGAGGAAGCGGAGGCGTTAGTTGGACTTCGGGGGCAGTTTGAAGGGTCGAGTGCTGCGTAGTAGTGCGTGTGGAGAGGGGCGAGGGCGAGTGGTCGCCCGCCAGGCAGGGGTGCCGGTGGCGCAACTTCGCCGGCCGGTGCTAGGGGCCGAGAGAGGAGCTGCTGCTTCCTCTTCTTGCGAAGTTTCTTCCCTCCTTCACCGAGATGCTGTTGCGCCCTTCCGTGTCACCCCCACCCGTTTGCTACTGACCTCCAGTCCGTCTTGATGGGGCAAACGTAAGGCAGAATGGCTTTTAATTCTCATTTTACTCATGGTGCTAAGATGAGCGTGGAGAAATAAACGTAGCCTTTCGCGATCCGGCCCTTTAGGCTGGGGGAGTCCCCCTGAATCTCCGGAACAGTTCCATTCTTCCCGAAGGTAGAACCTCTTTTTCTCTACATTTCAGAAGAGTTGCTTTCAACCTTTCCCCCTCTTCACTTTCCAGGCATCCCCTTCCACACTCCTTTCCTAACAAGGCTATCGATTATTGTCTTCTTTCTCTCTTTTCTTCCCCTTTATGGGAGATCCCCCCCCTCCTTTTTCCAGGAAACGAGTTACCAAAGCCCCCTTTCCTCGGTGGTAATTGTTTTATATTTTGGGACTCAAATCGTGCCAAATAACCACTGTTATGATTCATTGAAACTTAGGGTTATGCCGCTGGATGTTTAAATTTTTGCTTCTGATTTAAACCTTCAAACATTTTTTTTCAATACTTTTTCCCCCCTTACCCTCGGAAGAATTCGTTATTCCTTACCCCCTGGAGTTCAAGAAGTGATAGTATTTGGAGTTTAAAGTCTACTATGAGTGAGAGCCTCCCCAAATGATTGATAAGTCATTTCTTCTGTATGAATTGCCATTTTCATGGGCTCAGGCACCGCCAAACAGATTCAGGAATAGGGAATTCTTTTTTTTTTTTTTTTAACCAGTCAGCCCCCCTATTTTTGTCTCCATTATTTGCTATATGAAGTCATTGGTGAGTTAGGTGAGTACTTATGTAATATCATAAATACCTCTTTTTTAAACTTGGGGTACAGAACGTATAGATTATGGAAAAATATTAATTTGGATGTTTATTCATGTACCTGTTGAGTGGAGGGACCTAAAAGTTAGCTGTTTTGTAGAATTGCTCTTAGGGTGCTCCTTCTGCTTTCCTTATGGAAACTGGCTTTATACTTAGGTACTGGAGTATTTGATTCACTGTAGCAGGAGTCTTCGTTGCTAGTCATCTTTAAAAAGCTTAATACTTAGGATTTAAAACTAAATTTAGATCTTAGATTTATTTCCATTTCTTTTGTTCTTTGTGGTGGAAGAATTGTATTTTAAGGCACATGAGTTAGAGAAAACCTAGTACTTTGTATTTCATTTAAATGTGACTGGATTCATTCCACTGAGCTGAAGGAATTTTAGTCCTGGTTAGATATTTAAGTGCTTCTTTTTGTTTTCATGTGTAAGTTGGGGAAAGGGTTGTATGTAGCTGGATTTATTTACATTTTGTTAAATAGTATTCAGTGGATGCCCCGTTTTAGTGAATGCCTGTTAGATAGGCAAAGTGTACTGTAACAAGTTAGGTGGTTTCTTCCCTCCCAGTGCCGCTCACAATGGCTTAAGCTTTAAGTTTGGTCGTCTTATTTTAAGGCAAGCTATTATTGAAGGAAAATAACTTTATTTTTGAAAATACAGTTAAACTTAAGTTTAGAAAACTTCACCCAGAAATTTTAACTGCCCAGCACACTGAAAATTTATGTAAATAGAAGTATATTAATATTCTTGTTTTAGAAATTAAAGATGGTTGCATCAATATGAGAGGAAAAGTGATATTTTGAGTCATTAATCATTTCCTAATATTTTCAAGGGTATGTTTTAGTTTTCATAAAAATTGCATTCTTGAAAAATGGAACTCTCATGTTCAGTAGGAACACTTGGATGGTTCAATATCAAGAAGAGTAAACCTGAACTTTGTTTTCAGTGAATTTATTTTTAAAAATTTCATCTTTTAGTGTTGGATAGTTTTTTTTTTTTTAGTGAATATAGAGGAAGAATGGGGAAACCTTCATTCATCTGTGTCCTACAAAATGTCTAAAAGAGGTGAAGAGTAAAATTAATTTGTATTGTTCCAATCGCAATATTTAGTAATTAGGATGATTTTAGACACTAGTTGTTTTTAAAAAATAGATGGGGAAATGCTTGGTGTATAGAGTGTTTTTACTTTTATATGAGCACTCAGGAGATTGATTCTTTATGGTGCCAATATAAAGCATGTGGTAAAATAAATGTGCTATTGTACCTTTGATTAAGTAGACACCTGAGCATTGAAGCTAACTGGTGAAATAACAGAAAATACAAAGCAACAATATACATTTATTTGATAAATCTGAAGGGAAAACAGGTTATTGAAGAAGCATGTCTCCAGAGAAAAATACCAATATTATGCTTCTGGGTTTGTTATTTCCTACATAGGAGAATGACCTTGTTTTCCAGAAAAATGTTTAATTCTTAAATAGAAATTGATTTAGATGTGAATAGAATACACTGATTTTTCATACTTCATCTGATTATCTAGGCAGTCCATAAGTAGGAAGTATGTGTTTAATGGTTCCTCAAATCGTGCTAACATTAAAAACATATTTAATGTGCTTAGAAGAAATGGCACATACTCCTTTTCTTAACAGTTGTTAGTAATATTTCTTATTGCTTATTATCCCTTAAAATTACTTATCAACCTTCTAAAAGGAGGTTCTTCTCCTAGTCACACTTAAAGGAAGGAAATTACAGGGTAGTTGCAGTTTTACAAAGGCAATGAGAAAGAAAGAATAAGAGGAAGAAATAGTCAATCCTTTGGGTTTTATAAGGAATGTGGTACAGGGACCTTTGGGAATGAACAATTTTTCTGTTATTTCAGAGTTTATAAACACATAAGGGACTTTTCTTCTCCAGGAAAAAAAAAAAAAAGCCGTAACATAGTGCAAGACCTATCTTTTCACCTAGGCCATATTGCTATCATATAAAGAAAAGATTTAATGAACCTGCTTTTCTATATTACTTTTAAGTATTTAACCATTTCCAAAAACAATACATAATCTGTTTATTCACTATCACATCTATTCATTTATTTCTCTTGAAAACACATTCCTTGCTTAATGGTTTTTAGTGTATTTGGATTTCATTTTTTAAGGAAATAGGATCATCTTTTTTTTTTAATTTTTTATAGTTTATTTATTTTTGAAACAGAGAGAGACAGAGCATAAGTAGGGGAGGGGCAGAGAGAGAGGAAGGCACAGAATCTGAAATAGGCTCCAGGCTGTTAGCGTCTGCACAGAACCTGATGCAGGGCTTGAACCCACAAACTGTGAGATCATGACCTGAGCTGAAGTCAGACACACAACTGACTGAGCCACCCAGGCGCCCCGGAAATAGGATCATCTTGACTGTTCTTCTGATGGTGTTCATTTCTATTCTAAACAAAACTTGTTTCACTGCAGTGGATTTAGGCCCTAAATAGTTCTTTATAGTGGTAATGAACTTTTTAGTGTTTATACTTGAGTGTATTTAGGATTTATTCAGAGTAATCAAGAACTCTGGATAAATGCATGAGAATCTAATTCAGAAGGAGTAATAAAGTGCTTGATAAGGTAGAAAAGGTTGGTTGTAGGATATACAGAAGTGGATTACTATTAGAGAATTTTTCTACAGGAGACTAATCAGTTTCCCAAATCAGAAATAAAACACTAGGGTGCCTGGATGGCTCCATCAGTTGAGCATCCAGCTTAGGCTCAGGTCATGATCTTACAGTTCGTGGGTCTGAGCCCCGCATTGGGCTCATGCAAAACCTGCTTTGGATCCCCTGTTCACCCCTCCTCTCTTTGCCCCTCCACTGCTTGTGTGCTCTCTCTTAAAACTAAGCATGAAAAAAAAATCAAACACTGCCATTGAAGCAAGAAACTGAAATTTCTTGCTTGAAATTAGCTTGAGTTCCTGTATATTTCAAAAGATTTGCAAATGGTTTCAAAATTCATTGCAGTGATAAAGCTGTTCAAGTACCAGTCATCACCTGGGACCCATTCTGTTTCACTTATTCTATGGCTTATAAGAATGACTCTTAAATTATGCTTGTGTAGATAGGAAATTCATAAAGTAGCACCCCCTAAAACGCTTTTTGCAATTTGAGATTTTTTTCCAAAAGTCCTAGATTGAAAAAAATAAATTCAGAAGAAGCTGTTAAACATCTATCCCATCCCTTTAGCTAAGTATTCCTTAGTAGTGTTAATGTCTTTTGAACAGTTCATAATAAAAGTAAAGAACTTAGATCTCAAAGGAAATTAAACTAGAAGATACCTAAATCTTTCTTAGAGAAAATGAAACTGATCAGAGAGTTGATGCAGTTTGTCCTAAGTTGTGCAGTTAAGTTAGACTGTGGCACAGTTACGAGTGGAAGCTAGGTTTCTGAATTCCTAGTACTTAATAACAATTCATCCTCTGAATTATTACTACTGTAGTCAATTTACTAGTTTCCCCAACAAGACCTTCTTAATCTTTTCTTAATCTTTTTTATACCGCAGAATTCCTCAGGGGAAAGTTAAGTGATGTAGGTTTGTATGGAGGAAGAGAAATGGTGAGCATAGTTTCGCTGCCTTCTCCACCTGGTGGAGGGCCTCTAAGTCACTGTGAGAACCTCTGATTTAGTGTCTACATTACTAAGCAGGTGATGATAACAAAGAAATGGTGGTGTAGTTCAGACAGTTATGTTTATTTGAAAATATGCTTTTGATTGCTGGGAATATATGAATCTAATGATTACTTCATGTTTACCTTTTTTTTAAATGGTTATATTCTAGATTACCTACCATGTTCTAGAGAAACATTTGAGGAAATCTGAGGCATTGAATATTTGTTACAATTATTAGCGACTTGATCAACTAAACCATATATGTGGTGAAGGTATAAAAGTTAACTGTTCATTTTTTAATTTGATTTTAGCCTACTCATACCCTGTGTGACTGTGTACTTATGTTTTCTATCTCAGATAGTTATGTATGCACCTAAAAGAAAACTGGGTTATTTTTCTAAATCGTATACCTGTTAAAAAACAAAAGTGCCAAATAATAGGTTTTCCTAAAAATCCAAAAGTAGGGGCGCCTGGGTGGCTCAGTCAGTTAAGCGTCCGACTTCCAGCTCAGGTCATGATCTCACGGTTGTGAGTTTGAGCCCCGTGTCGGGCTCTGTGCTGACAGCTTAGAGCCTGGAGCCTACATTGGATTCTGTGTCTCCTTCTCTCTCTCAGCCCCTCCCCCACTTGTGGTCTGTCTCTCAAAAATAAATAAATGTAAAAAAAATTTTTTTTAAATCTAAAAGCAGAGGAAGGAAACGAAAATTGCTCATAATTCCGTAAGATAATCTCCACTAACTTTTCTTAAAAACAAACAGTAATACTAACAAGTGGTTAGAAAATTCCAACAGTATAGAAAGAAAAAAAGCCTTCTTTCCCCAACCCATTCCCTAGAGGTAACTGTTACAGGTTTTTGTGTATACTTCTAGAGAAAAAAAAAATCCATTTATATTTCAGCCCAATTTACCCTATTCTCTACTTTTTTTTAACTCCTGATATATTTGTGAATAAACAAATGTTTTTACATTTATTTTTCTCATTCACCACAGACTTTTGTCTCTTTTTAACAGAGTAATTAGTGTTTCGTTGCTTGGAAGAACTGTATTTCATTTCTAACTAGTTAAATGATAGACTTGAAAATTTTTCCCAACTTCTTGCTGTGAACCGCTTTATGGTAATGACTGTTAAACATATATCTTGATATGCTTTCTTAGGCACATCATTTAGGGTAATTTCATATTAGCAAAATGGTCACTAGAAGAGTTAAACCAATTTGTATTTTTCTACCAATAATGTATGAGTGCATTTTAAATACATTTTTAATTTCTAATGAAAAATCTTTACTGTTTGCATTTTCTAGTTTGTGTTTTTTCTAAAAATAGGTATAGTTACAAATGAATACCTATTTAACAGCTCGTTTTAAACAGGTACTAATTTGTGCATCATTAATGGTAGATGTTGCAGGTTTTCCTAGAAGATACTGTTAAGATACCAGTTCCTAAATAGACATAGATGATAGTCTGACATGAAAAGTGATAACTTGCAGCCACATTTTAAACATGCTTTGAACAGATGAAAACCATTTAAAAAAGAAGAAGAAAGGGGAAAGAAGGAGAGTGGTAAAGAGAAAAAAAATTTAATATAGTTGGTCACTTAGAAGGTATAGAAGAATTCAGGTCCTAGACTTCAGTTTCATCTTCACTATTTACCATGGAGGCTCGATCAAGTCACTTTCTATCCTGGGTTTGCTAATCTATAAAATGACGTTGGCAGAGTAGGTGTTATTGCCTGGAATAGTTATGATCAAGTAACTTTATGCATTTGAAAATATGTAGTACTATATAAATGTAAGCTGGTTCTGCTCTTCTTCTAAATACCTAAAAAATGCTCGTATTCTGTATGTATATTTTCTGTACTATGAGACTGAACTCTTATTTTGAAAAGTAATTGTTTTGTCTGCAGTTGGGGCAAAAGTAGTGCTTACAATACAAACTTTTTGAATGCCAGTTTTCCAGAATGTCAGTTTTTAAATTAATTGAATATGATAAACTTTCAAGAAACAAATCTTACTCTCACCCATCCCAAACTGAAACAGTGGAATTCTATTTTGAACATAGAATACTAAAATATATGTCTAGAGGCAAATCATCATTACTTCCCCTTCTTTATCCTAATCTAGGTAACACATCAGTCAAATTACACTTCTTGAAACATTCCACTATTTCTAACGTAAAATTATCATTAATACTATCATTGAATACTGAGTATTCTCCTTTTTGCCAGCTAAATGTACAGATGATACCAGTCCTCCAAATATTTGGTATCTTAATTAACGGAAAATAGTTGGGACCTTTTTCAGAACTTTAAAGTGATAGATAACTTTAGCAGTAAAACAACAATCAGTATGGTATTGGCAGTTAGTGCTCTTTGAGACCTTTTAAAAACTGCAGCGCCATTCACAATTCAGGATCTTTGTTGTTGCCAGTATCTAACATCAGTGAAAATGTACCTTTTATTCTTCAGAAGAATACCATTTTTAATCAGAAACCCCTTTTTGTCAGAAGACTGTTAGATGGAATAATTATTGGAGTGTTCAAAGAGCCATTTCTCTTAGGCTTCTAATTTGAAAGAAATGCTGATTTTCTTGTTTATGCTCTGCAAATCATTTCAGAAGTTTGATAAAAAGGAAAAACAGCACTGCGAGGCTGCTTTGTGAGTGGGGGGCATGGGACCAGATAAAGATAGTCATCGCTGCTGTAGCTTTGCATGACATAAAAGTGGATTAATATTTTAAAATACTCATTTGCTGTGTAATAATTTGTGTGGTGGTTATATCCATTTTGAGCTAGAAGTGTGTTACTCTGCCCATAAGATGTTAGCAAGCTAGAAACCCTTTTTATCGTTACATTACTCCATCACCCTGCTGTTCAGCTTCCTGTTAGAGGAATGGAATTAAAAAGTAGCACTGTTTTGAGTCTAGAGTAACTTTTAAGTAAAGATAGTGGTGTGACGTTTGAAAATATAATACTGAATACTGTCTGTCTTCTGTAAAATAAGTTGATGTTATAGTCAAGAGCCATCTACGAATTAAAAGGGAAAAGAAATAGGACCCTTGGAAAGTGTGCTTCAAAAGAACCTAAGTCACCATGTACAATTGAGAATGTCATACTTAATACAATAGCATACTGTGGGCAGTTTTCAAAATAGAATTTTAACACCTTATAAGAAATTTGTGTTAGTTGCCTAGCTTTTGAAAAATTGGGCACTTTCCTCATTTTATTTTGTTCATGGCTCTCTTCCTATTACTTAAAAGAAAGAAGGAAAATAGAGATCTTCCTTATGGTTGGGTTATATATATCCTGATAAACCTATCATAAGTTTAAAATATCATTAAGTCAGAAGTGCATTAATATACCTAACCTACTGAATGAACATCATAGCTTACCTCAGACATGCTTAGAACACTTACATTAGCCTACAGTTGGGCAGAATCCTCTAACGTAAAACCTGTTTTATAACCAAGTGTTGAATGTCTTATGTACTTTTCTGAATACTGGTCTGAAAGTGAACAACAGAAAGGTTTTATGAGTACACAATGGTTATAAGTGTATTGGTTGTTTGCCCTTGTGATCGCATGCCTGACTGGGAGCTGCAACTCGCTGCCACTGCCCAGTATCACAAGATAGTATCATACCACATGTTGCTAGCCCAGGAAAAGATCAAAATTCAAACTTCAGTTTCTACTAAACAGGTATTGCTTTTGCAGTATCATAAAGTTGAAAACTCTTAAGTTGAGCCCTAATTGTCAGGGACTGTCTGTGCTAGAATAACTCACTCTTTGCTAATAATTTTGGGCTTAGCGTCTCTGACTTCTAATGGGCATGAAGTAGCTCTGAATGAATAGAAAAGGTTTTAACTATAAAGCATATGTCATTTGAAGCATCTTGAGTTTTTGTTACATATTTATAGAAGTTTATAGATGACTTGTTTGTAATTGTGAATTAACTGAATTTAGATAAAATAATAGCCTTAAACTGTCAAGTGGTCATATTACCAAAATAAGTTGCTAAAATTTTTATCTTTAAATTTTCTGAATGCTTCTAGTTAAATTTATGAGGGGTAGAATGCTACAGTAGAAGCAGCATTATAATTGAGGATGTTTGTGATTTTTTCCATCAGAGAACTTAACCTCTCTAGACTTTAGCTTGAAGGTTACTAATTCTGTGATAATTTAAAAATGTTTGTAAAGTTAACCTAATGTACTATTTGGTGCTTAATAGCATTTTATTTTGTTCCTTCTACTTTCCTACGACATAATTTTTATTTAAAATATTGTCTTAAGGTGTTTTCGCCTCCCTTCTTTCACAAATTTTAAGCCAGAGACCAGCTTGATAGTGAAACTTTTGTGTAATATCCCCTGTATTGATAAGAGAGAATATTTCAGAAAGTTCTAAGATCTAAAATCAGATCTTTTAAGCTGCATTAGTTCTGAGACCCATATTTGCCTTTAAAATCTGAATCAATTTCTTATGTCTTCGTTTCTAGATTCAGGAGTGTTTGAAATTTGTGTTTAAATAAACATAATGTCAGACAAAGGATTATAGGGAAGGTTTTAGTTTGTCTTAGGTAATTCAGACATAAAAACTTACTGTGATTTTTGGTGTCAAACTAGCCCTTGAATAATTCCTGTAAAGATTTATTATACAAAGATGCTAATTTTTCTTCTTTTCTCCCCCTCCTCAGCCATCTGTTGAGTCTTCAAGTCCAGGTAAGTATTTTCTGTGTTTTCTATAATTTCTGTCTGACTAACATTTGTCCTATTATAAAAAGTATAGAGGAGTTAGACTATCATCTGACTTGCTTTTCTTCTGACTGCTTCTTTTCTCTGGGGAAAAAGAAATGGATGAAATATTTGACTGCCCATGAAAGTACAGGTGAGGCTACTGTGAGTTCAACCTCCTGACTACTTGTGGGTTCACTTTTTTTAATGAATTACTGTGTGTATTTCTTACAGGTTTTAATTGGTATTTGATTTCAAGTATATAACATGTGTTTTTTCAAAAGGAGTCACTAACTTAGAAATATTTACTTGTATAAGAAGCTCAAAGTGTGTGAGAAAAAAATGCATTTAGTGAGAGAGAAAAAATAATATAAGCAGAACATTCAAAAATGAATATTCAGTGTTGTAAATTAAGGAGGTTATGTTTAGATTTGAGTAGGATCAAATTTTACCCTCAGACCATATAGTTTTGGTGTTCCATATTCTCTTCCAAATATAGTATAGGTTCATTTTTTTCCTTAGGGTTTGCAAAAGTGATCTTTTAAATTTCTTTCTAATGTTTGTTTATTTTTGAGAGAAAGAGAGACAGAGTATGAGCAGGGAAGGGGTAGGGAGAGAAGCAGACACAGAATCTGAAACAGGCTCCAGCCTCTGTCAGAGCCATCAGCACAGACCCTGACATGGGCTCAAACTCCAGAATGGTGAGATTGTGCTTGAGCCAAAGTCGGACGCTTAACCGATTGAGCCACCCAGGCACTCCCACAAACGTGATCTTTGACCCATATCTGGGCCACAGATGTTTTTTTGTTTGGCCAGTGTAGTGATCTTAAAACTTAAAATATTTTATATAAAACCTGAATTTAGGTTTCTCATGATGAGTCAGAGGTTCTGGCACCACTGAACCACTACAGCATTCCTTTAGAGCAACAGTTAGTTGGAACTAAATAGCATAGCAGTCAGGAAAGAGCCCAGTCTTTGCCTCCATGTCCAGGGACTTCACCAAGAGAGAGGACTGCCTTCTACAATGGAGTACATGTAAAGAACGGTATGATACAGCTGAAGACTCATAAAGGGAGCTCTGTTTTATTTGAAAACATCTCATATATTTTGAATATTTAGATATGACACATTACTGAATTTTCCAGATTATTAAAGCAGTCTTTCTGTGTTGTAAGTTTTAGAAGGAATGTTTGTAATAATGCTTATTAATATATGCCTTTTTTAATGGTTTAGGGCTCTTAATATGAACACAAATAGTTGTACTCTCTGTAGTACAATTTATCAAGTAAGAGTTGAATTAGGATACCTCCAGATCTCTTCTAAATGACTAGGTGCTCAATTGACTTTGAGTTTTGTCATTTTTATTTCAGCTGCAAATATCTTACACTTTCTATAGTCTTGAAGTAAAGTGTATTAGGCATTGTGACATTTCTAAAACTCAAGTTTTTTAACTTCTTAGTTTATAAATATGTTCTGGACGGTTGAGGTTGGAAGTAATCTGATCTCAGATAAATAGCAGATTATTGTTTCCTTTTTAGGACATGGAATTATACCCAATATTTTTTTTTCTTTCAAACACAGACATCTTTTTCATCGAAAAAGTGGGCTGTAGTTGTTTTTGTTAATGTCACATTGCAGATAGACTGTTTTAGATATTTTTCAATGAGTTTTGAGAAATTTATCAGGTAATACATAGGCTCAAAAAAAGTAATTACTTCAAAAGTGATACTAATAAATGGCTTTCTCAGTTTCCATTGCATTTGAATTGGTCTAGGCTGAACTGGAAGAATAGTGGAGCTTAAAGAATACAAATGTCTTTGGTGGCCTTTACTGCTTGCTGAATGACTATACAGATAAATTGATTTTTTTGTTTTGTTTTGTTTTTGGACTAAGGAAGATCTTTTGAAGTAGATAGTGTTTGTAATATCAGGTTTCTGCCCAAGGGAATATTTATTGTTCTTACAATACTAACTATGGACAGTTAACAAAAGTTGGTGGGAAAAATTAGGAATAGAGGCTTCACGTAAAAAAAATTTTGGTCCACTAGTAAAAGGCTGGGCCCTTTGTAACATCTGTACTTTGGAATTGATGTTAGTAATAAGAGTCATATGACCCAGGCTCAGTAGTTTGTCTATGGACTTTCCCGGTATAGATCTGTGGAGGTAAAATACAGGGCTTTACCTGTAAGAATAGTAGTCATTAGAGGTAGGGATTTAGGGAAGGGGAAGAAATAAAGTGATTAAATGAATGTACATTTATATTAATTAATTATGTTTATATTAATTAATATATATTAAATTTAATTCATCTTGAAATTTTTTAAAAGATGTAAGATACCTTAGTAATTTTGTAATAGGGTACAATTTTATTACCAAGCTGATACTTGCCTTAACTCTGAAGCAAAATATGTATTTACACAAAGCACCAGACTCCCTGTCCCTAATAATTTATTTTGGGGATTTTTACCTCTAGGAGACGGCCTAATAACGTTGGCCTAGTAATTAACAAAAAGGAAAATGGTTAATTGTTCTCAATAGGGCAAAAATAAGTCAAGTAAAACCAAGAAGTCCGATAAAGGCAAGACAAGAAGTGAAAGTTAGAAAACAGTGTGGCATATATGTGGTGAGGATTGGAGTGAGAAGGAAGAAAAGGTTCACCCGCACTTTGTTATTTCTTGTAGTGAGAGGGCTTTAAAGCTTCAAGTCTTGAAGTGGCAAGGCTTTAAAATATAAATGGCTTTGCAAATAATAACAAAAAATGGGAGCACTCAGGTAAGTAGTATAACACTCATAACTTGGTGCTGTGTACTCGTGAGCTTGTTTTGTTTTTGTTTTAGTTGGTAAAAAAGTATAAGTAGTTAGGAATTAAGCATAATTATTTTTTACAATATTTGCATTCAATAGGAATTAGGATAACAGTATACAGAGTTGTGGTGTGAGGTCATTCTGTGATCTTCCTGCCTACAAAGAAGAAAAGTACAGCATCATTTGTAGGAAAACATGATTATTGATTAAATGTCCTAGAAGATTGCTGGGTGAACTGAAAGTTTTGGGAACATTTTTCATTAAAAACTCAAAAAGAAGAAATAATGATTGGGACAGAAAAGCTACAACTAAATTAGTGGTTCTCGAACTGTTCTGTTATGGAACTTTTGTGGCTAGTCCCTCAGCCAGTACCAAGATGCTTTATTAAAAATATGCCGTCCTTTTCTTAATTATCGGAAGAAATTAATACACTTTTCTAAATATTTTTATTTTGTAAATCATTCTAAAACTGGTAGTTATCTGTACGATAAAGCGATTGCTGATTTAGAAATAATGTATTAGTTATTTTATATTTAATATCAGTAATATGCACCTTAAAGAACAGAATGACTTCTAAGTGCTTCACCACCTGACCTGGCTTGCAGTTCACTCATCTTAGTAAAAATAGGTTCTCTTCAAGTATTATTTGAGGCAAGATACCCAATGTCTCTGAGGCTGTGGCTTGCAGGAGGCTTAGAGCACAGTAAAAGCACAGGCATTGGAATTAGCAGACCCAGGATTCAAATTCCATTGTTGCCACCTACTGACTCTAGGAGTTTAAACATGCTTCTTAAACTCTCCAAACCTCAAGTTTTGGTTTTATCAAATTTTTGTTTGAAGATTAAATGAGATATAATGTAGGTGAAGTGCTTGAGCCATAGTATTTGGCACACAGTAAGCACTCAGAAAATGACATTTACACTGAAAAATGAGGGAGATGACAAGAACCCTGAACCTTGAGCATCCCCTTGTCCCTAATAGTCTGGTGTTCAAGAAGTCAACCTCTAATGCTCTGTTTTACTTATTGGTTCTCTTACTGGACTGAAGGAAGAGCATACCGATGTAATATATTACTGGTTAATGGTTTTAACCTTTATTATTAATAGATTAATAATAATTTTTATATATTATTTAACAAACAATAAAATTTATTAATAAATTTTTAACAGTTTAAGTTGATAAAAGAAATTGCTGACTGATTTTTTAAATGTTAAATAACTTGTTTATTTGTATAAAATTGCATTTGCAAACTTAAGTTTGCATATTGCAAATGTGGAGATAGCCAAATGTGGAGATAGTTTATAGAATGTATATGCTGAGCATTTGCAATCTGCATTTACAGGCTTGACACTATTGAGTACAGGACTATTCCCTAGCCAGCAGGATAAAAATAGACTAGCTTACACATCAGTTAGCTATTAGATTATTTTCAATGAGTTGGTAAGAGTTCTGTATACAGTTTTAATAAATTTTGCTTTTATATTCTCTATCTGAATTATTTCAGACCAAAATCAACTAAATTAAGGACAGCTACCTATATTTTAATATATTTCTGTGGAAGTGCTAATAGAATAATATTTGAGTGCAGCTGTATTTTCATTAGACTGTGTATGCAGATGACTGTATATCTCACATGACTGTATTCTCATGGGCCATAAGGACTCATACTCATTGGGTCTATTAAATATCCATCAAATGATTAAGAATTGTGATATTTCCCACATGAATTATCATTCTTAGTTGATGTGATCCATTATTTACAACTGAAATTTTGTGTTTAGAATATGATAGGACTCTCTTTAAGGGCTGCACACATTTTTTTCAAAAGCTATACTTCCCTCACCCCTACCAGTTGCAGTTTTAACTGAATATATAGAGGTGAAACAGGACAAAAACATAATTACTTAGAGAAGAGATTTTTCAGGGACACAGTGATGAGTAAAGGCAAGAATTTTAGAAAACAAATAATACTCGATGTGCATAACTTTTCCCTGATACTTTTGTTTGACCTGTATCCAACTTCAAATACATATACCTTAAATTAATATTAATGAGATAACACTTAATTTGTTTTACCAAACTTTTTAAAATATTCTTTACAGGAGGTTCAGCAACATCAGATGACCATGAATTTGATCCATCAGCTGACATGCTGGTTCATGATTTTGATGATGAACGAACATTAGAAGAGGAAGAAATGATGGAAGGAGAAACAAACTTCAGTTCTGAAATAGAGGATCTTGCAAGGGTAAATAACAGTAAGAGCTAGAGTATGAAATAGTTAATGGCTTTTTTTGCGTCGAGAAATTTGAAATTTTCATTCTCTACCTTGTTTTTGGGGAAGATTGGTGTTATATATAATTGATAGTGAAAAATTCTATGTGGTTGTAGGTGGCATATTTATCGTTTGAAATGAAAGGCATTTAAAAAAATAACTATTATGTGGAATAGAATTAAAATAGTTATTTCGGTAAAAACGTCACGAATATCTGGTCAAAAATAGGCTATAAAAATATGCTGAATTTCTTCTTACATACCTCTGTCATCCCTCAGTTATTGACCTTTTACTTGTACCCTTTCAGAGCCAAAATTTCTTTTTTTTTCTTTAAATTTTTAACACTTTTGTATTATTTTTGAGAAACAGAAAGAGACAGAGTGTGAGCAGGGGAGGGGCAGAGAGAGAGGAAGACAATCTGAAGCAGGCTCCAGACTCTGAGCTGTCAGCACAGAGCCCAATGTGGGGCTTGAACCCACAAAACCATGAGATTCTGACCTGAGCCGAAGTCAGATGCTTAACTGACTGAGCTACCCAGGCATTCCAAGTCAGAATTTCATCATGTTTCTCATTTCCCGTTTATTCTGTAAAGTACTCTGGATAGTTTCTGTCCCTTCTATCAAGATGACTAATGATCTTACTATTCTATTCATCATTTTTCTCTATTCTCAACCATATTCAACAGTTACTGCTCTCTTTTACTTGAATTCTGGGTATCCTACTGTCCAGTTTTTCTTATTTGTTTCTATTCAGTATTCTTTACAGACTCATTTTCCTTCATCAAAGGATTAAATTTAGAATTTCCTAATTCTCAGTTCTGAACTTCTGTCTATAAATCAGTGCTCTTCAGAATGTAGTATGAGGGTCACCTGCTTCAGAATTGCTCATGGACTTAAGAAATGCAGATTTCTATACCTCTCCCCAGGCATATAACTGGAATCTTTGTGGGGTGTATACACGAAATTTGGAAATTACTAAATTAGGTGATGTATTCTAATCCATTCCCATGGTGTCAGTATTATTTATTTTTCTAGCATTAATCTGTTCCCTGTCAGTAATTTTATTTAACCCCCTTCTTGACATTTCTGCTTGGATATCTCTGTAGACATCTTTAAATTTTAAGTGTCCAAACAGAACTGTTGATTGATCTACTTCCTCCATCTGTTCCTTCCCTGTCTTCAATGGAATAAAAAATGGCACTCTTTTACCTTATTGCCTAAATCAGAAATCAGGAATTTCTCTTCCTTCATTCCAGTGCTCCATCCTGAATAAGCCTCTCATTTCTTTCCACAAAGATACCTCTTATCTGACTGTTGTTCTGTCTCTGCTGCCACTCTCTAGCCCAGGTCATGGTCATTTCTAGCCTAGCCTGTTATGGCTTCCTAACTGGATTTTCCATTTCCTCTTTTACCATTCTTCCCTCCAATATATTTCTATAATAGCCATGTTGGTATTTTCGAAATATAAATGCATTTGTGTCAGGCTTTTATTATAATCTTTCAGTGGCCTTCTGTTAACATGGGAAAAAAATCCAAATTCCTTGACCTGGCCAGCAAGGCCCCTGTCATGCTATTACATAGCCACATCAGCTGCTTCTGTTCTTAGATACGCTGTTTCTTCTTGCTTCAAGGCCTTTCAACCCTTTCCTACTCCTCCATATGTGCTTTCTGAAGCTGGTTCCTTATCCCCTTAAATCTGGGCTTAATGTTGCCTCCTCAGAATGACCTTACCTATCCCCAGTTAGCTTCTTTTTATCTACTATACCCCATTCAATGCTTTCTTTATAACTAACACAGTTTGTAATTATATGTTTGTCTGATTGTCTGTATCCTCCTTTAGTTCCATGAGAGGAGTGACAGTGTTTTATTCACCAGTGTATTTCCTGATACTTAGCAAGAGTGGTCAAACTTATAGAATGAAAGGATAAATCACTCTGGTATGCTCTTATTAAAATGTATTGTGTATATGATCTGTAATCCATGACAAAAAGAACATACAAAATAAGAAAAATGTAGTATCAGCCTTCACATAATATTGTGGAAAAATGAATTCTTGTACTTTTATAGTAATAGTGTGTTTCCAAATTTTAGTTTTTATATTGTACATTTAAGGAACTAGAAAAGGAATCCTTTTACTATCTAGTCAAATCTTGTCAGATGGCCCCTTTTTGGATCTTTTAGTAATTAAAGCTAGCTTAGTCCACAGTGCCTAAGCAGTTCAATATTTTATTATTTTAAGCCAGAAAACAGAATTTGTCTTAGTGACAGTGATGTATAGTTGTTATAAAAGCTTTTCAAGAAAGGGTTAAAAAGCACATGAAGAGCCTGGAGTCAAAACTGTTCTTTACAAGAGACTGGGAAGTCATTCAGGAGACCATTATAGTTTGTTTGAGTGACTCAGGACCTATATAGCGAACATCAGAGGAAACGGTTGATTTAGTAATCAAACACAGTCACTTCATATATTTATTAAATGGAAGGCAGTTATTTGCCTATATTTCACAGAAACTTCTATCTCTTTAGATGTATTTTCATTTCTGCATAACACATCCGTGGGATGACACTGAAAGGGGGAAAATCTTATATATTCCATTTTCTCACACTCTACATTGCTCAAATAACTGAGTAAGTAGTCACTCAGGAGGAGATAATCAGTACAGGTTGTGTGGTAGAATGATTATTCTTTTTTTGTCCTGTTTCTGAAAATAGGCTATTACATTTAATTAGCACAAAATTGCTAATGGCTTTGCTAAAATTTTGGGCATGTTGTTGTTTCCTATTTATCCTTTATTATTTCTCCTCTGGTCTTTTACAGCCTCTTCACATTTGTTTTCAGGTGACCCTTCCTTAGGAAAAAGAATTTAAAATAGAATTATTCATAGAGGATATAAAAACGAAAAAAAGATAGGGGAACCAATCTTTTATCATTCTCTTCAAGCAGATAGTTGTAGACCTTTTCAAATGCTTCTTTCCCCAAAATAATTAAGACTTAGGTTTAAGTTGTGCATAATCACCAATGCTTTCATCTGTAACCTGCAGCTAAGCTAGTTTAGAGCCAGTGTGTTGTGTTTCTTAAAGTTATAAACTTTAGGTATGAACCAAACCAAATTGGGTTTTGTTTTTATTTAAGAAATGAGCCAGATTTTCTCAATGATTACTGATTTTCTTTTATACAAATGAAACATTACAGTTCTGTCAAGAATCAGTTAGGTGATTTTTTACCTGGCATGTTGGTTATATGGAATGGACTTTTGATGTAGTTTTGACAGAATTCTGACTGGTGATTTATTCAGGAGTTGTAAATAACTGCATGGGGTGTAGTTCTAAGTTTATGCAGTTTGACACCTAAAGTTTTAAGTGAGAAGTAGCTTATTGTAGAAGCTTTGATGTTTGTTGTGTCATTTCAGTACAGTTCAGTGCAGGATGAGTCTTAGCACAAAACTTACATAAGTTTAGCATTTGAATATTTAAATAGAATTAGATATAGAGGTTAGAATTTATTGTGGTGATCTTAGAAGGGGTATCAGAATCATTCCTGTAGTGAATATACTTTTGTTTGCTACGAGTAGCAATATGCAGGTTGGCTTAACTCTGTTTTTCAAATGTACGCTTAAAATTCAGTCTGGTTTTGAATGGCACAATTGTAGCAGTCTGTTTGGGAGAAGAGGGATCAGGATCAGCTATATCTTTATGTATTTATCTGTATTTTTTTAAAAAATCACATTATAACAATATTATACTTAATACTCACTTTGAAGTGCTAGACACATACCATCTGGAGAATCTCCAGAACTAGAAAATAAAGATTAAAATGTGAGAGTGTTTTTTTAAGTATACACATGACAGGAATTATATAGAATGAAAAGAAACCCTGGTGTGGGGGTTATAAAGAACACTGCCTGCATCCCTTTATAGTTTTTCTTATGGTGAAGCCCCAACAACCCCAAGAGGTTGGTTACCTTAGGAATGGTTTCTCTAGCCCAGTCTGGATGTGTAGTCTCTTAAGCCATCCTAGCTGGAAATCAGTCTCTCTCCTCCTCCCTCCCCTCTTCCTTTAGTAGCATTTACTGTTAAATTGGTTGTTGTGGTACAAGGTATAAGAAGAGTACTGTGTCCATCCACCAAAAGACCCTTGAATAGCCAGTATCTGCTGTCCTGTGCAGTCATTTCTAAAAGACTAACCTGATACGAAGCTGCGAGGGACCCACTCCCCTATGGCCAGCAGATGGACACCACTCTAACCTTAATATAGTGCTGTAGTTATTTGGTAACTTTATTGTTTTGAAGTTAAATGGCAGATTTAATTCATATAAAATGTCTTTTGAAACATCTGTTCTTTTTACCTCCAGCTAGCTTCCCTTTAGGTTATAAAGACATAATTGCTTTTCTTTTTGTTACAGTGCTTAGCTTATTTCTTAAAGCACAGTATGCAAGTATAGTCCATGGTCCTGTATTTTTATTCATTTTGTGTTGTGTTCATATCTTCCATAAATTTCATTTATTTACGGAGAGCAAGCGTGTGCATGCACGTGCACTATGCAATCCAAGCAAGGGAGGTGCAGAAAGAAAGAATCTCAAGCAGGCTCCACTCTGTCAGTGCAGAACCCATCAAGGGGTTCAATCCCATGAACTGTGAGGTCATGACCTGAGCCGGAGTCAAAAGTCAGACACTTAGCCAACTGAACCACCCAGGCACCCCTTCCTTATATGTTTTATTCCTTATATTTCTCCAGGTTTTGAGGAAGGCAATGTATGTGCATGTATATGTAAAGGTCCTGTGAAACATTTATTCAGACTACCTGGTTCAGAACTCTACTGCAAATGTGTGACTTCAGACAAGTTACTTAGAATCGTTAAGCGTCAGTGTTACTACAAGGATGATATACATAAAACATTTAACCTAGTGCCCTATGTGATAATCACTCAATAAATCTTAGTAGTTATTATCATTCATAAAATTCTCAAAGATACTTGTAACCCCCAAACTATGAAATTCCACTCTACTTAACCCATAATTTTTTTCATTTTGTTTTTTTTATTCTGTATTTATATACTACACTTGTATGAATGATCATAAGACAGTACTACTTTATTGTGGTGTTTCAGTTTAACTTGAGGAAAGTCCCTTATTAGTACCTTATAGAACACAGACTTTGACAGTGTAAGTTAGTGAGAGATTATCTGGAACAGGTGATATATATAGGCAGGGCCCAGTATAATAATGTACTGAGTCAGCCACATTTTATTCAGCTTTTAGTCTTTTTTCAGAGGCAAATGACAAGGGACATTTGTTTTATAGGATATCATTACTGTTTATATCAGTATATTTGGAGGCAAATAATTGAAATCCATTTTGAACTTACTTAGACAAAGTGAGGAATTTAAGGCTCATGTAATTTTAATAAGGGTGGGGAGATATCTAGTTCTTAAGGACACAAGTGCCACCAGAAGGTAGTTTGTTTCTGCTGTTCTACATGGTGGCATCCTTTTTCAGACCAATTTTCTTTATATGCTGTCAGTTTCCAGGTCTCCAAGATGTACTGCTTAAGATACTCTGTGTTTTTTTAGCTGCTGTTGGTACAAATCTGGAAACAAACTATGGCCAGGCATGGGTCGCATGCCCATTCCAAACTTATGGCCAGGAAATGCAGTGATTCCAATTGGATCTGATGCTATATAGTCCAGAAGGTGAGCTCTCAATCAAAATACATGCTTGGAATGAAGGAAGAAACATTCCTAAAAGAAGATGAATATAGAAATAGAGAAAGGATTTGAGGGGGTGGGGAAGACAACAATAAATTATCTTTACAGGGTACTTGTTAAATGCTGTGTACATCCATTAGTGCATAGTAGGGACATAATAAATGCTACTTGAATTTAAAACTGAGGATTCCTCAGCAAAGTTGATTTGGATTTTACTGTAGTATTGTAGCTCAGTGTTTGCTGCAAGATCTTCACTTTATACCTTAGTTCAAGTAAGGTATCTTTTATACTAGTGTCAAACTCAGTCTTGTATTCCTCTGTAGGTCTTGATTGTTGCTTACTAACTTGATATTAGATGACAGAGTTTATGTTAAAAGTTGATACCTAAGCAAAAGCATAAAACCACTATATACTTTTGTTGTTTACTATTAAGCAAGCATTTCCTCAGTGGAATGGGCAAGGATATTTCATTACATGTGATAGAATCCACCTAAAATTAACTTTGAAGTTTATTAGAACTTTATTGTTCCCAATTTTTTGTTTTAATATTTCTTAGAACTGTTTTAGAAGTCATATGAATGTGTATCTGAGTGTAAGTGTCACCAAGACCTCTTAATTACTCTTTACTAAAGGTTAAATCCTGTTGATATCTTTAAGGTCCCTTGAGTTTTTTCTTTACCACATCATCTAATTTAACTAGTTTAGGCTCTAATTATACTACACGTGAATGATAGCAGTGGGTTTCAACCTAGCTCTCTCTGGCAAACTAAATCTTCCCCTGACTGCCGAAGTCCATCTTGAACGTTTTGTTACGTGTATTATCTTCCCTAAGCTATTCCAGTGTCAGTCACTGCTCAACAGTTACTCTGAAATATGGAGTCAAAAGTAGAGTATAACACTTTCTACTAGAAACTAAGTAAAACTAGAGAAAGTAGGTAAAAATACAAGGTCTTATTTTAGTTACTACAGTTGCCTTCTACTCTAATCAGGGTAACCTGTGCATTTTTGTTTCTGTACGTGTGCAGTAAGTATTTCCTCTGACTTGAGTGACTTTTTAATTTTTTTTAATGTTTTATTTACCTCTGAGAGAGAGAGAGAGAGAGACAGCGTGAGCAGGGGAGGGTCAGACAGAGAGGGAGACCCAGAATCCGAAGCAGGCTCCAGGCTCTGAGCTAGCTGTCAGCACAGAGCCCGATGCAGGGCTTGAACCCATGAACTGTGAGAAAATGACCTGAGCCAAAGTCAGACGCTCAACTGACTGAGCCACCCAGGCGCCCCTTGAGTGACTTTTCTTTATCTGCCAGTTCTGTTACTGTTTCTTCATATTCTATCGACTCTCCTCCAAATGTATTGTGATCAACCACTCTTTGCTCTGTTCTCTGTTTAGTCAGTATTAGAAGTGTTGCTAAATTTTTCTTAGAGAAATGAAAAGTGAGTCACTTTTTTTTTTTTTAAGGGAACTTATTATTGCTTTTATGTACAGAAGACTCAACAGTATACATTTAGTCCAGCTTGGTGGACAGTTGTTTAGCTTTTGTCTTTTCTAGCTTGGCAGTGTGAGCCACTGACATTGCATCTAGGATGTTGCCTCCCCAGTGATGGCAGATCTCATCATCTCTGTCATGGTAGTTGGTCCTGATAGCTTCCACCAGCTTAGCCAGAGCTCCTTTGTCTTCTAGGTTAACCTAAGCGTGAAGGTGACAGTGGTGCAGGTCATTCTGTGGACCAGGTGGCCCAGTCTGGCCTTCCACTTGATAATGCAGTATAATTTCACAATACAGGACAGCCAGGAAGACAACCAGCTCAGTGGGATCCCTACAGCATGTGCTGTAGTCTTCTTGTTTTCCTTTAAGGTGGTGACAGTCTTAACCCCCGCTGGAAGGACAGACATCCTCTTAATGGGGACATCCCCTTTGTCAGCAGCTTTCTTTTCAGCCTGGGCCAACAGTCTCTGCTGCTTCTTTCTTCATCTTTGGTCTGTGTTTGTGGGCCAGCTAAAGCAGTTAAGTAGCTATTTGGTGGTCCAAGGCCTGGGTGAACTCATTAACCCCATGAGGCTCTTTCAGACATTTATAGAGAATAG
The DNA here is from genome assembly GCF_008692635.1 of Crocuta crocuta. Classification (NCBI taxonomy): domain Eukaryota; kingdom Metazoa; phylum Chordata; class Mammalia; order Carnivora; family Hyaenidae; genus Crocuta; species Crocuta crocuta. The sequence goes on along the minus strand of NW_027532041.1, from coordinate 2,067,166 downwards.
CCCTTTGCTGCTGCAGTCGGACGTAGTGGGACCATTTGACAAAGCAGATGGGGGTTCCTTTAGGGCTAGATACCCTGTCCAGTACCAAAATTCTTGAGCCTTTTCTCAAATAGCAGGGGTTGACCACCTTCTTGGCTTTTGGCATCTTGGATGGCTGGAAGAGAGCTCAAGTGAATCATACTTCTTAAGTGCTTAGTTAGGAAGAAAAATTCTTGACCTAACCATGGAAATGAAACATTTCACATTCCTGATAGTGATTTTAAAAATTCCATGCAGTTAGTATGTCACCTATCCTTTTGACATATAACTGACCTAAATATCAAGATGTTAGTGATAAGCTTTATTAGAGATAATAATCAAGCTTTATTACCTCTCATTGGAAAGGAACTTTGCAGGTATCTTAGACTGTAAGATAAATGATTCTCAAGGTAATCTCATACCAAGAGCATCAGTGTCACATGACACATATAGAAAGTGCAGATACTCAGGCCCCACCTCTGCCCTACTATAGTAGAAACTCGGAAGGGGCCCAGCATTGTTTTGATAAGCCCTCAAGGTGATTCTATTACCCGTGAATATGAAAGACCAAAGGTAGAGAGCCTGAGGACATTTGATTGATGACCAACCTACTTTGTATGTTCTTTTCAAAATATTAGTTAACTCACTTAAAAAATCAGACGTAATAGCAATCTGTATTAGGGAAGTTTTAAAGATGAGATAGTTATGAAACAGCCTCTTCACGAGTTCTTAAATTCTGTGTAAATGTTAGTTGCAGACTTAGGCTGGAGCTTTTTTGGTGTGGTTCTTGTTCATAGTAGTGACTACCATTGTCAGACCCTCTAATTTGTGGTACAGAATGAGTTTATGGAAAATATGAGCTGGGATTAGGTCTAGGTATTATAGAAAAGTCTCTCAGGGCCTGAGGTTTCTTTATGCTTGGTTTTACTTATAAATAAAGGTAGTAAACACTCCCACTGGTACTTTTAAAGATCTGTTGAGATTGCATAATATTCTTCCTCTGCTTTTGTTCTGAAGAGAGAGAGAATAAGATAGTGGAATCAAAGCACTTAATCACAAACGCACATAGAAGACACTTTAGGGCAGCTGTTTGTTATTACTGTGTATACAGTCAACCTTTTCTGTATCTTTCTCTTATTCTACTTTCTTGATTTTGAAGTTCTGTTTTAGTTCTTAAATCCTGATTTTCTAATTCCAAATTTCTGTGTCCTGTACCAAGTCCTTGGTACATGGACCAGATCTCTGCATAGATTAAATGCTTGAACATATCAAGCACTGTTTGCGTTATTCACTTTGAGAATCACAGTAGGAGATGTCAGTTAAGTGTGCCAGCTGGTCATTCAGCTGGAGTGGTAGTACTTTACCCATTACGTTCTACTTTTCAGGTTGTGGCTGTTGCAAGTCACCAAGGTTCTCAGAATTGATTTCTCTTAGAAACAGATTCACAGATTAATATATAATAACTCAAATATCCATTTAGAATGAAATACAAGTGTTAAAAAGCATTTTCTTCCTACCTCTTTCTATAAGAACATTTTTTCAAATTATAAGCATTAGTTGCTTCCGGCACACAGATTCTGAGTGATGGGAGTTAAATGCATGATCTAAGTACTTAGTGTCATCAGGTTATATCATCCAATCTGATGTACCCATCTCTATTGGAACATTGTATTTATTAACACATGGGCGACTTGTTTCTGTCCAGTGAATAATGTTCTAAGACTTCGGAGACATAAAAAGCATGTTTTGTTTCATGATTACCCTTCTTGTAGGTTCTAACTCCCTGTTAAATTCTTCTCAGAGAAGTAGGGGAGGAGGGAGAGGAGGAGTTGTAGAAAGAGGGTGTGCTTGAATCTGTGTGTAATATGTTCAGGTGATTTGGATTACATTTTCTTTTTATAGTCAAAATGTTCTCCTATTTCTCAGATACTTTAGGTCACTTGATTACTGATTATTAGAGTACCTTCTATAGAAAACTTGATTTCATTTCATTGGATATGGTTATTTCTTCATTTCACCCTTAGGAGGTATGTTTTTTATGGGAATTAGGGAGTGACCCCTGAAGAGTATAGACTTTTGGAATTAGACTTGAAATCTGGCTCTACTCTTTGTAATCTGTATCATTTTGGGGGAAATTGCTTAATCTGTCAGCCTCGGTGTCTCAACTGTTCAGATGGGGATAATGTAACAGTTTTGTAAAATAGATGGCAAGGATTGCATGACATAATTTTATATATGATTATAGGTAACCCTAGAAAAGAATGTATGGCTAATGTAATCCAGTATTATCTTTGTATTATCATTACTGTTTCTTTTAATGTGTTTGGGCTGGAGAGTGAGTCACCTACTTTACGTGGTTTGTTGATTTCATTTATTGTCTCTTTTCTAATTATTCTATTTTTGGACTCCCAAATTATGTATGGTACTCTTAAGTGTGAGCATCTATACATAGTGTTAACTGTGAGCGTACATTTATTGAATTGACTGCACAGAAGAACAGTTCTAAACCAATGTTACTTTTTATTATACTTAAAGGTGTTATTGTTAGCAATTAGAATTGGTCAGTCTCTTAGAGAAATTCTTGAAAGACTAGGATTTTCCTAGGTTTCAAAATTATTTTGGCTTACCTTGTATGATTTAGGTATTCTTGATACAGATCTAAAAGTATTCTGTGTGGAATTAAGGCTGTAGATTTGTGAATTACAGGGAAATGAAATAATCACTTATTCAGAAATTAACTTCTATTTGGTCTGTTTAGGAAGGAGACATGCCAATTCATGAACTTCTCAGTCTTTATGGTTATGATAGTACTATTCGACTACCTGAAGAAGATGAGGAGGAGGAGGAAGAGGAAGAAGAAGGTGAAGATGATGAAGATGCTGATAACGATGATAACAGTGGCTGTAGTGGGGAAAATAAAGTAAGGTCATACACCGAAGTTTTTAAGGTTGTAGTCTTTATTCTTCTACACCAGTAATTTATTAATACTGGGAGCCACCTGTAATCTACTCCTGAGGAAGTAATAGTTTTATCTGTGTCATTCTTTTCAGTGTCTCTTGTAAGTAAATTTGTCATTGTACATTTCTTTTCAGTGTCTCCTGTAAGTAAATTTGTACTAACTTAAAAATACTGTTTTCAAGTAATAAAGGCTAATTGGTAGTTTTGTATTCAGTTTTCTTATTTTGTTTTAAAATAATTTGATTTATAGAGAAGCTCAAAGATAGTATAGAGAGTTCCTATATAGTTTTCACTCGACTTCCCCTGTTTATATCTCATATAACCATGATATATTATCAAAAGTAAGAAATTGACACTGGTACTATACTATTAATTAAACTGTAGACAATTCGGATTTTGCCAGCTTTTCCACTAATGTCCTATTTTCTGTTCCAGGATCCAACCCAGAATACCATAGTGGAGATAGTATATTTATTTTAGTCTTCTAGGTATATTTGGAATACTGTAATCTTTTATCTGCAACAGTTTTTCTTATGTCTTAAGGAAATTTAATTTTTTTTATTCTACAGGAAGAGAATATAAAGGACTCATCAGGTCAAGAGGATGAAACTCAGTCTTCCAATGATGACCCGACACAATCTGTTGCTTCTCAAGATGCCCAGGAAATAATCCGGCCTCGTCGATGTAAATATTTTGATACAAGTAAGTATCATTGGTTGCTGTTGTTTAGATCATTTTTACTGTTTACTCTTGAAATCTCGCTGAACGATAATAGGTTTTGTTCTAGGCTATTAGCTTAGCAGTTCTAGGGCCCCGTTGTCCATGAGTAGATTGCAGTAATTGTTGCATCACTGTACTACTTGATTTTGAATGTGTTCCTCCCCTCCCCCCCCAGTGAATTCAGTTTGTTACATGGTCATCATTTTTTTTTTATTTCTCCTGTATTTTCCTCGGCTGTCATTTTCTATTTTCTTGGCCTTTTAGCCTTTTTTAGCTGTATTCAGAAGTATTGCCTTCTCTAATCAGTGGTTCCCAGTTCTAAAGAAGTGGTTTACTCTTGAGGTGATAATGTTATACACAGAGAAAACTCTCTTAATTTTACTTAAATTTACAGTTGTGATCTAGTCAGAGAGACCAGTAGTCGAGACAACATTTAATGTATGTATCTTGAATATTTGCATGCTTCATTTGCTCCATGGTATTTCATCCTAAGCAGGAATCATTACTGTAGATGAAATCTCTTTGATAAGAAAAAGACAACCACTAGTGTTATTTAAACTTGTGGTCTAAATTTCTGTGCTTTAAAAGACAGAAAAACACTCAACAGCCACCTGTCATGAAATGTGTGGTAATGTAATAACTGATTAAACATGGCTACTGCTTCATGTGAAGGATTCCTTTTACATACTTAGTTTGGATGTGAATGTAATGCTGCTAATATTTTATTGTGAGTTTGGATCAAAGATCTGGTCCAACTGAAAAGAAAGTATCAATGTAAAAAGAGATTGGTTACTGAAATTATTGTGTTAGTTTTTAAGTTTGGGGAAAATCTGGTGTTTTTCCTTTTCTTAGATAAATTGCCAAAGTTTGGATAAAAGTGGGATATAAGTGACTGCATCCTAAAATAATATTTATTTCATACTTCTGATCTGGTATTTCAGTTGTGATGCATGGAAGCTATGTATATATACTGCCTATCTTAGCTTTTCCATAGGAAGATTTAATTTCTGAATGTAATTTACCTTTTTGAACTTTATATGATGCCATTTTACAGTTGGGAAGATGCTGAAAAATGTAATAGTTTTTAGATGTCCTGTCCCTTTATATAAACACATTTTTACTCCAAAATGTAAACAGACAGCAGCTTGCCTGCTCTCAATAAAATGGAGGTTGAGGAGAATGGAGGTCTTCATAGATAGCCTCCCTTCACACTCCCCACAAAGTGCTGCTGAAAAGTTCTCAGTATCTCAAGGAGCTCTGATTGGAAACTACTGTTTTTGTTTTGTCCACATTCTCACTTTATTAGGGAAGAAATTGAGCTCCTATAATTCTGTATGGTTCTGTCACCAGACAGAATTGGGTTCAGGAACAGATAATCTTGACTCTAATTAAATTTTTTTTTCTTATATTTTTGTAGGAAATCATTGCCTAAGGATACAGTTTTCTAAGATTGGAATTGTCCTAGAAGGTTTATGGGTTGTTTTGCTGTTTTAAACTGATAGGGTATTATTTGATTAGAAGTATCTTGGCCCTATTCTGCAAGTACTTTTAGGCATACTTAAATGTTTGGTGGTAGGTATAAAACTAATATACAGATATGCAGATGTGGACAGGAAAAACAATCAATTTAGGATATTGTCTTATTTATTCTAGATAGTGAAATAGAAGAAGAATCTGAAGAAGATGAGGATTATATTCCATCAGAAGACTGGAAAAAGGTAGTTAGAGCCATATTTTCCCAAAATTTAGGTAAATTAACTTTAAAAAACAATTATAATTATTATTTTACTAGCTATGTATATTGAAAAAGTTGAGGTAAGCCCTTTTTTAAATGTTTGGTAGATGTTTAGATTTCTCTTCAGTATATCAAAGTAAGAATACTTATTTTTTTATAAAATAAAATAATGGCATAGAAAGAATTGGACTTTATTTTGAGCAAATCAGCCCCAAACCAAGAACAGATATTGCAATTTCGAACTAGCACCAATTCAGATCTTTTTGCACTGTAAAACGTATCACAAGTGAATGTTTTATTATACTTGGGAAAGCAATTGAGGCTTTGGTTTTTTAAAGTAGCTTTTGTTTAATAATTTAAATTATAAGTTTTTCCATCCCATATTAATGTTGATATTTACAACTCAAAGTATATTGGGTGAAGGGACAGATTTGAGCTTCTCTATAACTACTCATAATAAGTTAATTTTTAAAATGAATCTAAAGATTATATATTGACCTAAGTTTTTAATTATAAAATTATAAACTGTACAACTTAATTTTACAGATAAGTAGAAGAATTAAATTTAAGCTGTTGCAAAGCAGTTGAACTTACTAGGAAAATGTGTCAAAATGTCCTGTAGAATTGATTAGAGCAAATCATTTATATAGAAGAATGATATTCTTTGTATTTTTTTTAATGTTTATTATTTTGAGAGAGAAGACAGCAAGCAGGGTAGGGGCAGAGAGAGAGAGACACAGATCTGAAGCAGGCTCCTGGCTCTGAGCTATCGGCACAGAGCCCAGTGCGGAGCTCGAACTCAAACCGTGAGATCATGACCTGAGCCAGAGTTGTCTGCTTAACTGACTGAGCCACCCAGGCGCCCCTCATTCTATTTTTTTTTAATGTTTATTTGAGAGAGAGAGAGAGCAAGTGCATGCAGCAGGGAGGGGCAGAGAGTGGGACAGAGGGAATCCCACGCAGCTTTCAGTACAGAAACATGGGGTTCAATCTTCTGAACTGTGAGATAATGACGTGAGCCAGAATCAAGAGTTGGATGCTCAACCAACTGAGCTGAGGTGCCCCTAAGTGATGTCACTCTTCATTGAGACAGATCACTCAGTTTTGCTCTTAAAAACTACACTGAGCGTTTTTGGTGGTTTTTCTTTTTCCCCTAGGACCGGTTTCAGATTTCAGTGCATAAACAATCATAAACATTTATTTCTTTGGAAGCAGAGTAGCTCTAAAACATCAAAATTAGTAGACTAGCTATACTTTTTAAGTCATGATTTTTTAATTATTAATAGCTTTGAGTCTTCTCTGTGGGTTTTTTGTTATTTTTTTTAAGTTGGTTTAAAGTTTTTTGGTTTGGGATACCTGCGGCAGACTCAAGAGAGAGCTGACACCCTTGCTGATTAAAATAAGAGACCATCTTATATTTAAAAGAGTTTCTGTTAGGAAGAATGAAGTATTCAAATGAACTTGGAGTGGGCTCCCAAGTATTGTGGGTTTCAGACACAATTGGTCCATTTCTGGGATTCCAAAGAGCTGCTTAGAAGACAGAGTGATATCAGTGTGAGTTAGAATGGCAAGGGAAGGTTAGCTCACTGCAATATGTATTAATTTGAGTGAATGATGAATGAAATATGGGGCTGAAGACAGAAAACAAGGATCACAAAAGCTGCTTACTATTTATGTGACCTATTTGGGCACATGTTCTTCAATCCAGTTTTTTCTGATTCCTACACTATGTACAAATTATGATGAAAACTAAAAACCTTGGAAGTAACCTTAAGCTGTTACGTTCTACCATATATTCAAATTTATATCTCTTTTCTCCAACTTGAATTGTTTTTCTGTCTGAAGTATACAGTAGAATATTTAAGTGTTGAATTATTATTTTATTTTTAGTGAAGAAACAAAAGCACAGAAGAGGGACAACATGGGGGAGTATTCTCTTTCTCAGGAAATTATGTAATAAAACAGCCCACAGTAAACCCAGACTGCTTTATTATAGTATGATTTTGTTGTAGCAAAAATTGTCAAGATTCTGAATCCTCTTCTAAGGCTTGTGAGACACTAAATTTTTCTAAAGATTGGGACAGAGGAGACAGCTTTGAAATCAAATTTGAGTCCAAGTTACAGCCCCAGAACTTACTAATAGTGCATTCCTGAGGAACTTCATTGTTTTGAGTTTCATCTCACATACAATACAGAAATAAAAATTTTGGCCTTGTTTAAATTGGTAAGAATTTAATGAAAATCATACAGGATTTAATAAAAATTACACATAAGGTACTTGGTACATAACGCTCCTAAGTGCTATTTTCCTCCCCTCCCCTCCCCTCCAGAACAGATTACTATGTAAAAAGGTGTTCTGAACTCAATAGGAAAAAGAGGGCATCTTATTTTTACACTAGTCCAGAAGCTCTCGAACCTGGCTCCATGTTAGAATCATTTGGAGAACTTTTAAATACTGAGTGCCAGGACCTTTGTCCAGAGATTCTAATTTAATTGGTCTGGAATGGATCCTGGCATTGATATTTTTAGAAGTGCCTTAGACAGGAAGGGTTGATAACTTGACTTTCTATTTTCTGGTAAGCATTGATGAGTAAAGTTAACAGAGGCACAAGAAGTGATAGTAAGATACTCTTTTTTTTTTTTTTTATAATGAAAAGACCTAAAAGTTCACCTACAAGAGTAAATTTGTATGTGAATTCTTTTTAGAAAATCAACTGGTTTTCCTATACAGGTTTAGCAATAAATTAATTACATAGAGTATGTCTTTGAAGTTATACTAGAAAAAATGAGATTCTGATCTCAATGGGTTGACAATAAGAGGAATTTTTCAAATCCCAAGAGTTATTTCAACTGGCAAACTGTCACCTTAAACTTGTACCGTTCCTGCCTACATCTTCATTTTGAAAGTGCAGTAAATTCAGTCTTAACATTTAGCCACCAGATAAAGGAGGCTCTTATAATCTTGGTCCCTCTGTTTTGTAATACCTCATCAGCAGTGATCTCCAGTTATCTTTCTGAATAGCCAGTTTCCCCTCATCTGTGATTTTACATAGATCTGATGACTAAATTTCCTAATATTAGATTTAATTATGTTTTGGGGAGGTTACTTTTTTGTTTCGTATTGTTTTGTGAAAAGCACTAACCTACTTATCCATGTGGCCTTTCATCCATTTGATCCCTACAGAGCTTTATACAAACCCTTTTTTCTTTACCTTAAATCTGTGGTTCTCAGAGTGTGTGTCAGAATCACCAGGACAGCTTGTTAAGACATTACTTGCTGAGTCCCATCCCCAGAGTTCAGTAGGTCTCAGGTAGGAGCTGAGTATTTGCATGCTAACAAGTTTCCCAGGTGACTCTGATGATACTGATCCAGGGACCATGGTTTGGAGTGTAAATACTTTAATATACCTAATTTGTTTTTCTGTTTTTCAGAGTGTTTGCAATTTGAATTATAAGAACTCATTTTTACTTTTTTCCTCCATATTTTGAAGTAGTTGTATTCACTGTATATATTGCATTACATCCCATTATTATTACTAATATTTTCATCCAATCATATCCAAGCTCTTATCTATTATTAACTCATTCATCCTCACAATACTCCTCTGAGGTAGTTAATTGGTTGTATCTTTTATGACAGAGAAGCCATGAATAGTTTACCCAGGAAGATGGTAAAGCTAGAAAATGGATATAAAATTCTTGTGTTACTAGATCTTACTAATGTGTTATGTTATTTCTAACATAGGAGATTATGGTGGGCTCCATGTTTCAAGCAGAGATTCCAGTTGGCATTTGTAGATACAAAGAAAATGAAAAAGGTGGGTTAACTGGTAAAGTTACATAGCTTGAATTCATGCTTTTGAGAACTTATTTTATTATGGAATGAGACCAGGACAGTTTGTTACCCCATTGATTTATGAAAGAAGACCCTTCATTATCTCTGTAAGAAGAAAATGTTTCCTGTTTTTCCAGTTTCGTCCATAGAAATCTAACAAGAAAAAATTGAATGCCTTTTTGATAGTGAGTGACTTAAAACATCTCAACTTTTTATTTCTTTTTTTTTCATATTTTAAATTCCCTGAATATATCCTTTATAACTTGTATAATTTAAATAAAAGGTTTTATGTCAGTGGAAGCTGTTAGGTTTAAAAATACTCAAGTACATAATGACCTAAAAAGCATACCTTAAGCTTTGAAACTTTTAATATTACTAAAATTGAGGACCTTGATATTTGTTTATTTGTAAAATAATTTGGGGAAAAAAACTTGTATACTTAAATTTTACATGATTTTTTCCATCATGTTATATAAAAAGTCTAAGTCATAAATACTTAAACTTCCAGTAACATAAAATACTGGAGGTCTTAAGTCTGTTTTAGATTATTTGGTTGGGGTAAGTTCCAGAAGGAATGTTGTGGGTGTGTTTTTAATGAGTTCATGTGTTGTATGACATCACTCAGTGCTAGAAATCTTTATTCATTTCTTTTATTTCAGTTGTTTTCACATTTCAGCTTACATATGCAGAGTCTTTTGGAGCTGCAGAAGACTTTTGTTTTTTTTCCTTTTAGTGTTCTCTCCAGAAACTTCCTTTATAATGCACTTGCTTTCAGGGCAAACAGTAGGTAGAAGGCAGCTAAGGGAACATCACAGGCCAGTAAATTCTAGGGACAGCAAAAATGTTTTAACACCAGTAATAGCTTTTACTCACTTTCAAGTTAATTCCTACAATATACAGGTACATTAAAAGTACAATATGGAGTGACCTTGTTATAAAGTAAGATTCTGTACATATGTTTTATGAATACATTGGAGTTGTGTGCAAAAATAAGTGAACAATTGGCATTTGTATTTATTTTTGTAATTGAATTTTAAAAATAATGCTTTCCTTATGTGCTCTATAATGATTAGCACATGTTCACCATTGAGTTCTTTCTTCAGCTAAAGAACTGAAAGTTAGATATTTGTTCTCATTTATTTTTTTAAGCATTGACTATGAAAAATAATAGTGTTTATCTTAGAAAATTTCATATTTTGTAGCTGGGTAGGAAAATATTTTGGTTTTATGTATGGCAGGTTAGTGTTAGGGCTTAAAGGTAGTTTTAATTAACTTTTTATATGTTTTGTATTTAACATGTTTGTATTGTCAGATACCATAGCAAATAAATGATCTTTAATTTTCATTGTTTTAAATTTGGGTTCACTTAAAGCTTTCAATTTTATTGTAATTTTAGAAAGCAATTATACATAATTATTTTTTTCAGGAACAGGTATGACTTACAAATTTTACTCCCCATGAGAATTTAAGCATTATAGATGGTGTGAAGGTTAGACCAGATTTAACAAGGTGATCCTGCTTTAGAGGGGTCACTGTAGTACAGGGTCTTTCCTCAGTTTTGTGTTTCTGGTTATTCAGACTTTTGTCATGTTACCCAGAATTTGTCACCACTTAGGGTACCCTGTGCACCCAAACCAAACTCATGTGAAACTTAGGTAAATTACACTGTTAGGGAAAAAAACTGTCAACAGGATACTGAAGATTAGTGCATTCTTTTCCTTATAGGAAAATGTTTGCAAGGTATTTTTCATTGGTTTGGTTAGCACACATTCAAAAGGGAGAGAATTTTGTTGGAATGATTTTGATAAAAAATGCCACAAAACTGTGATACCTTGATACATTCACTGTAGGAATTATTTGATAAATGGATTAGAATTTTTTCATTGATATAAGAAAACCCATTACAGAGTATCCTGGAATGATATTGATAATTTTTTTTCTCTCTGATACCTGATTTCTTTTTTACTAGACTCCATGCAGCATATATATTCCTCATCAGCTATCATTTCTTTTTTTTTTCCTTTTAATTTAATGTTTATTTTTGAGAGGGCACAAATTAGGAGGGGCAGAGAGAGAGAGGGAGAGAGAGAATCTCACAAACGTAGGATCATGACCTGAGCTGAAACCAAGAGTTGACGCTTAACCAGCTGAGCCACCCAGGTGCCCCCCATTCATCACTTCTGCTCCAAGTAGTTATATAAACAAGATTTGTTACAATCATGTTAAAGTTATCTTTGAACCTGTATCTATTGTTATATAATCTCAACTACACGATTAAAATTTTCTTAAATTTATGTAAATTAGTACCTATACTCAGCATAGGTTATTATAATCATTTGTTTATTAATTTTGTATCCTTAATACCTAGTATGATTCTGTTACATAGGCACTTAGTAAACATTTGGTGGCTGAGTTACTAGGTGGGTGCAGAATAACGTTAACAAAACTGATACGCATTCAGTAAAATTTGATTGCTATGTAGACATTTGGCCTTGGACAGGTTTACTTCCTTTTCTCCTCCTGTATAAAATAGCTGTAAAAGAGCATTTATTTACAGAGCCTGTCATGAAGATTTACATAGGATATTTTCATATGTAGCCTTAACAGCATATACATAGTAAGTACTCAGTGGCATTAGTATTCAATGGATGATTAATCTTATCCATTACATTTAGGTTTTATTATTCAGCTTTTCAGAAAGCATCAGTTCATGCTGTTTTACTTATAATTAGTAAAGGCCCGGTTCAGTTATCTTCAGCAAAAAAGAATTTACCTTAACTGGAAAGTTCTGGGTAGCGTGGCTTCAGATATAACTGGATTTGGGGGTTCTTCTATCAGTTGTCCCTCTCCTTTCCGTCTTTCCTTTATTACAAGACAGGCTAAGATGGCTACTGGGAACTGTTGCTTACACTTTACACTGTCCTTGTAGCTAGAGAACCAACATAAATGAAAACTTCCGTATCTACCTTTGCTCCAGCAGAAGTCCTAGAGAGAACCTCTGTTGACTTAGCTTGAGTCATACTCAGCCAGAAGTAATTACTGTGACCAGAGAGAAGAGTGAGTATTCTGGGTTGCCCTGGCTCATGTATCTGTTCTTGCGGCTCCAGGGTGTGATGTCAGCCTCACTCAAATGGAAAGGATTTAATTCCCGAAGAAGTGTTGTACAGATGAAAAGCATGATTTTTCAGTTATGTGTGTATTTCATTGTTTCTTCCATGTACTAAGCTGAATGAACACTGCAGCTTTTGTGGTAAGACTGAAGTGAATGCCGCTAAACATCTTAGAACACAGAGGACTGCCACTGTCTTCCCCTGCTAAGAATAATCTGCCCGAAGTATCATTACTGCCGCAATTGAGAACCCTGGACTAGGTTGATTAGAATTAGTTGGACTACTTAGGGGGAAAGGGTTAAGAGAAATGACCCAAGATATTTCCTGGTCTAATTTTCATGCTTGCATGACATGAGTTTTAGAGTAAGGAAACGGCTAGGAATTTGGCAATAGTGAATAGCAAAGGACCACATAAATCTTTGTTTTTAATGAACATTTGACGTATTACTGATTCTGAAGTTACTTCCTAAAAAATGTACACATGCATTATTCTTACTTGATGATAATAATATTGTTGAAAAGGCAGTTCATTTAGCCTGTACATAGGAAAGGCTTAGCTAGACAACTTAAAATTTATGTCATTAATCACAGTGTATCCTTTTATGAACATGGTGTAAACCTCATTATTTTACCATAGCTGATTATGGACTAGCATTTTCATCCTCATGATACATTGATTAGACTGAATTTTTATTTCAGCATTAAAAATAGAGTAACACTTTTTACTCTGAAAACTGAAAGTGAATAAATATAAATTTATTCATTGGGAATTAATTTCCTGGACTGAAAAAGTCTGTGGTTTTGTGGTGGTAGTTTGTGGACTTTCTACAACCCCTCCCCCCCCAACCACCACCACACACACAGTGAACTTTGTTAACTTATTCTGACAACCCATTTTGCCCATTTTATTTGAAAAGCTTAATTTGTTACTTAAAATGCCATAATAAGCACTTCCCTAGGTAACTTGAATACACTAGGTGTGTTCCTGCCTTTGGAATGCTTTCACTTACTTATAATCACATGTAAATTATATCTTCTGTAATATAAGGTGGGTATATTTGTGGTTGCTTATTTAAAAATTCTAATATCTAGGCTTGGTAGTTCATTTAAAATGATACAGTTTCAGAAGATGCTGTTACATTTCAGTGATGTAATCTTGCAAATCTAGCATTCTTATGTCCTTTTATGTAATTATAATAAAATGTTTCTTTTTGTTATTTTATAGTTTTCATATTTATAGGTGGTGTTTTTCATCTGTATTTTAGTGTGTTTTATTGTAGTAGTGGATTTCTGATTTTCTGATCTCTTGGCATTTAGTTCTGCAACAGTCATTTAACAAAAGTTAGCTGTTGTTGCCTGTTTTATTTAGATCATAGTCAAAAGTCCATATTTTATTTGGAGTGTAAACTTAAGTGAAAAATAATTTGGTCTTTTTCTGGAACCAGTGAAGGCAGTATGGTTTATTCTCTGTGGAAATGCTGATTGTTCTTATCTGGGATACTTTTTTAGTATGTTGTCATTGTATAAAATGAGGTGTTGTATTCTCAGAGTCAGCCTGTCTGGCTGTCTTGTTACAGTTCTAGGGGTCTGGCTTGTCATTTGGCACCATCTGGTGATGTTTGTGTACTCAGCTTAAATAGGATATCTCTATATCCTGTGGCTATCTGGAACTTAACAGAATGATTCCAGAAGTATCTTTCATGTCACTGTGCTTGTTTCATAGGCCCAGTATGGATGTATTTAAGTGGGAGAACCACTGGGGACTCAGGGACTCACCACTTTCCATCTTTCTTAGGGCTTCTTGTAAGGCCTTATCCATACTCCATCCATCAGTCTTAGGAACATGAAAAGTGTAGTCTTCCCCACTCCCTCCTTCAGTGAACAGAGGTTAAGCAGAGAACAAAAATCAATAGTAGTATATCCAAATTCACGTTATCCTGACAGTTTTACTGTATTTACGATTTAGAGTTTCACTAAGATTGTACCAGCAGGCTACAGAAGGAATGAGGTTTACTAAGGAAGACTTTCTAGAGATTATCTGTGTACTTTAAAGAAGAGTATCTGTTTTGGGAAACAGAAAGGTAGAACAGTATTTTAAAGTGTATGTGTGTAGTGGGGGTGTGGAGTGAGACAAGGTAATTTATATGAAAACACACAGTGCCTGGGGCGCCTGGGTGGCTTAGTCGGTTAGGCGTCCGACTTTCACTTAGGTCATGATCTCGCGGTTCGTGGGTTCGAGCCCCGCGTCGGGCTCTGTGCTGACTGCCAGCTCAGAGCCTGGAGCCTATTTCAGAGTCTGTGTCTCCCTCTCTCTCTGACCCTCCCCTGCTCACGCTGTCTTTCTCTCTCCTAGAAATAAATAAAAATATTAAAAAAAAAACAAAAACACAGTGCCAGGTACATAGGAGATGCTTAATTAGCTGTTAATTCCTTTCATTTTTATTTTTTTAATGTTTATTTTTGAAAGAGAGAGACACAGAGTGAGTGCGGGAGGAGCAGAGAGCAAGGGAGACGCAGAATCTGAGGCTGGTTCTAGGCTCTGAGCTGTCAGCACAGAGCCCGACAGAGGGTCTCGAACTCACAAACTATGCGGTTATGACCTGAGCCGAAGTTGGATGCTTAACTGACTGAGCCACCCAGGTGCCCTACTGTTAATTCCTTTTTTTAATAACACAAGGAACTTTGACACTATCAGTTATCCTCTGTCTCTTAAATACAGAGGTTTTTTTTTTTTTAAGCTGGTTCTTTCCTACTGGCATTTAAGTGATTGTCTCCTCTGTTTAAAAACCACTAAGACCAAAAACTGTCTTCAGTTCTACCTCCTCTCAGGCTGTACCTTAAAACCAAACTTTTCAAGAGTCCTCTACTTTATTTCTTCCTCTTCTGTTTACTCTTCAGTCCTCTCCAGTGGGGCCCCAGCTTCCATTTCTTCACAGAAACAGCTCTTAAAACTTACCCCTCCTTGTTAGTAAGTCCATCATACCTTTTTCAGTTTTCATGCTGTTCACTGAACAGCATTTGGCCATCAGTTCTAGCACTCCTTGAAGCATTTTTGCCCCCAGTAGTGATGGTGTCATATGTGTTAATTTTTCTCTCTGACTCTTCCTTAGTTTTTTTGTCTATGTTTCCATCTTCCTGTCAGTTACATTTGCACAGGGCTCTCGTCTTAGGTTTTCCCCCTTTCCTTTCATCTTTTAAATTGTGATGAGGTTTCAACTTTAGTTTTACTATAATGGAAATTCTGATGAAAATGAAATGCTTTTTTTTTTTAAAAAAAGAAAAGACTTGTTTTATGAAAATGATTTATGTTTATTATATTTTCAAGCTTCATAGAAAATTATATAAAATAAAAAATTACCCTAAACTTTACCATCAAGAAATAAGCAGTGTTAATTAATATTTGGTGAGCATTTTTTTAGACCTCTCATTTAAAAAATAATAATAATAGCTAACATCCACTGAACTTTAATATGTGCCAGAATTGTTTTAGAGTACTTTAAATCTTTACAACCCAACATGATAGTGTTGTTATCCCCATTTCACAGATGATTCAGAGAGAAGAGAAGTAACTTGTCCAAGGTCATATACATAGTACATGGTGGTAGTGATGCTGTTCAAACCAAGAGAGCTTGGACTTGGGTAAATTCAAGCTAAGTCAGCTTGGCTGTGAAAGAGTTATAAAATTGCTTGAATCACTTAGGCTATAAATATGGCCCAAGAATGAAGTTAGGCAAGTCCTAGGACCATGTTGTACCTCTCACTTCTCAACATGTTGGTTCATAAGTGTGAATAATTTGTTTAATGTTAGTATTTTAACACAAACAAGTTTTGGCATTTTTTTTAACATTATGTTTTCCTAATTTAGTATATGAAAACGATGATCAGCTTCTGTGGGACCCTGAGTACTTACCGGAAGATAAAGTGATTATATTTCTTAAGGATGCATCTAGACGAACAGGTGATGAGAAAGGTGTAGAAGCAATTCCTGAAGGATCTCACATAAAAGACAATGAACAGGTACATGATTAAGAAGTAACCTAACATTACAGAATGAATGGGTCATGGGGATTAAAGGTATAGCATAAGGAATATAGTCAATAATAGCATTATATGGGGACACTTGTGGGCATAGCACAGTGTGTACAGTTGTCCAGCCACTATGTTGTACACCTGAAACTAATGTAACATTGTGTGCCAACCATACTTCAGTTTAAAAAAATAAATAACTTGCAGTTTTCCCCAAATAAATTGTCTACGTTTATAGATGTAAAAGCTGTCACGTTCAGTGTTATGATATCCACCAAAATTTCCATAATGTCATCAACAGGGAATCAGCAATAGCTAATATGTTACACACTCACATCATTAGTATAATTTCAGCTAAAATAAAAATGATATGTCATTTTCCCTATTATATATACTTTTTATTCAAAATTTTGGAGTTCCTTTGGATATCCCTGAGAGTCTGTGGATATCATCAACTTGAGAATATATATCTGGGATAATGTTTTAAGGATATGGTAGACAAGTTGCCTACAAGTGAACCTAATGACAGCAGTTCTTTTTTTTTTTTCCACTTTCATAAGTCAATGCTTTTCTTTTCTCATTTGTTTTAGAGTAGGAGCTGCAAAAAGCCAAAAAAAGGGTTTGTGATTTTTACAAAATAGTTTTTTTATTTTTAAATTTCTGAGATATGGCTGCCAAGTTAGAGTATTTGCTTACTATTTTCTATGTATTCAGAAGTGTTTAATTATCAGGATGGAATTTGTTTTTTTATTTTTTTTATTTTTGTTTGTTTATTTTGGAGAGAGAGAAGGAGACACACAGAATCTGAAGCAGGCTCCAGGCTCTAAGCGGTCATCACAGAGCCCAACGTGGGGCTCAGACTCACAAACCACGAGACCATGACCTGAGCCGAAGTTGGACACTCAACCAACTGAGCCACCCAAGCACCCCGGAATTTGTTTTTCTTTAGTGTTCTCTGTGTTGCATTCACTAGAATTACTTGTCTTCCAGAAATGATGAACACAAACACTGGATTCAGGAAAAGCTTTTACTTAAGAAATTGTAGCCTTGAATTGTTTATAGTCTGGGTTACATATTGAAGTCTTTTTGTTTTTCTAGGCGTTATACGAATTAGTTAAATGCAATTTTGACACAGAAGAAGCACTGAGAAGATTAAGATTTAATGTAAAAGCAGCTAGAGGTAAATAATAAATTTTTACTTGTTTTCATGACTTAGCAGAAATTTAAAACTTAAGATCTTCAGTCTGCATAGGTATAATAATAATGATCTTTCTCAATTCAGTAAGTGGTGAATAACAACTTGTAACATATCAAATAACTTGTGTCTAACACAAGCATTATGGGAGATGGGATTAAATTTGGTTCTTCTTTATGGGAAAATAAGGCCATTAAAAAACACAATGCCTTTCAATTTCAAGGCATTTTTTAAAATACTTTTTATCTATTTATTTTGAGAGAGAGAGGGCATGCATTCATGCATGCATGCAGGAGGAGCAGAGAGAAAGGGAGAGGGCATTCCAAGCAGGCTCTGTACTGCCAGCACAGAGACCAGCACAGGGCTCAGTTGCACAGACCTTAAGCTCATGACCTGAGCTGAAGTCAAGAGTTGGATGCTTAACCAGCTGAGCCACCCAGGTGCCCTTAAAGGCATTTTTAAGAAGTATTTTTTTATTTCATCTTGTGAATAGCCCTGTGAGCTATGGAGTGTGATAGTTGTTATCTTTAGTTTCAAACTGATGAGACTGAGGTCTCCGAACTGAAGTCCCTTTGCTGGCTCCCATTGTGCTTCACTAAGAACACTATATGTTATCATATAACAAATGGAAGATATTCATTCAACAAAAATGGGAAGGCCTACTAGGTTCTGAGGACATTATAAAGTCCCTGCTCTCATAGCACTTAGAACCTTGGTAGAGAAGCTGAAAAATAGTTATGAGTTCTTCCAAGGAGAATTAGAAGGTGCAATTCAAATTTATTGCAGTAAGACTTAACCTAATGTGGGGAAAGGGTGAGGCTGTTAGGGAAAGCTTTTAGAACAAAGGGGTATTTTGCGGAGATGTAAACAACTTAGGTGAAAAGGGTGAAGCAGGAAGTAAGTATAGACAAAGGGAAATAGCATTAAAGTTACAAAGAATGTAGTGAATTTAAGGAATTGAAAGGTAGCTAGTCTAGTTAGGTAATAAAGGAGAAAGTGACCCAAGTTGAAATTAGAGAATTAGGGACCAAGTCTTCCAAATTTTTATTAAATACAGAGTTTTTGTCACTTTATCTTTTGCAACCATCAGTAATAGTGCTCAGGAGTAAAACACTGCCCTTATTGTTACTAGAAACTTAACATTTTTATTAGTAACTGGTTATCTGCAATATTTGGGGGAATATTGCTTTAACAGTTTTCCCACCCATTTTGTCAGAGGAATTATCTGTTTGGACAGAAGAAGAGTGTAGAAATTTTGAACAAGGGCTGAAGGCCTATGGAAAGGATTTTCATTTGATTCAGGCTAATAAAGTAAGTAATGATCTATGTTCTCTTTATACAAAGCTATTTAGTTAACCCAGATCATCTTAAAGCAATTATTTTCTAATATTAAAGGTTCTATAAAGAACGTTTTACTATGTTAGTTTTTGGGAATTATAAGCATGCCTAGACTTTTCTGGCATATATTTACTAAGTGACTGTTTTCAGTACATGATGTTAGACGACTTTAAGAATTGGACTGATTTACAAATATGTTTATCAACCTCTGGGTAGGATATGTGTATATAATGTAATTATTTAAAGCTATTTTCCATAAACTTGTGACAGATTGTCTTAAAGGAGGGTTTTTAAGTTAATTTTGAAAGTTTAAAACATTTCTAGCATGACATTATTTATAATTAAAACATTTTTGCATTTAAGTCCTGAGTGTCTAAAATCAGAAACTTAATATTTAATATGGTGTTAATTAGATTTAATCTTCTAGAAGAATATCTCAATAAATCAGCTTTATTGTACATTATAATTTGATAATTGTATTTAACATTCATTTATCATTCCGTATTGATAATATCGACTATACAGTGTCAGTGTATACCCAAAAGAACTGCATAATTACTTGCACTGTTTGGGAAATTAGGATATGCAAAATTAAAATCTCAAGAGTTGAACTGGAAGCCAGTAAGGAATTTCTAGACTTATATAAATATCACATTTTTAGCAAATAGAAATGGCAAGGACCTTGGCATTACATGTTTCCTTAAAGATAGCATCTAAGTTTTGTGTGATGGCTTGTCTAGGATGATGTTGAAAGTATCTGGGTTTACATGGGCTTATTTATGTCTGAGTTCTAAATAGTCTGTCACCACATTCTTCTTACATCTCTGAATGTGACTGGATAGAGTTTACTTAATTTGTTTTACTCTATATTTAACAGTATATTTTATGTTCTATAAAGAGTTGCTTATAAGTCTGAATTTTTCTTAATTTTGTTGTGCAAAACTAGCTTACTCTTGATTATCTTGTTACATTTTGGCATTTGACATCAGATATAAAACTACTAATAAAAGAGAAATTTTGAGTCATAGCATTGGTGTCAAAAATGTATCCTACCTCTTAATGTTGTGTCCAAATGGACTGATTACCTCCAGCACAGGCCATATTCTATGAAAGGAGTGCATTATGCTAATGTGACTAGATACATATGTTTATGACTGTAAAAAATATATACATTGTTTCATGATTGAATGGGACATTTTTGGATATGAGTTTTCCAGCATTGCTGCTTAAATTGAAACCAAACCATGCTGTATTACCTATGGAGGGGACCCCTGGAGTGGCAAGCTGGTATAACAACCAGCAGCAGCAGCCCTCCAGAAATCCCTCTTTTAAGAAGTAAGAACCTATTAGGGGACTATAAACTACTAGTCAATAAAGCCTCTAATATAGTATTGAAAATAAGACCTTGATTTCTTTGTTTTGGATAGTGATATTTCAATGTTCCAGACGTCAGCTGACCTATCTATACCTAATATACTATAGTGAACAAAAAAGAGGACAGTAATTTCTTTAAGAAGAAAAAGAAAACATTAAGTAAAACAGTGAAAACATTAAGACTTTGTTTTTATACCTGAAATTGAAGTTTGGATCTTAATCATAAGTTCTGTGTAGGGTTAGTTTATTGAAGATTTTTCAGAATATTAACTTTGCATGCCCCAAAATACCTTTTCAGTCTTTGCTTTCAAAAAAGTACAGTTGACTTGGCTGATACCTGTATAGAAATAAGGATTCTAAAGGAGACAAAAAAAAAAAAAAAACACCTTGAGAAGATGATAAAAACAAAATCAAAATACCTTGATATCTTTCAGTCTTAGAGAAGCATGGGCTAAACTTGTAAAGTGCAAGCATTTGGGGAAGAAAGAAAAATACATCGAGTAGTGAAATGAGGATGTCATCAAATTGACTTTAGGTGCAGTCAGTCCTACAGGATACTTACTTCAAGATTAGACATTTATAGGTTAAAGCAATATGTCTTGCATCTCAACACTTAGCAGAAACCTTTTTTTTATTTTAAACTCCTAGTATTTTATTATATACATCAACCTTAGCTTTCCAAGCTAACTAAGCATTGAAAAAGGGGGATGTTGTCCACATAATTTGTCTCATTGGTGTTGAACGTTTATGTAGGGGAGCCATTCAGTCTCATAGATAGGTATAGCACCTGTTACTGAAGTAACTTAGTAAGCAAAGAATTAGCATTGGCATTATTATACCTTTCAACTCATTATGAATGAATATTCTCAACCATTTAGAAAGTAAAATAACTGAGTCTGGATCACCAGTGAGACCTCTAAGAGAATCTTTTAAATGGTAATTGAAAAGTAGACTCCCTAGGTAATCTGTGAATAAAAGTATACTGGCTGTAACATTAATTATAATTAAATGCCACTTCCAGATATTTTCAATAGGGAAGTGTTTATTTGTATAGTAAATTAAGATGCTTTTATTTATTTTAAAATTTTTAATGTTTTATTTATTTCTGAGAGAAGAGAGAGAGAGAGTGTGAGCAGGGGAGGGGCAGAGAGAGAGGGAGACACAGAATCTGAAGCAGGCTCCAGGCTCTGAGCTGTCAGTACAGAGTCCGACTTGAGGCTCAAACCGACAAACCGTGAGATCATGACCTGAGCCGAAGTCGGACACTTAACTGACTGAGCCACCCAGGCGCCCTTTATTTATTTATTTTAATGTTTATTTTTGAGGGGGCGGCCGCAAAGTGCAAGCAGGGGAGGAGCAGAGAAAGAGGGAGACACAGAATCTGAAGCAGGCTCCAGGCTTTGAGCCATCAGCACAGAGCCCTGCGCAGGGCTTGAACTCAAACCATGCATGAGATCATGACCTGAGCTGAAGTTGGACTCTTAACTGAGCCACCCAGGCACCCCAAATTAAGATGCTTTTAAAAAGCATAATGCTAAAATACCTGAAGACTTGTTGCCACTGTATTATTTCTCTCCATTTTTCATGAAATAACTCCTTTAAGGAGGAGATGATTCTTAAAAACAAGTGTTTTTTTCTTATAGGTTCGAACAAGGTCAGTTGGTGAATGTGTAGCATTTTATTATATGTGGAAAAAATCTGAACGTTACGATTTCTTTGCTCAGCAAACGCGATTTGGAAAAAAGAAATATAACCTTCATCCTGGTGTAACGTGAGTTTATTTTTTTTCTGTCAAGTCATATTTTTGCTCTTGAATTTTTCTTGAGAAAACTGTGATTTTTTTTTAGAATCTTCTTTTTTCACTAGGATAAGAGTTTACATTAAAGTTATCCAGTTTTAGACATCTCTTCACAGAGCATTTAGGCTTCAGTGCCTTATGAAACATTATAAACTACAATTCATAATACTTGAGACAATAAATACATCAAGGCAAATGTTAGTGTATTTCAGGAGAGTAAGTAGATCAGAATAGATGGTAAAGCATGTTTTTGTTAACTTCTGTTCCATTCAGTATAAGCACATAGTTTTTATCTAATAATACTGTGAGCACAGTGAGCACAGAAAAGAAACTCTTCAAAAACTATGGGGCTTACTGCCTCATAGAATCTCCTTAAAGAATGGAAATTAGTATTTTTCCTTGTCTGACCTACTTTCGATCCCAGGAACCAAAATAAGATTTGGGTATAGATGATATAAAAGGGAAAAGACACAGAGAGAGAAAATAAATCAGGTCAAATTTCATTTTCTTCCCTTTTACCTGATTTCCTGAAACCTTTCCTCCAACAGAAATAATATATAATAGTCATGCAACTTCGTCTGACTCCTAGTGATACAGGGAGTATGGGTTGTTACATGTCTTTATGTAAAATGCCTCGTATGTCTGGATCAGTCTCCATGCACCAAAGCTGAGCCTTATTTAGTCTAGCTTTGGAAAAAACTGTCCCTGCTGCTGCTAGGAGTTTACTTAAGTACATAGAGTATTGAATGAACCCTTCATGTCATGGGAGTTCTTCTAAAATGCTGATGAATTGTTCAGGTGGATTTAACTTTACCATTCTATCCTTGATTATTTCTTGCAGTTTATAGAATTTTAAAAAATGCTAAGTTGTGATTTCATTTGGTCAGTGTGCACCAGTAAAGTTCTCAGGGCTGGCCAAATAACTGCCTTTGAAAGATGTGCTTACATGCATATTTGATTGTGCTTTTAAAACTCCTAGGCTGGACTGCTTCTGGTAATGTTCATTTACAGGTTATCTGCTACTTACTTCCCTAGAGGATCATACACTCTAAAACTCCAAAGCAAAATTATCTAAAAGGGAGTAATAGGTATGATTGCCCCTGGAAATCATGGGGCATTGGACTCTGCCTCATCCCCCATTATTCAAAGCTCATGATGCCTAGGGTGGAATTTCATACAAAGTATTCCAAATTTTATCTAATTGCTTGATGTTATAAATTTATAGTTAAATTTTCTTGATTTATTGCTAGTATTTGAGGTATGATGACGTAGAATGAGATACAGCTATCTAGTCTTCAGAGTATACCTTAGTCACTATTTTCAAGCTATTCTGTAGGGAAAAGCCATAGTAACATCTTTCATTTTTTTCACCCATTTCAGAAATATTGTTCACACACGACCTACAGGCAATCTGTCGTCACCAGCAGTAAGAACATAAGAATTGCCATGCTGGGTCAGACCCATGGTTCATCCAGTTTTCTCTTTCAAAAAGCATCACCAAGAGAAGTGTTGTGGGCTGGCTTAGTTGGTCCTCTGTGCTGTCAAGCTCAACAGGTTAGGTAGGGATGTGCTGCCAAACATTTTAGTTTCTCTAATAATCTCTCCATAGCTTCTGGAAACTTTTTTGAAGATACTTATATCTACAACCTTGATTCCTCTTAAGGTTAAGTATTCTGTAGGTGGAGTAGCCACAGTTAAAAGTAGTCCCATATCATCTCTTTTCTCATGGTTTTTAAGATTTTACAGTGCCCCCTGGTGTAATGGTATGAAGTGAACAAATGTGTTATTATCCCTAGGCGAAAATTGTTTGTGGGCTTCGGTTAAGTTCCTTCTCTGTGTTCCATAGTTGTTTTTTAATTGAACCAACTGTAATTTTTTAATCCTACTTACCCCTTTTAGTTATGTTACATGTTCTGTAAGAAGCTGTGACCAGACGGTACGTTATTTCCCTAAGGGGAGAAATTGTGGTTTTCGGTAAAGGAGTAGATTCTTTTCTAGTTTGTTTCCAGGACCTCCTTCTGTTAGTAGTTGCACTTTGCACAGAACGTTAAGTTATTAGAAATTTGAATGTATTTTTTCATCTTTTTAGTCAAAATCCATAGTTCAAGCACATCCTGAAAGTTATTTGTTCGTTTTTCTGTTACATTTTTACCTTCCAATTTATTCACCAGAATGAAGCACCATTTGCCACTTTCATGCCTTATAAACCGCCTCTGCAAGATCCTACTACAGATTCTCTCTACTCACTACCTGGAAGATTTAGTAGCCATATGCAAATTAGAGATTTTACTGCTAATATTTTTTTTTTTAAGTAAAAATTAACCCAGCACAACTCTGATTACTTGAATGCTATTCCAACCTCCTGGATGGCTGACCTGACTTCTTCCTTAAGCATTATGGGTGCCATTAATTTTTAAGAAGTAATAGTAATACAATACCATTGTAACATCCAGTCAACTCTAGCTTCCTTTGCTTGGCTTTTAACAATCCTCCATTATCCATTCCCACCATACCAAATTTATTTCCAACAGTTCGTCATCATGTATCATCTGTTCTTATTTAGTCATAGCTTCTGTAATCCCTTTGGCATCAGTACTCATTTCTGTTTCTTTGTGCTTCCAATTCATTACATAATTGTTCTGGAATTATGATGAATGGCGTAAAGCTGGAGGGGACTTAAAGATCATCAAATTTAATTCCCTCCATTTATAGAGGAGGAAAATAAGGCCTAAAATGTTACACTGATACGTGTTTTGTACCTCAGACTGTTGGAAGCTTTACATCCCTAGGTTTATTATATCCCCATAACCCAGGGGACAGTCTGATATGTCGTTTGATATTATAACTGGAATTAATAGTCTGTTGTAGACTGTTACCACAGACTTTCAGTAAAATCCTAAGCCTTTCCACTGTTGCCTTCTTACTTGCTCAGAAATTCTAAAAATTTGTCTTAATGTTTCTATTATAATTATTGTGAGCTTCTACTCTGTGCTATGCACAACTTAGGCCAGGTGGTGTGGTGATGACCAAAAGACCAAAATTCCTGCCTTTAGGGAGTTAGTTAAGTGCAGATATTAGCATACTTTCTCTGTAAAGAGTTAGGAGAGTAAATATCTTAGGCTTTGCAGGCCTTAAATTCTCTTGCAACGACACAGCTCTGCTATTGTACAGAAGCAGTCTTAGATACTATGCTCACAGGCCACAGTTTAAAGACCTTTATTCTAGTGACTTAATAGCACTTCATAGTTTATAAAACACTTCCCAACACATACCTTTTGCAACAACCCTGTGTGGTAAACACATACATGATTTTATATAGGTAAAGACACTAAGCTTTCAGATATGAGTATTTAGCTCAGATCTTCTGACCCAACCCAAAGTCACTTAGTACAGCTCTCCTCCCATACCATATAGTTCAGGAATGACTTAGGGAAGAAGTGAGCACACCTCTCATGATATACTGGTAGGCAGGGATAGCAGATATCTGCTATTATATAGCAGATAATAATAATCCTTATTAGCAGATAAGGAACTTAGTGAGCTTTTTATGGCTCAAATTTAGCAAAAAGATAATACACCAGGTATCCAGGAAAGTTCAGGGAAATGATTCATTGGTAGGCCCTAATTTGTCTTTGAAGTATTGCTGTAGCCATCAGAGTCTTGAGGAGCTTTAAAATTCCAATCTGTGTTTATTCAGAAATTCTTTTGTACTCCATCTGATTGGCGGCATCCCTGTCTCTTCACTTACAGATCCTCTGATTTTAGTTGGGCCACTCTGAGCACTTGCTTGTAGTTTTAAAGGTTTTAAAGCTTCCTATAGGTCTGTAGAAGTTTTCTAGTTTAAAAGCCTTTATGCACTTTCCCAACAAACGTAACGAAAAAGAGCTTTCCATTTAAATGTTCAGATCCTGATGGGATAGATGAGGCACTAGAATGAATGTAAGTGCAAATTAGGACATATTTGTTAATAAAGCCTTCTAAATTTAACCTCAGTTTTAATTTTCAGCTTTTTTAAATATAAGAAGGTAACTTTTATTATTTCTTTGAAGGGATTACATGGATCGTCTTCTAGATGAAAGTGAAAGTGCTGCTTCTAGTCGGGCACCATCCCCTCCCCCAACTGCCTCAAACAGTAGTAACAGCCAGTCTGAGAAAGAAGATGGCACTATAAGCAACAGTAATCAGAATGGTAAGCACCCAAAGAAACTCGTCTGTTTGTTCCTAATGAAGGGCACTTGTCTTTAGCAGCATGGGCAATTCAGTTTGGGTTTGGATTAAACTTCCAAAGCAGAAGTTAAAAATAATAATTGTCAATACTCATGGCACATACATAATATGAGCATACATACATAAGTTTAATAAAAATATACTATCAGTAGTGACCTTTTCTTTGAAGGAATTTATTCTTCTTGAGAAGCATGTATTAGTCATTTGGGATGCTTGGATGAAAGTATTCTTGCTAACTGTTAGACCACAACTCCAGCACCAATTTCACATCAGAAGTACACAGATATTTATGAAATATGTTGAGTGTGTCATACTTCATCAGGAAAGTCCTTTTAAACATTTGGTGAAAAGAAGTAGATAACAAGGGCTTGAATAGTTTTCTTTTTGATAGTGTAATAACCTTGAAGGATGAGAAAAGATAAAGCAGGAGTCAGGCTCTGCATTAATAATTCTGCAGAAACATTTCTATTTTTATCCCTGTGAGAAAGAAGTAAATGGCATTCGATTACATTTGAGGTTCCGGTAATGTTCTTGTTTAAAATCTATAATGGACCAAAGATCACTGTGTTGATAAGTAAGACCTAGTCAGAAAATTATTTTGACTTCTGTAATTAAAACAACCCTTCCACTCCTCTTAAGGAGGAAGCTGGTGAGGTAGAGACCAGCTCCGCACACCTGTATTCTGATGTAAGAGTTAGGGGAGGGCCAAGGAGAGCTAACCTCGCCTACAGAAGCCAGAAGAGGAACACAGAGACAGTTCCTTCTTCTGACTTCTGGTCTCACACTGGCACTGCTGAAACAAATATATTTTGTTCATTTAATGACCCCTCTCTGTTCCCTCACTACTTCCCCCTAAGAACAAAGCATACAAACAGAAAAGAGGACCCAGCAGCCATTTCCTGGTCTAAAAAGGTTCAGGGACATGTTGTCTGATGCTCTCCTGAAGTGTAGAGTAAGAAGCTAAGACTCTGATCTTAGGACTGGGGGATAGAAGCTCAGGGATGCATACAGTTGATACTATTTTGGTCTTTTCCCTGTTTGTTCGTAACACCAAGTAAATTTTTTTTTCTTTTTTAACCATTTGATGAAAACATGCAGTTTGACCTAAGAAGGTATATATAAATCATAAGTTTTTCAGTAGCCCAGAAGCCATTCACCTCAGTTCCTATAATCAAGATTCCTGGGTTTTTCAAGGAAAGGAAGGAATTCACAAATTTAGTTATCTTTCTTTCGTGAGGGGCTTAGTGTCTTGAAATCTAGTTATTTTTTACCTACTCACAGTGGTCACGTAGCTCT
Source organism: Crocuta crocuta (assembly GCF_008692635.1). Classification (NCBI taxonomy): domain Eukaryota; kingdom Metazoa; phylum Chordata; class Mammalia; order Carnivora; family Hyaenidae; genus Crocuta; species Crocuta crocuta. The sequence continues at coordinate 2,039,536 of NW_027532041.1, read as the reverse complement.
TTGGGCTTTACTATAACAGAATTGTTCCTTCTACATCATGGTGCGTAATTGCCAAATGCACATATGGTTTGAGTGCACTTTTGAGTTAGGGAAATAGAATATCTTCTTTGACCAAAATCTAGTATTTGAGGCTCATCCTTTATACTGAATATTTTTCAGATAATTAAAAGTTAATTATCTCCAGTGGCGCATTCTGTATTTTACATTAAATGTCTCCAAAACGTTTACTCCATTTTGCAGTCAAGTCTAACATGCCCTTTTCATGGTTACTTTTATTAGAATAATTATTCTTCTCTTACCTATTATGGAGGCATTTGTGTTTGCTTTTATCACTTTCAAATGTATGTTTGGACAGTGTAAGCATTACTTTTTTAACACGGTGGCAGATGATTTAAATCCATTTAGATAAATATGTGATCTTTACCCTTAAAACACAATACCCATGGATTCACTTACATTAAGAATGAAAAAGTCTTGTCATTTTATATGGCAGTAGAAAACTCAATCTTCTAAGGAATGTAAATCTTTTTTCACATAGTTTTAGAAAGTTATAACCATTTTGCTAAATCTAATAATTTGTGCATATCTTTGCTTTATCTTAGACTGCCGGGTCCGGTGCTTATTTGTTGTCACATAATACCAGCATGCTTCTAATATATGCCAAATTCTGTTAATCCTTTACGTTTATAATTTAATCTTCACAGCAACCCTGTAAGGTTAATCTCTTATTACCCTCATTGTCCATGTGATGAAACTGAGGTGCACAGAATGTAAATAAGTTTTGCCAAACGTTACGCAGTTGCTAAGTAGAGCCAGAGTTTAGACCATATGTATATATAGATTTGATCCCTCTCATCCTTGACAAAAAGCTTTCACAGTAGCTGTTTTAGAATAGTTTACAAATTTAGCTTTTTAATACTAGCAGTTTCACTTACATTTCTTCCAATGTAGGGGTGTCATCTAACGGACCAGGTGAAATGTTGAACAAAGAAGAAATAAAAGCTGAAGGGTTACACGTGAATGGCCCAACAGGTGGAAATAAGAAACCACTTCATGCAGACGTAGATACTAATGGTTATGAAACAGATAACCTTACCACTGACCCAAAACTTGTCCATATGACTGCAAGAAATGAAAATGATTTTGATGAAAAAAATGAGAGACCTGCCAAAAGGCGAAGGGTAAACAGCAATGGAAAAGAAAGTCCAGGTTCTTCTGAATTCTTCCAGGAAGCAATGTCACATGGAAAATTTGAAGAACTTGAGAACACCGATGACTAAATTTTAGACTTATTTTACTTTCTTTGGAGTAAAATCTGGTTTGACTAAAATTTTCAGGGTTGATGGGTTACCTTAAAAAGTTGATTTTCTTGAAACAGTTGGTTAAAATTTGAAAATTTGAGATGAGTTCTGATTTTAGTAAGTAAGATTTCATAATTCTGCCCTTTGTAGACTTTTTACTTCAAAAGTGTAAAGATCCTGTTAAGGCTATCACATACAGTTTAGTAAATTTGAATGAACTATGGAAATATCTGTACCTTCTCATTTGATGTATTAATCTTAAAAGCTCACTACAGGTACTTTTTGCTTAGTTTGATGGCAGAGAAGAAAAAAACCCAGGTTCTAATTTCTGTTTAACACCAGTTTTTCTGAGTTTCTTGAAATGTCTTCTTTTCTAAGAGACATTTTCTCTCCATACAAATTGAGTGTCATTATTAAGGAAACCCTTATGAATCCTGAAAGTTATGCTGGCATGATTTTTTATATATAGAAGTTTTAAAATAAACCAAGTCAGGTTTGTATATGTAAAATTGTTGACATCAATGATGTCTTTCCATATTCTTATCTGGGCTTAAGAAATACATTCTGTATTTTTCCAGATTCTTTGTAGCCTTTGAAAGATTTTTACAGTACATATGTCTTGACTGAGCTGTCCTTTCTTAATACAAAAGCTTGTATAATTTTCTTAACTTGTACAGTTGGTAAACTTTTATGAGAGGAATTGATATTCTGAGTCTGTCAGCTTTCATTTTATTTTGCTAAGGTTTTTCTAATGAATTTTTAAGTGTTTGTGTAGTAACTAAGTCATGTTTCTTATACAGGTGGTAAAAGCATTCATAAAGGATTGTGAAAATTTGTTTTTTCAGATTTCTACTTAAGGACAAATAGTTTGAGAATTCTGAAATTAAGCATGATACCTAGATTGCATCGTTTGTTTTGCGTTTGCTATAATTTTCAAAATTATTTTTGAAGCAAGATGAAAGTTTAATGTTAGTTTAAGTGCTTAAATGTATCATGCTGACCAGAATCCTGTTCGGTTATTTTTATATGCATTATAAAATTTCCCATTTTTGCATTAACTAAACAGGGGAAAAGGTCAAGCAATATTTAGATATTGGCACACACAAGGAGTTGGCAGATAACAATACTGATTTTATGTGGAAAAAGTGATGAAGTTGAGTGTACATCCATTGCTCTATGTGATTACAAACAGGATCATCTTTTTGCATAGCTTTTCAAGAGTGCCATTTTATTTTTAGTGCAAAATTCTTGTTAAAAATGTAGTTTTATACAGCTGATAGACCAACCTATATCCAAACTTTTATAAAAGATTATTAACTATTCTTGTTTTTTTTCACAGGCATATCCCAAATGCTTCTACCAATTCATTTTCAGCCATCAGTTCAAGAGCCAATGCCTTTTTAAAATAAATCTGTGGTCTTGTTTTTAATGGCTCAACTGTTGAATACAATTGAGTAAAGGTTTGCACTGAGAAATTATGGTTTAGGCCTTACCCCCATGAAGTATTACTATTAACGTATGTTCAGAACTGCTTCCTTCCACCAATGTGAACAACTCTTTTCCCTAAACAGTGTTAAAAAGCCACTTGACAACACTTGACTTCATATAATGTACATCACTGTTTTTACGTACGTATCCAAGTAAATCAGAGTTTTGGGTGGAACTGTTAAGAAGCCTGAATTTTTTTTTGTTTTGTTTTACCCTACAACATTTAATTTATCCAGAGTGGCAGCTTTAGCAGATGGTCACAATCCACTTTCTAAATCAGTTTTTATTACACAAATCCAAAGTATCCTAGCTCCAGCTCTTTGTCAAAGATGGTCTATAGAAGTGTTTCAAATGAAATAGTGACGCTATACTTTTTAAGTTGTTGCAATTTTAGAGATGCTATTTTCACCTTTTTCAAAAGATGCATTTTGTTTGCAGGTTTGTGAAGTTCTTGGAAACTAATATTACAAGAACATTTTAGTAAATTCTCAGGCATGTTTGCAAATATGGCACATGTATACATGTTAGGAAATTTTACTTTTCTTAATCTTATCTTTTTAAAGTATACCTAATAAAAGACATTCCACTATTATAATACATAATGCTCAGCCTTTCATGAAGAAATATTTAATTGTATTTGTGTTTATACAGGTATTTCACACAGTACTTTGTTCTTCATAATGCAGCCACTATAACTTGATAAGTCATTGCACTACTTTAAAATTTTTAGTAATATCATGAATTTGTTTTAAGATTTAGTACATTTCATAACTCTTGAACTCTTAACCTGCATTGGGAAAAGACTTTAATAGTTACTTAGTTTCCCCCACCCCATACCCACCACCCTCAACAAAGCACTATCATTTTCATTTGAAATGGTATTCTGTTTTATGATGTGTTTTCAAATAGAGTTCAGAATCTGCAACTCAGTTCAACACAAATCTGTTGAGCTTTAAAATGTATCTGAATATTTAAATAGGCATTTAAAATTATGAATTAGAGGTTTTTAAATTTATGCATAGTAATTTTGCACTGTAAAATAATTCCCTTTCCCCATTCCCTGTCTGCCATTCTGAATATGCTTATTAAAATATTTTTTTAAACATACTTGTCTACATAATGCCGTGTGAATGATTTTCATTAGATTGATTCACTAGCTTTTAAGTACAGATTTAAGTGTATATAATACATAGTGTTTACAAAATAGGTATAATCTCTGGCCGTTCTTCTAGATCTATCACATAAACTAGTGTTTGAGTGGCTTCTGGTCCCTTTGACCTCATCTTAAATGATGTATTTTTGTCTTCTTTTTTTTCCTCCTAGGAGATCTTTGGGTTTGTGGACCTTTATTCATCCACCTTCCCCTAAACTATGTAATTACAAATTTTTCCCATCTTTTGTAGTGCAGTTCATATCACATAACACTTTTCAAAAAACTTTTGTCACAATATTTACTTTTCTCTAAATGGATAATTAAGAATGGGCATTTTAATAAGTGAGGGCTAGTGAATTTCCACCCTAGAATTGTGGAACTGGCTCTGTATCACTACTAAATGCCCAAAATGCATGCCAGTACCACAGAGCTGTTGGGATTTTGAAATCACACATATCACATATGAGGAAATCCTCCCTAGGAAGCACAAGATCCGGTAGTGGTAGTGGTAGTGGTAGTGGTAGTGGTAGTATAGGCCTGTGGCTCCTTCTCCAAAATTCTTGTGACCAGTATTTTTCAGATTTTAGAGAGGTACTTACTATGTTTTAAAGAACATCCACAGGTCTAGAACCTATGGTTAAGCACAATGTCCACCGTAAAATGTATTCATATTCACGTACATTTCAGGTCAGATACTGCTGCCAAATGAGTTTGGCAATAAACTCAAGAAAAAAACTCGGATTTCAGGATCAGAAACCTGCAGTAGCCTTCACATCTTGCTAGCACTCACTTGGCAGTTTATTCCAATTTACTTTGCTACATAACTGGCAAAGAGGCACGTAAACAGGAAGCCAAATGTAAAACTAACAGTGTTTTGGTATGTACAGCAGCTTCAACAGAGCCCTTCTAAAGAGCCAACAAGTACCTTAGAGATGAAGCAGCTGGTGAGGAGAGTCCCCCAAAGCTAGACGTGACCCCTCTGGAGCCTTCCCTGCAGTCCTCTGTTTATGGAAGGGGAAAATGGAAGGACAAAACGGAAAAATGCCCAACAACTTCCGACTGAGCTGCTTAGACATGGTCAGATTACTCTTCCTTTTCCTTCATGGTACTTTATAGTTTGTGTATTTATGGCTAGAGTAATGGGCTCAACCCTTCACCAATCAGTCCCTACGGCCCAGAGAGTGGATTAGCCACCCTTTAGCCAGTCCATCATTGTGGCTAGGCAAGCGGTTCTCATAAGGTGGCAGTTATTTTTAGATTCATTAGGCTTGGCTGGGAAAGAGGCATTTCCTCAAAAGGAGCATGTGTTGGTCAAAGAAAGGTTCTTCTGCAAGTATTATCAGATGCCATTAACAAGTGATTACTATTTGCTCAACAGTCATCCTAAACCAATCCTCACAATATTACAAATTTTTACAAATGGGGCAACTGAGCTGTCTTGGGAAGCTGACTTAATTTTCCAATGATCTGCATTTGTTCACCTATTTTCCTAAGTTAGATCTTTGTGTTTAGAGATGATGTGTGTTGCAGGGGAGAATGCAGATGCTATCTGCAAACCTGTTCTACCCTTTTTTCCCCTCAAGTCTTGAGTTCTGGAAAGAAGAGAAAATTCCCCAAGTTGGAAAAAAGCTAGTCTGAAAAAAGTAGGCTCTGAGAATAGTCGGTACGAGTTCATTCTTTAGCAACACCTCAGAGGAGGCTGCATGTGTAGGTCATGCTGGACTTGAGGCACCGAGACTTGCACTGTGCCACCTGCCTTCACCGAGCACCTCCTCAGAGACAGTTACCGAGGAGTTTAGCAGTGACCATGAAGGGCGGGAGACACATACTTATTTTTTCCAGGCACCATACAATTCCCTTGAATCTGGTTTAACCTTAGCGAAGGAATGAGGTTGAATTTCCTGCTAGGTGGTAAGATAGGGACTCCTCTAACTTGATTTTAAAAGAATAATTTGACGCTTCCTCCACACTGGACTGCTTGTTCCCGGCAGCTCTGCAGACTCAAGGCAAATGGCAGGCCTTACAGAAAGGCGAATGTACATTCTGTAAAGCAAATACTTTTTCACAGTTACCACTGTTCAATAATGGAAACTTTCTCTGGTTTTTCCTCACCTCTAAAATAAGAATAGTGAAACTTAAAGGACCGATTAAGGGACTAAAATATATCAATATGTAAGGTGCTAAGAAAAAATGCCTACCCAGCATGTAGCAAATGCTAAGTAAATGTATTTTTACTGTCGCAGAGCAAGTATTCCAAAGTTTGGTATACTTTAAAAACTACCCTTTTGGAAACCTAAATGTCTTAAAAATGCTCATCTTTGATCTCCTGAAGTTCAGATGGTCTCCTTGAATATAACAGATTTAGGCAAAAGAAATTCACCACAGCCTTACTTATAAACAAAACGTAGAAACAGATTTCATTATCGCCTGTTAATTGTGCCTCCTAAAATAACTCAAATACCATTTCTATTCTGTGCTTTCACAGCTACACAATAGGATTCCATCATTTCTCACCAGGACTGTACAACAACCTCCTACAAATGGTGTATTTATGTGCACAGTCCTGCCTTTCTTTGAGCCCCCCTGAAAGTATCCTCAGTGATCGTGTTATAGTGCAAATCTGGTTTACAGCAGGTCCTCAATGTAGGCACACCAGTAGCCAGTGGGCCAAATCTGCCTGGTAACTTTGTTTTGTTCTAATCTAAACAGCTTTAAGCAAGTAGGTACCATAAGCTCAACCACTAACTACTCTGTGTATTGACTGCATTCATTCAGATTCACACTTTTAACCTGCCTGGTCCCTCTCTCATTATCAAGTCCCAACCGATAATCCCAATCCTACAGCTGGTGTGATCTTTCTAAAATGAAGATGACACCATGTTTCTGCCTTGCTATGCTTAAAAAATGTAGTCATTAGTCAGGTACACTTTGTCTAGAGGTATTCATTTGGGAATGTGTACCCACAGTCTGCCCAGCACTAATCTCTCTAGGTGTCAGAGACCCTGCAGTGAACAAAACAGACCAACATCTGCGCCTTCATAAAGCTTACGTTTCATCAAAGGAGACACATGCTACAGAGAGAAAGCACAGGAGGGGAATACGGACAGTGGTGGGATGTAAAGGCAGAGAGGCTGGTCAGGGAAGGCCCAGTGAGGAGGGCATCTGCTGTAAAGACATTAAAGGGGGCTGCATTCCAGACAGAAGCAGATACAGTGGCCCTGGAATGCTCGAGAGCTGTCCCCTCCAACAATGCTAACTGTCCTTCAGGAATCAGCTCAAATGCCATTTCTCCAATGGTTCCTCCCATACATTCTTACACAGATCTGTTTCATGATTCTGTCATCATTTGTACATACTGTCCTCAAAAATATTCATTGAAAAAAAATTACCTGAAGAATAAGCACACATGCCGAGGCACTCTTGATGAAATCCTCCTTCTGCATTCTCCTAACAGGGATGTTATCTGGAGTTCTTTGGGAAGAGAAGGTTTAGGAATTAAAGTCCAGATTTAAATTTATCAGCTGAGAAAAGTTGGACAAACTTCTTAGCTTCACTTAAGCCACTACTCGTGCAACAGTACTGTAGTATGAAAAGACAGGATAAAGGCCTAACTCCGTGAAAGTACACAGCAGGCCCTCCCTCAGTAAATAACTGCTTCTCACGCACACTGCTTTCCATCACTTACTCCCCCAGTGGCAGCTGCTGCCACAAGAGGGCCCCATCAGCACAACTGGAAAGGCCTGTCTGCTTTACCGTCTCAGATTTAACCAGCTACCAGCTCATGCCTAAGCTTTAAATCCATGGCGCATGGATTTTGAATGAAGAATGGCACTTGACGGGATATAGTGATGATGAGCTTGGTAGCACCAAGTCCATTGCAGGCAGACGCAGCGAGACAAGAACCTTGTATGGTGGTGAAGAGCAAGTCTCCCGAGTCCAGCTGACTGGGGTCTGAAGGTGGCTTTCACAACCACACGGGACAATTTACCTCACTCGGCTTCACCTCTTAAATATGGTTGTGTCTGGCCTCAAGCTCAGTCTAGCTTGATGGAGGGGTGGATGGCTGATGCGACGAGAGCTGGAGGGAAGTGCTGGGCATAGCCGGTAACTGCTCACCTGCTACAGATACATGAAGGCACAGGCCCTGCGCTTTGCTCCTGTCGGCACTGCCTCTTCGGTGGTGGTCTCCAAAAATGACAGCCCCGTGCAGGGAAGCCACGCCGAGACAAGAAATCACCAAGGTGCTGAATGAAAGAGCATATAACTCACAAGTTAGAAAGATTTAAAAATCTAAGAGGATTTTTAAAACTTGATTAAAACATGCCTTAAGGGCAGTCTCTTCAACAAATGGTGTCAGTAAAACTAAATACTGGCGTGCAAAAGAATGGCATTAGACGATGACCTTCTACCACAAACAAAAACTGAAAATGGATATAAGACTTAAATGTATGATGTAATTTTACAAAACTCTTCGAAGGAAAAAATATAGGGGAAAAGCTTCATGACAATGGATTTGACAATTATCTCTTGGATATAACACCAAAAGCATAGTCAACAGAAGTAAAAATAGATAAACTGCAGTACACCAAAACTGAAAACTGCATCAAAGGGCAGAACAAGAATGAAAGGCAACCTACAGAGTAGAAGAAAATATTTGCAAATAATACATTTTTATAAGGAGTTGAAATTCAGAATGTACAAAGAATGACAAATCAACAAAAAGTCCAATTAAAAAACAGACTTGAGTAGACATTTCTTCATAAAAAGTATATAAATGGCCAACACGCATATAAAAAGATGCTCAACACCACTAATCATTAGGAAAATTCAAATCAAAACCACAATATGATCACCACACAAACACTAGGCTGGCTACTTTCAGTAAAACAAAGTGAATGTTACCAAGGATGTGAAGAAATTGGGACCCTTGTGCACACTGGTTGGAATGTAAAATATGCACCCACAACAGAAAACAGTACGGGAATGCCTCAAAAAAATAATAACAATAATAGAATTACTATATGACCCAGTAATTTTAAAAGAAAAAACATATGTGAAATCCCCATGTTAAATCGTATGTTAAAACCCTAATCCGCAATGTGATGATATTTGGAGATGAGGCCTTCAGGAGGTAATTAGGTCATAAGGATGGAGCTCTCACCACAGGATTAGTGCCCTTATAAGAAGCAGCAAGATAAAGCTTCGTCTCTGCTCTCCACCATGTGAGGGTAAGAGAATATGGATATTCCACAAACCAGGAAGCAGGCTCTTACCAGACACCAGATCTGCAAGCACTTTGATCTTGAACTTTCCAGCTTTTAGAACTGTGAGAATAAATGTTAAGCCACCCATTCTACAGTAATTTGTTACAGCAGCTGAAACGATTAAGACACCCATTTTTTGCGATTTTACAATGCCAAAAGTGGTAGTGAGCCAGTGTCCATCAATGGATGAATGGATAAACAAAATGTGCTATGTACACACAATAGAATATTATTCAGCCTTAAAAAGGAACTATGATGACATGCTACAGTATGGATGGACCTCAAGGACATTATGTGAAATGAGCCAGGGATTGATTTCAGATGATTTCACTTATATGAGGTTTTCCAGAGTAGCCAAATTCATAGACAGAAAGTAGGATGGTGGCTGCCCAGGGCTGGAAGGAAGGAGTAATGGGGAGCTGTTTAATGGACATGGATTTCAGTTTTTCAAGATGAAAAATTCTGGAGACTGGTTGCACAACAATGTGAATAGATTTAATACCACTGAACTGTACACTTAAAAATGGTTAAGATGGTAAATTTTGTGCTATAGGTATTTTGTCACAATCGTTTTTAAAGCCTTAATGTACACGAAATTCAGTTGAGCTTACCTGTACCAAAATGCCTCTCTTGATGAGCATATCTTATTTTGGGGTTATATCCTGGTAAAGCTACTCAGAGGCTTAGACAGCTGATTAAGCAGATGAAATATTTTATAAGTAGAAAGATTAGCATTTCTTTCTTTTGAATTTGCCACAAGTGTGCCAGAGACACTGGACATTTAATCATAATGCGCTAGTCATACAAAATACTTGTATGTATAAAGGAAAAGTTCTTCCTGTGTCTTCTCTCAATACTATTTACAAAACAAATCTGCAACACCAGTTGGGTTAAGTATGACCCAGTTCTGACACTCTCTCTCTGGAGTTAGCATCAGGTCCTGTAATTCCCACAAGACTCCCAGGCTCAATCCCACACGTCTGTGACCCCTTCCTCCCACCCCCTTCCAAAGCAGATCACAAGTCCAGGTTGTTAACCTATGCATCTGATCAACCAGCTATAAATCCAGGTTCCCAGGACCTCCCCCTCAGTTTTGAATACTTTGTTAAAGCCATTTACAGAATTCAGGAAAAGTTTATTTACTAAACTACCAGTTTCTTATAAAAAGACATACCTCAGGAACAGCCAGATGGAAGAGAGACATACATTGGGCCAGGTGTGCAGCAAGGGGCGTGGGGCCCTCCTGCCCCCTCTAGGAGCACCACCCTCCCAGCACCTCCATGTATTCAGCAACCTGGAAGCCACCCAAACCTCATAGTTCACGGATTTTTACTGGAGCTTTCATTATGTTGACATAATTAAATCACTGGTCACTGGTGACTGATTTAGCCTCCAGTGCCTCTCCCCTTCACCTAGGGGGCTGGGACAAGGAGCCTTAAAGCTCACACCACAAACTGCCATGGTTGGTTCCCCCCACAACTAGCCCCCACCTGTTCTTAACAAAGTCAGGTGGAGTTGGTTAAAAGAGGCTCATTATGAAAAATAAAAGACACTCATTTCATCTTTATGGCTACAGAGCTATTTCAACAACTGGGAACAAAACTAAATATAACAAAAGACACTCTTCTACCACTTATAAAGTATAAGAGTGTTGGAAGCTATGTGCCAGGAGGAACAGGGACAAAGACCAAATATAAATTTCCATTATAAGTCACAATATCACAGGGGCAAACTTTTTTATTACCGGGTTTCAATCAACTAACTGGATGCCATCCTCTTGAATGTGGTAGACATATGGCTCTTTGTATGCACTTAGAAAGGAATTTTAATACATGTATTCAGGAAAAAGTATTTATTTGACACCTTTACAAAAATATTTAGGCACATAATTTTCATGTTTATGTCACCTGATTTACACATCTCAATCCTTAGTACCTTTTAAAACCACTAAAATGGTCATTTGGTAAACAGGATCTGTATTGAAAAAATACTATGATAGGCCAACATTTGTAGACAAAAATCAGTTGATCATCAGCATGAGAAATATTTATGAACAAAATAATCTCTAAAAACATTTTTTGAGACAATAAATCTAACCAGTAGATTTCTTTTTTTAAAAAGTAATTCAAAAAAGAAAGCTTAAAAAAACCCACCACTGAATATCTTTCATTCCGTGAGGAAGTGGCACCCTAAGGTAAGAGCAAGAAGACAGTGATGGCGCCAGAAGTCTATAAGCACCAACAACTGAGATAAATGCAGGCTCACAGGCAGCGTGGAAAAAGGATGAAGGCAGGTCTGGCCTGCAGAGGAGCAACTGGGAAAGTTTTAACTGAATCACCAATCTGAATCCTCATTCTGAAGCAAAGATAAAAATAATTTCTTCTGTTTTGAAATTCACCATCAAAATAGAAGTAATTTTGTTCCTTTTTAAAAACAGGTGGAATCACCTGCATCACATAATGGCCACAATTATATCCAGTAGGTATTTAAAAAAAAAAAAGACTACTGTTATTTAAGCATTCTTGGGGCAACAAAATAAAGGGTCACATTTTTCAAGAAATACACATATTGCCCGGGCCTCCAGCATTTAAGGAGCACAGATTAAGAATCTAGTTTGCCTACAGCCTCACCATGAAACAGTGACAGTAACAACACTTGCGGAGTGCCTCACATGGACTAGGGCATTGTGCTGAGTAGTTTTACATCCACTGTCTCACTTATTGTGAATATTATTGTTTTTCCCTCAAGGAAGGAAAAATCAACTACAGCCCTGTTCATAAGGAGAAATTATTCACAGGGGATATGTTCCCAGACCCCCAGTGGATTCCTGAAACCACAGAGTACCGACCCCTACACATGCTTTTTTCTACACGTACAGACCTATGAGAAAGTTTAACTTCTACATTAGGCACAGTAGGAGATTAACAATAATAAAATGGAAAAATGGTAATAAACTGTAATAAAAGTTACGTGAAGGTGTCCTCTCTCAAAGTATCTTAGGGTACCACACTCACCCTCGTGATGGCGTGAGGTGATCCAGTGCCTGCTGAGGAGGTGGAGGGGAAAGACGCAGCACTGTGACGTAGCATTCAGCTACTACTGACCTACTGACGATATGTCAGAAGGATCCTGTGCTTCTGGACCTCACTTGACCGCTGATGACTGAAACTGAGGCAAGAGAAACTGCAGATAAGGGGTATGTCTATTTTACACAGTTATGGGGAAGAAACAATATGCGAAGTAGAGGGAGGAGGAACCCAGACTATTCCTGAATTCTAACGGCCTGGCACTGGTCTCAGAGCTAGTAGTTTGAGTTGTAAAGTCCTTTTAGATTAAAAAACTGCTTCAGCTCATGGGTGGGTGGGGCACCCTAATCTGTGATACCTGCAGGCAGCTCTTAACTTACAAATCACTGACTGCTTTCATCTTTCATCTCCTTTCTCTCACTATGGGTCTGGCTAAAGGATTACACATTCCTTGAGAGCAAGAACTATGTCCTGCTCAGGGTGGTTTCCCCAGAACTTGGCATAATGCCCTGGCATAAAGCAGATGCTCAAAAAATGTCTGCTCACTGATGAAACCATAATAACGAAAGCAGGCCCAAAATCCTAGGCACTATTCCAAAGCAGTCAAGTATGAAACTCTACTGTTCCTTCTGTGAAGAATCTATATCTACTGACCTGAACTTTCCATGGATTCTTGATACAAAAGGACTACAGAAAACTTGCAGATGCATGGTGTTTTAAACCTACGTGCACACTGGATCCTACAAATGACTCATAAAGTCAACAGCCAGATGAAGCAATTAAAAGTCACCTGACATGTTGGCAACATGTAGTCTGGTCAACCCGACCAGAATCAATCTGGCACCAACTAAAAGCAGACAGGCCAAAAAGGACCTTACTGTCATTAACTCAAGAAGAGGAGCCACTAGTCACAGAATTGTATTTTCAAAACTCTCATCACAGCTCATCTGTCTCAAAGGACAATTTAAGGATTTAACTATAAAGCTATCTCTTGTTCTCCCAGGAAGTACTTAATAGGTCACAGAATTTCTGCCTTCTAAGATAATAACCTTAGGGCAAAATCCAAACATTTTGGGTGATGTTAGAGTACCAGGTAAATCTCTAGTGCACTATAGCCAAGCCTGCACATAACTGAAAGACTCCAAAAATGGCTGGACAGTCTATTCAGTCTCCAACTTCTCCAGGCTGGTTTCTCTGATCTTGATATGTTGGTGGTAGTCAAAGAGGGAATGAGAACAGACAGGGCAGAAGCTGTGACCTGCTGTACTGCTTCTGGCCAGTCAGAAAATTCAGCACAGGTGGCAGGCCCTAAGGTCATGTGCATTTAGTAAGGCTGTAATTACACATGATTTTCTTAAACCTGGAGTGACGACAGATCTTCAAGGAACCTGACCCCCAAGAAACAGTTTAGTCCCTGCTGGAGTTTTAGCCCAAAAGCTCTAGACAGAGGCAAAGGCCTTTCATGATGAGAAATTCTACAACACAAATGATTTCTAATGTCAAATTCCCTCCATGTGCCTTGATATAAGGAGAATGAGAACCACTAAAATTAGCTCTCACAAGGCCTTTCCACTGTGCCTAGGCAAAACCAGGAGGCATCAGGCAACACTTACCAACTGAGGCCAGCCTGGAAGGTAGACAGAAGCTCTGGCATGTAGAGTGACACATCACCGTCCCTAATTTGCAAAGCCTATTCCTCTCTGACTCCAAATTCAACCAAGCACTTGCCTCCTTGAAAACGCTCAAGTTGACTCAGCCAGCCATCCCCATTTCCTCACTTCCTCAGAGGAAAATGGCAGCATGGTTCAATGGAAGAAATGTGAATTTTTACTTATTAACAAGTCACCTACTTTCTCTTGAGTCTTATTTTCTCATTGGTAACACAGAGATAATAAAAATCATTTTACACAAGATAATATCCGATGCTCCCACTGAATTATCTCAGATCAGGTGATCCTGGAAAAAAAAAGTGAGCCTTGAGAGATCTGCGCCTGGAAGCTGGCCATGAGGCTAATTCTAGGGACCCAACAACACTGGTCAGGCTTTAGTAAAGACAAACCCAAATAAAGGAAACACAGGAACATGAAAATAACCTCAATATAATTTTTTAAAAATAAAAAGAAATCAAAACCTTCCAGGCCTCCTGTTAAGCCATCAAAATACTAATTGTTTAGATCAGCAGAGCCCTGTGGATTCCAAACCAATGAAAGAGAAGTTAGTGTGCACCAGTGCAAAAGTACCCAGTCTCTTCCACACTGACTGCACAACTGGCCTGTGGAAACACTCATACTCAAAGTCAGTGGATGTCTCTGTGCCAAGTCACAGGGCTGTGTGAGTGAACCCCCTCCCTGCCTGAAGAGGCAATTTCAGGCAACGGCTACTCACAGCTGCTCTCCCAGGATGCAGCAAAGGTCTTGAAAGGTGACGTGCTCATAAGGTAAGCCACGGGACACAGGATGCAGATAACAGTATGAAAGGACACAGGTATACTTATGCCATTTAAGGAGAAAGGATAGTGATGGCTGTAACACCGACATGCTGAACAAAGACCAAGCCTTGACAATGCAGAAACCTCTTAAAAGGCTTTCCCCTCAAACCAATCCATTCATAAATATAAGACCTAGTTGTATTAATTCAAAGAGGAGTAAAAAGAGTAGCAACCAAACCTAGAGGAGGGAAGCACATGAAAGAGACAGCAGCCAACTTGCCTGCCTGCCATCCTCACTCAGAGAAGAAACACTGAGCTGCATGGTTTACAACAAAATGTAGCTCTTCATACGACTCATGATCTTGGGATCACGAGTTCAAGCCCCATGTTAGGTAGCGTGTACTTTAAAAAAAAAAAATAAATTTTTAAAAAAATAAATAAAGAAAATGCCGCTCTTCACATACATGTCATCTCATACTGGAGCATACGGTTGTGCACCATTGTGGGGTAGACAGGAGCAGATACTTTTAACCCCATTTATAGATTTACAGTTTCTAAGAGCTGAAAAAAGTTTCTGTGACTTGTTCAGAGTGACAGCATCTTCTGAATGGATCATAAAGTTAAGTTTTCTCTCTTAACCCTCAGTCACAATAGCAAGGGTGAGATCATTCAACTACCTCCAAAAACATCTCTGCACCCCCAGCACTTAGCATAACGGCAGGCACATATTACATACCCAGTACATTTCAGCTGAATGAATGAATTATATAGATGGCCGCCTTCCTCCATCCCTTCATTATCCCCATCTTACACAACAAAGAGGGAACAGCATAATTCCAAGGAATGCACTCTGCCCATCCCATGACTTCCCAGGGAAGCCAATATGGAAACCAATATAACTTCAAGGTATCTGTATTTTTTTAGTGCCAAAGTTGTCATCTTTAGCAAATGCAGGGATAATATCCTTATGAAGAAAATGCAATCATTAAGAAAATTTAAAAAGGAGAAATTTTAGATACTTGGCTGCATTTCAGCAGAAGGAAGGCTGAGCTGCCTCAATATGCAGCAGCAATTTGAATGAGGAGGCTCCCCCTGGAGCACTTTATATACGCAGCTCTAAGGGACACCTGGCTATCAAACTATGGAATAAAATATTTTCAAAACACTGATATTTCATTGTCAGCATAAAAGAAATAAATTAAAGAGCCAAGTACATTTTCCAGTTTGATATAAATTAATTCCAACGGCATATTTAAAATAGACTCAATTATAAGTTTCTCTCATAAAATTTTAAAAGGCAGCAATCAATCCTCAGATTGTACAAGTGCAAAGGAATGGTATTTTCTCCATAATCAAGACACCTGAATGTCTATATAAGAAATGCCAGTGTTCTCAGTTGATCAAAAGCTTGGGCTTAAGTAGTGGAAGCGATCCTCTGGGTCATACTGCTCCTTTCCCCTTAATGTCCAGCTTGTTACTGGCCTCTGATTGTTTGCTCAGCTGCTCCTCAGAGAAAGTGATGTAGGAATACACCAGGCTCCCAGCAATGCTGCAAAAAAGAAAAACACCATCAGGGAGGAAGGAAGGAATGGCAGATGAAAGGGAGACTGGTGTGAGGTATCACAAATCAACAGCACGTAAAATTAAAACAGATAATATGGAATTTTCATCTACCAAAGAAGAGATGCTCCCTCATCATGGCATTAGCCACTGCTGTTGATGCTCTGAGGAAATGAATGCTTGCACATACCTGCCAACAGGAGTGCCAATTTTATACCTCCTTTCTGGAATGCAACTTGTTGAAATCATACACTTTAGAATTCTGCTTATCTTTTGACCTAGCAACCTACTCCATGGAGGAATTGTGTACATCTTCAGAGACTTATCAAGAAAGTGTTTACCACAAAATTCATAATAGCAGAAAATTAGATGAAGGGTAAATGTCTCCAAGGGGAGTTATATAAATTCATACAATAGAATATTACATATCTCATAAAATCATATAACATGAAAACAGACAATGACATCTTAAATGAAAAAAATAATCTCACAAAACATTAAATACTGTCTAATCCCATTTAAATAAACATGAATTTGTACATCGATATGCATCAGAAAAAAAGTCTAGGAAGAACCCAAGAGTATTAATGGCTTTTACATCTAGATGGTGAGTGAGCTCATAGGTGATTTCCTTTTTTATTTCTATTTCCTGGATTTTCAAAACAAATCAGTCAAAACAAAGAAATGAAATTTTTAATAAGAATGAAAAACATACCAATTATTAAGTAAACATACAGGTCCTAGGGGATTCACAGAGTTAGCTGCTGTGTGACTAGAATCAAGTTCACAGTGGAGAGCCCTTGGCCTCAGCTGATTTCTCGTAACCCTCACTTGTCCACTGCACTGACCACCAGGGAGGGTTCACACGTTAGGGACACTGATTATACTTATCTATTCTCTGTGGGGACCTCAAACCCACATAGGATACACAGCCTCCTGCCCCAGTCACTAAGTGAAAGTAAACTGGAGGAGCTCAGAGAGACACTCTAGACTGTTCTGACAAGCTCTTCTGCTAAGCCTGACACCCGTGACTCTTGGGTCTCCAGCTGGCAGCCTGGCCTGGACTCTGCTTTCAGATGTGCCTGTCCTGGGTTGGGCCCACTATCTTTTGCCTGACCCCTTGACTTACAAACTTGCTTATCTGAAATTAGTTCCATTTTTCGGGTTTTGGCATGCCAGCACCATACCAGTTGCAGCAGGGTAAGAATGCCTAGCTAGCTCCTACAAACAAGGAAGGAAGATCAGGCAGCACTTAATCATCAAATTGTGACCATTTACTAAAGTCTATTACATGTGATGCATTTATCTACATCCGCCATGGCAATATTCCTACAAAGTACACTATCCCTGGCAAGGTGTTCAAGGTGAAACTGAGTTCGAGAGTCATATGATAATTTGCTGAGGGTCACAAAGTATCCTAATAATGGACCAGAATAAAACCCATATCAATCTGATTTTCTCCACTGAAACAGCTTCCTCCCTTACGGCCCCTGCTCCACTTGATAGAACAGATCCCAGTCCTTATTTTGTTCCCATCGGCCTATATATTTCTAAGGCCTTACTCTTAGCTCTACAGAGTCCCTTGCACAGGGCTGACACTTTGTGGCAATACAGTAACTGCTGAACTGAGTATCTGTGATGGCCCAAAGAAACTGCAGAGCCTCAGAAACCCAATCTTTGTGCCGGTTTCATAGAGCTTCATCTTTTCTTTCATCTGGTAGGTTTTTTTCCATTTCTTTTTCTTTCCTTTTTGGGTTTGTTTTTTTTTTTAAGGAATTTGATCTCTCAGACTCTTCTGGAAACTCTTCAGGTTTTCTAGTGCATTATGTAGATGATTTCCCTGTTAGCTGGGCTAAGGCGATGGCTTACTGTAGCCTTCTGGACTAAAGCTAAAAATTCTTTGAGGTTCACATGCACATCTACATGACAATTTCCCTTCACCTCCAGCCCCATCCCACCTCACAACATCCAGCCTTCTGGGTTCCCCCTCCCAGGACAACCTCAACATAACAATGCTTTCTTTATCTTCCCTGTCAAGACAATCTTTGATATTTATATTAAGCTGATTAAACCTGCAGAGAAACAATGGAGCAGTGCAGGATTGAAGAGGACAAAGAATACCCTGGAATAACCTTAAGGATGAGGCCTGGACCCTCAGGTCCCTAGCATATCCCTATCCCTAGCATAGTTAGTGTAATGAAAAGACATGGACTTTGTGGAGTTAGGTCTTGGTTCAAATCTTGAATATACTGTCAGCTCTGTGCCGCTTGGCAAATTCATTAACTTCTCTGAGATTCTATTTCTTTATTAATAGAAGTAATATTACTTATCTAGGTTTGTTTGCAGATAAAATGAGATAACTTGCATAAAGAACCAGGCCCTAATCATGGCACATGGTAAACAATCAGAAGATATATATTCCCTACTCCCTCCTTCCTGTCAGCTCCGCCTCTCCCAGACTAAGAGGGGTGAGGCACTATGGGAAGGGGGTGGGGGGACTGGGAGGAGGGAAAGAAGAGGATGGTGAAAAGAAAGGAAAAAAGGCCAGAGATGAATCTATATGAATCTGGATACGTCACTATCAAATGGTTTGGAATTAGTATCTTCTATTACTTTAAACAAACAACTTCTCAATCTACTGGCTCCATAAATATTCACATTAGATATGATGACTTCTGATACTCTGGATTTGTTATTTATACATTTGACCATCCTAAAGATTCATTTTATAAAATCTCAAGCAATCTTCCACTTGCCTAATATTGAGATCACAGCACTACCATTAATTCACTGAACATGCTGTGACAGACCCAGGTGATAAACAGAAGAAAAAGACGAGGCTCCGATGCCCTACAGACAGGGTCGAGTTAGAATACTGCAAGACTGGCTGGAAAAATGCTGAACAGCGCCGCCTCATCTGCTCTGACCGCTTCCGCTCTTCCAAAGTCACACAAACACAATCTATCTCTTCCAGACTTACAGCTCTGGACACATTTACCAGCCTCAGAGAATTAGACATCCATTCGATAAATATATGCTAAAAATGCCTTCTATATAGCAACTCCATAGCCAGAGAGCAGCGAGTCCTAAGGTCCAGACTGTGTCCATCTCCCTTTGTGGCTGCCATATCTGCTCACGTGTCTAGCCAGATAGCTCTACCTCTCCGACTAGACTCTGCCTTCTATATTCCACATGTAAAATAAGTCAATTTATACCCAAACCAATGAGCCAAGGCAGTTTGACTTTTACTGCTATTTCTTAACATACAGTAATTCCTGCCAAATAACTGAAACTGAACCTCTGGGTACATTCTTCCTACACCCCATATTAACTCCCCACATAGCAGCATCTAGCGAGCCCTTTCTCATCTTTCTCACCAGCCAAGTAAAGCAGAGCTGTGTTGCCTCTATATATATCACCTTCCAGAGCTTTCCTATTTGAAAAGAGAGACACATAGAGGTGACATAGGACGGAATAAAAGCCACATAATTATTTACTCTGACATTTACAAAGCTCTGTGATGTGGGACAAGTTACTTAAACTCTCAGAGCCTCATTTCTGTGAAATGAGTCCATCTGTGAAACGGCAATTAGAATACTACTCTTACAGGACTGAAGTGAGAATTCTATAATTTATGCAAAAAGAGGCTACATAGAATTATGTTAACTACATAATTTAAATTCTATACTTAAATTATATAATAGAGAACAATAAATCATTAGGACACAGTAGGACACAAAAGACCTAATTAGGACACAGTAGACATCCAAGAGGGATAAAAATGCCAAGGCACACCAGGAGCTAATGCCAGTTGCTGCTTTTCTTCATCTTCAAGGCTGCATACCCGTTCACTCAGAAAATCAAGGAGTCTTCCATATAGTAAGGCCTCTTTGTCTTTGGTCATCCCAGAGAGGCCTTAACTATACTGAGTAACAAATCTTTACCTAATCCCTCTTATCTGTGGGTCAGTAGAAACTCTCACAGTATCTCCTAAGTTGGGTATTCCTCCTTCCTCTGTTAGAGGCATTCAAGGTACTCACTCGGGTGCTGGCCTATTTTTCCAGTAGTACCCCTGTGAAATCTCTCTTACTCTAGCCATATTAAAGTACCTACAGCCCACCCTCCCAGTCTCCCATCCAACATCTGCATTTCTAGCTCCATGCCTTTTTCTGCTCATGCAGCACTCAATGGCCAGAACACCCACACTTCTGTATTCCATCACTCCAAATTCTACCTACGGTTCAAGGCCTCACCTAACTGTCCTTTTCTCTATGAAGTCTTTCACGCAGACAACCATAGCCTTTATGAGAGGTACCAGTCTAGATAGCTACTTTGTGACATTTGTGTGATGACAGCTGCTGAAAGCCCTCAGGAGAATGTGTAGAAATGCCTCCTCGTGGCTGTTATTAAGACCATATAAATGCCAAATGCTATTATAAATGCTTTATGATTCCTATATGAATGAAAGCCATTGGTGTTAACAATCATTTCATACCTTCCCTTCTCATTCCACCTAATCTCAACATAGTGGGCAAAGTAATCCTATTAAAACTAAATCAGATCTTGTCATTCCTTTAGTCAAAACCCTCTGTCTTCCTCTCTCTTAAAAGTAGTCCTCAATCTGTCACTCCACCCCATCTCATCTCATCCACTCTACTGCTGTCACACTGGCCTCCCTTGTTCCCTGAATACACCAGAATACTCACACTTCAGGGTCTTTTTACTTGCTCTTCCCTCCAGAAATTGATGTGGCTCATCCCCTCCATTTTTTAGGTATTTCACAAAATGTAACCTTCTCAGTAAGTGCCCCAAATCCCCTGCAATACTCCTTCTCCCCCCCTTTCTTGCCTCATTTTTCTCCATTACTATTTATCATCACAGTTAACATTTACCACAACAAATACTTCACTCACTATAACTTCACTCATTTTTTGTCTTCTCTATTAAAAGGAAAACTCCATGAAGGGCAAGAGTTTTAAGCAGTTTTGATAGCAGCTTTATCCCCACTGCCTAACACAATGTTTGGTAGGTACCCACCATACATTGGAAATAAATCTTCCCAGCTAGATTACAAATTTCCTGAAGATAAAAATTACGATAAAAATTAAAATTCAACACTAAGTCTTCACTTTAACATATGTACAGAATGAGTTCAACAATTCTGATTCTTACTTGCCTGCCAAAGAACACAGAAGAATGAAGACAAATCAGTGGTAAGGCAGGAGCTAAGCAAGGCAGACTCAGGAATGTTCAAAACAAAGAGGGGCCAGTTAATCTCTTATCCCATGTGCCCTCACATGGCTACATCATGGGGAAGATTTTTACAGTCAAATCAGGGTTAGAATCTCAGTTCTGCTCCTCACTGTGGCAGCTGTGTGCCCTTGGGTAAATTACCTTCCCAGAGTCCCAATTTCATTATCATGTGAACTGGGAGATGGTTAAATGAGATAGCACTATAAAGGTAGCATCATATACTAGGTACTCAACAAACATTAACTCCCTATCTGCTGCCTTACCAGAAACGTATTTAGGTCCTTTCTACACTAGGATAAGTACTAGTCTGTGCACATACTTTAAAAATAGAAGTACCTTAGTCATCGATGTCTGGCCAGGATGTGAACCATTCCATCTGCCTAGGAGTTTTAGGAATTTGCTCAGGAATAAATTTAGAAAAAAGGCTCTCAAATCCTGTTGTGATGTTGTTTGGAACTCATGGCCTTAACATAGATATTATTTGTTTCATTAACTGATACAAATCAAGCAAATACTCAGAATTCTGAGGAAGCCCCACATAGATAAACAGATTTTTGTTTGTTTTTAAGACGCTGAACTAAAAAGTGTTATGGAAGAAAAAAGAATATAAGCTTAAAAGCTTGTTTTCTATCTATTCTTACTGTTTAATGTTAGCTTTTTCCAAATATAAAAGAGAAATATTCCTGCTTTTCAAACAAATTTTTTTTTCCTTTCATACTATTCCTCAACTTGGGGCTAAGTCCATACTACTTAGGTATATCCATCTTTTTTGGGGCGGGGGGAGAGGGCACAAGTGAGTGAGGGGCAAAGAAAAAGAATAATCCCAGGAGGGGCAGAGGGAGGGAGAGGGAGGTGCAAAGGGAGAGAGAGAAAGAGAGAAGTGAGGCTCACCTGAAGTGGGGCTCATGCTCACCCGAAGCAGGAAGCTTGCGCTCACCAAAGCGGGGGCTCAGGCTCACCTAAGTGGGGACTCATGCTCACCCAAAGCGAAGCTCGAGCTCACCCAATGTAGGACTCAAACTCAAAATTTTGAGAGACAGAGTGAGACAGAGCGGGGGCGGGGGAGAAGCAGAGAGAGAAGGAGACACAGAATCCAAAGCAGGCTCCAGGCTTCAAGCCAAGCATTCAGCACAGAGCCGGGTTCGGGGCTCGAACCCATGAACCGTGAGATCATGACCTGAGCAGAAGTCGGAAGCTCAACTCACTGAGCCACCCAGATGCCCCCTTACCTGTATTTTTCAAACATTCATAAGATAACTCTTGAGATACAATTCATACTATAAAATTCATCTTTTGGAAGTGAATATCTACATAGTTTATAGTATATTCATGGTGTTAGGCAGCCATCACCATGGTCTCATTTCACATTTTCATCACTCCAAAATGAAATTCCCTCCCCTTAAGCTGTCACTCCCCAGAACTGGCTACCCCTAATCTACCTTCTGTCTCTAGAGATTTGCCTCTTCATAATATTTCAAATAAACGGAATCATACAAAAAAAAAAAACAAAAAAAAAAAACCCGTGACCTGAACCAAAGTCAGATGCTTAATGACTAAGCCACCCCGGTGTTCTTAAACATATCCACCATTTTCTACCATACACCTCTACTGCTTTTTTTTCCCCCTGCCTCTTAAAAATCCTTAAAATGTGGGTGGAGGCTCCCATCAGAACTAAAAGGATAACGTATCTTATGTGTTTTCCACACCTAGAAAAGGTTCCTTCAAATGTCACAAGTCTCCTGAAAAATAACTTTCGGCCTACTGAGCATGTGACACAGTTCCCACTGGACTGTGGAAAAGTCCAGTGACAGAATCAGGATAGACAACTCTAGTTCAAAAACCGAGAGCAAGAAAACTGAGGCTGTGAAAGGCGAATTAGAAAGAGCTAGCGGCAGTACTGGTACAGAACACATGTTTTGCAATATTCCATTTCAACGTTCTTCTGTCAGGAATTATGATACAACCAAGGACTAGCCAACCTGCCCAGATTCTATGCAAAAGTTCAAATTATTCTAGTGTGATAGATGCCACTTATACAGCTCTATAAATAGCCTGGGGGATAGTAGGTCAGTAGCAACTAGCTGATAATGCAAAACATGTCCTTTGCTCTCTCTCCAAATGAGAGAATCACTAAGCAAAGGAAAAGTTTATGTCCTTCAGGAGAAGTCTGGAACCAAAATAGAATCTAGTAACATGAAATTATACAGGAGGAGAAGCTGTCTGAAATTCAGATGCAACTCATCTTTCTAAAGAAACAGGCAAAGGAGTTCAAAATGAGGGAATAGAAGATTCGTGTGCTGGGTAGAGGTAGCTAGACTAAAGTCCTCAGGAACTAACTTTGGGGCTAGACTCTGAGCTGCACCATGTCCCGTTCCAGAGACTATACAGACCCTAGGGTGACCTCAGAAGCTACAAAATGAGTTTTGTTACACAAAAGGAGTGTGTATGGCATATCATGAAGAAATACGAAAATAAAAGTAATCCATTCATGTATTCACTATTTACTAGACTATCATTAAGAATGAAGACTTGGAAGGTAAATTATGGATTGAATACTTACCAGCTGGGTAACATGGGGCAAGTTTTTAGCCTCTCTGTGAAATGGAATATTGGCAGCATCTATCTCATAGAACTGTTACAGAGATTAAGTATGGGTACTTAGGATAACGCCCAGTTCTAGTACACATAAAACATACTGGCCAGTATTTTGTTATTAGTTCTAGATGAATGCTTATTATGGGCCAGACACTGATAAGTACTGGCACAACTGTAGAAGACATGTGATTTCTGCCCTCAAAGAGCCAAATATCTAAAATGGTGATGCATACATATATGGTTTACTAGGCTACATTATAATTAGTCATTTGCTGAATGATAAATACATTAAGGAATGAGAACTTGGACTCTGGAATCCAATCCATCTGGGTTAAGATCCTTGTGACATGCCTTACTAATCGTGTGACCCTGGCAGATCTACAAGGGAACGTACCATGTCTCTCTAGAACATAATGCCTCACATACACACACGCTCAATGCATAGCTTCAGAACGCATTCAACTCTCAGCCTCTTGATTGATAAAACAGTAATAATAAAAGAACTTCAAAACAGTGTTACAAAGAATTAGGCGATTCAGCAGAGAAAGGATAACATTTGCAATAGAAGGTACTAAAACTGGATCTCTATATTAACACACACACACACACACACACACACACACACACACACACACACACACACTAAAAAGAACTTTTCATCCAGACCTCACACAGTACATAAAAATTAATCCAAAAAAAGAGCTACATACCTAATTTTAAAACTGAAAACTATAAAACTTCTAGAACACATAAGAGGAAAAATCTTAGTAACCTTGGGGTTAGGCAAAGATTTCTTAGATACCTAACAATGAAAGCACAATTCATAGAAGAAAAACAGATAAAATAGCCTTAAAGTTTTTGCTCTTTGACAGAGAGTATTAAAAAAATGAAAAGACAGGCCATAGGCTGGAAAGTAATATTTGCATATCACATATCTGATAAAAGGCTTGTATCCATAATTAATAAAGAACTCTCAACACTTAAGAAAACAAAGGGCACCTGGCTGGCTCAGTCAGAAGAGTACACAACTCTTGATCTCCAGGTTGCAGGTTCAAGCCCCATGTTGGGTGTAGAGATTACTTAAAAATAAAATCTCTAAAAAACAAAAACACTTAAGAAAACAACCCAATTTTTTATAAATGGACAAAATATCTGAACAGCCACTTTACCAAAGAATATATATAGATGGCAAATAAGCACACGAAAAGGTGTTCAACATAATGAATCACTACAGTACTTAAAATCACAATGAGAAACCACTACAGATCTATTACAATGTCTAGAATTTAAAAAACAAAAACAAACAATACCAAGGACTGGGATGTGGTACAACCAGTACAGAGCACCACATATGGCTGAGGGATATCCAAAAATGTTACATACATTTTTGATAATAGTTTGGCAATTTCTTACAAAGTTAAACGTAACACTTACCACACAAACCAAGAATTCAGTATTTACCCAAATGAAATAAAAACTTACATTTACAAACTTTTAAGCAAATTATTTTAACAGCTAACACAGAACAGTTAAAAATTGGAAACTACCCAAATGTCTTTCAGTCTTTCAATTCACTGGTGAATTGATAAACTGTGATATATCCATTACAGAATATACTCAGCAATAAAAAGTTAAAAACTACTGATATATGTAACAACACAGAATCTCAGAGTGCAACACAGAATCTCAAATGCAGTATGTTACTTGAAAGACATCAGACCAAAAGTCAGTCAGTCACTGTTCCGTGACAATCTGGACACTACACGGATAGAAAACAGATCTTTGTCAGGGGCTGATGGTAGTGGGAGACGTCCGATGCAAAGGGACACAGGGAGATTTTAGAGGTTATATAATTGTTTTATATCCTGAATGTGGCAGTAGTAGTTACAGGACTGCTGTATCCATTGGTCAAAACTCACAGAACTGTAAAGTTAAGGGTGTGAATTTCACTGTATTTAAGTCATATATTAATTTTTTAAATGGAAGAAAAAAAAGAATCACAGATAAAGATGAGTCCCAAAGGATCTAGGAATTCTAGCCTGAGTCGTTATGAGGATGATGATGTCATTATCTGGAAAGGCTATATTACATAGGCCAAACCCATAGGCTAACTCCAATAACTGATGAAAGTAAGTACAGAAGCAGGCTCTTGTCATCACCCTTCACTAATCATTCCCTACCCTCTCCACTGCCTTTTGGGGTTTGGTGAGTACTCAGTAAGTGGCTACTGGAAAAACAGAATTTAGAAGGGCTGAAGACAGCCAGGTTCTCAATAGAGTCCTACTGAAAAAAATGCTTCCTAAATCCCAAAATTTGGATGAAGCCAAATAACTTGCTACCAGTGCAAACCTCCTGATTCTTGCACTTGGATCACACCAGAGAAGACTATTTAAACTCTTCTTAAAACAACAAAGAAACTAGGCAGGGTAGAGGGAAGCTAGATGTATCTGGGTCTAATCAGAGAATCTTTTAAGAATATAGTTCAATTATAGATATGTAATAAAGCATACTCATAGTAGAATTTTCATTATATAATTCAGGTAATAAATATATGATGCTGCTGTAAAGTTCTTTCGACTTCTCTGTGAAATATTTTATGCTAAAATGTGGAATAAGAAAGTGGGTTACAAGAATGTGTGAATTCCCTTCCTTCTTTGAAATTAAAAATCATCTAATGGCTAATGGCACTCAATAAACACTAAATGAATAACACACACACACACAGCCAAAACAAAACAAAATGTTCAATTAATGATTTCCTTCAAAGTGCAGTCAACCAAAGATGGACTGACACCATTTCAATGAAAGTGAATCTGATAGCCACTTTGTTTTTTTGCATTTAAAAAATAATGTCCACAACTTATGAGTCTACTTATTAACTTGTGGAAGAACTCAAAAAAAGTCCATAAAAAACCATAATTTTCATTTTAGAGAGAAAAAGTAAAAAAAAAAAAAATAGATTATACTTTCCTCCACAAAAATAAAAGTTACATACTTTATATTAAATTATTCCATTCTAACAATTCTAAGGAGGTATTTTCTCTTTTCTTTTTATTTAAGGAGGCTCCACGCCCAGCATAGAGACTAATGTGGGAGGTTGAACTCACCCCGTGAGATCAAGACCTGAGCCGAGATCAAGACTCGGATGCTTAACCAACTGAGCCACCCAGATGTCCCAAGAGACAGGGGTATTTTCATCCCCAGAACATAAGAAAACTGGAGCTCAGAGAAGATAAACAACTCACTCAAAGTCACACAGATAGGAAGCATCAGAACTGCAACTCCAAACAAGCGCTAAGACTGAATTACTCTTCTTCCTTCTATAATATACAATCCTCAAGTACACATTACACCCGCCGCCACCACCCCCAACTCCTACCCCCACAAACAACAAATGACTTTTCATCTAAAAGATAAACAACTACAGTGGCAAATAAATGTCAGAGAAGGGGCAACAATGAGTTATTAACCTATTATCAATATTAGTATTAAATTCTCATACTGATTCATACAGAAGGTAGACTAGGTATTATCTCAACTTATTTATATTTGAAGAAGTAAGAGCTCAGAGAGGTTATATAATTTGCTACAAATTAAAGAGATGACACTCCCATATTCTATTAGAGTTTACAAAGTGCTTTTTCACCAATCCATACAGAATTCATCAAACACTTATTAAGCAATAGCAGGATTCATTCTAGGAGCTTGAGAAATGAGGCAACTACATAGGTAGAGATCTCTGTCCCCATGGAACTTACATTCTAACAGGAAAGACAGAAAATAGGCAATGAATATAAATAATAAAATTATATAGTATATTAAAAGAGATTAAGAGCTCTACAAAAACAGAATAAGAGGGTTTAGCAGGATTAGAAGTGGAAGAGCAGTTTGTAGTTTTAAATAAGGTTGTCAGGGTAGACTTCCATGAGAAGGCAACATTTGAGCAAAACCTTACAGGCATAAAGGAGTTAACCATGCAAGTGGAAAAGACTTGGCAGTAATCTAGGCCAAGAGATATTGGTGGCTTAGATGACCCTGGGAGCAATGCAGGTGAGAAATGACTCTTTTCTGGATCTATTCTGAAGGTGAGCCAAGAGAACTTGTGAACACACTGGGTAGAAGATTGAAGAGTCGAGAATGACTCCAGGGTTTTGGAACTGAGAGGCTAGAAGGACAGAGTCTGCACCAGCTGATATGTAGAGACTGTGGGTGGAGCACACTCTGGAGGAAATAAAAGGAGTTCAGGTTTGGACATGTCAGCTAGAGACATCAAGTGGCCTGTTAGACATACAAGTTGGAGTTAAAGACAGGGGTCTGGCACAAATACAAATTTGAGAATTTTCAAGCACACAGATAGTATTTAAAACCATGAAATCAATTCTGGAACTGAAAAAGGTCTTTTATACACGCCACTCTCATCACTGATAAAGTCTAAAGGAATCCAGTGATATGTCCAAGGTCAGATACATATAAAGCAATTCTAACAGAGCTGCTATTCTGTAGCCCTGAATTTTCTTGACAACACTGTACTGCCTGCCATCTAGTACAATAAGTAAAGGACGGTTGCTTGAAGGCTAAAAGGAGTTTAGCTTCCAGAAAAGATTCCCTAAATACTGTGCATAAAATACGGAACCATTTTATTCTCATTTCTTAAAAAACATTACGTGAAGACATTAAATATATATAATATACTGTAGGTGCTCCATAAATGTTTAATAGAGAGACAAATTTGCAACAAAATAGCCCCTTACTGTGAGACTATTTGAGTATCCAAATCCCTCTTGTCAAAGTGGTTACATTTAAATATTTTTACTTACCTGATATTTAAGCCAATGAAGTTCGTCCATGTGAAAATATAATCTCCACCAAAGACCATTCCAATATAAGTTATTAATATATTCTACAAGGAAAAATAGCAATATGCTATTACATAGGTTTAACTGAGCTTTTCAATACTAATCTACACAATGGCCCAAATAACTATTCTTAAAATATAAAATTAAATAAAAGATAGAAAAACCCACCAATCCTAAAATGAGTGTAGCATGAGGAAAACCACTAATAAGGAAACAATGACATTAAGCTCTTCCCAATCTACACCTCCAAAAACTAAATACTTTCACCAAGATTTATCACAAGATTTTCCACTTTCCCCTCTCCCATGGTATGGGCTGACATTATAAATCTAAATAGAGAAACACTGCTGTCACTAGGGGTAGAAAACACTAATGCACATTTAGCAATCTTAGAAAAAAATGTTTTTTTCTCCCACTGAGGTAACCACTAACTTGTGAGGGGAAAGTGAAGCAGGAAAACTTCACATGTAAGCATCTTTCTCTCTTGTTTTAAAAAGGAAAAAGGGGATGGTAGGGAGTTCACCAACATCAACACTTTTTAGAGGCATCTTCTTTCGTATCTTAAGAAAACACGTGATAGGCACCTAGGATAAGTGCCTACCTCTTGATTTCGGCTCGGATCATGATCCCAAGGTTCATGGGACCGAGACCCACATTGGGCTCCACACTGACAGCAAGCAGCCTGCTTGGGATATTCTCTCTCTCTCAAAATAAATAAATAAACTTAAAAAAAAAAACCACACATGAAAAGTCGTCTCAAAGTGGCATACCTAAAATTACTTCTCCTGACTCCCTAAACTCCTAGGTCTAAACATCTGCTTCTCTGGCTTTAATTATCTTCAGACCACAGAGATGAAATAAACTTTCCCAAAGTTCAAGCTATTATTCAATTCTTCCCTAACCTCCTCTCTTTCACATTCACAAGTCACTGTCTCCCTCTCCACTGTTTTTTTTTTTTAATTTTTTTTTTAAATGTTTTATTTATTTCTAGGAAAGAGAGAGAGAGACAGCGTGAGCAGGGGAGGGTCAGAGAGAGAGGGAGTCACAGACTGAAACAGGCTCCAGGCTCTGAGCTGGCAGTCAGCATAGAGCCCGACGCGGGGCTTGAATCCACGAACCGCGAGATCATGACCTAAGCGAAAGTCGGACGCTTAACCGACTAAGCCACCCAGGCGCCCCTCCCTCTCCACTGTTACAGCTGTCGCAAATCATAAATGTCACAAACATTTTTAGAACATGGGCTCTCCTACATTGGGCTTATGAAGCAGAAGTAAAGTACCAGAGTGTTTTTAAAAGGCCAAAAAGAAACTTCAAAATTAATTTTATAATGGGAGTGCCTTTGAGAGAACATTCAAAATTATGTCAGCCTCTTCTAGGTCTAAGGATGGAGACACCAAGTTACCTTAGAACATGTTTTTTTATTATTTGAGGGAAAAATTAAAATTAAATACCATGTAATAGTAAATAAGGTCAGTAGACAACTTGAGAAAATGTGTGACAGGATCTCACTTGGAACACAGAGATCCAGAGAGAAAGCAGGTTAATTTGCATAGACTGCCCAGGGAGCTACAAATATCGAAAGGACTGAGAATCCAATTGCTGCTCAAAATCAGTCAGGAAAAGACAGCAATGCTCCCAAAGGAAAACTTGCCAGCATGCACAGAAGAGTCTATGGTAGTAACTCAAAACTAAGACGGCAAGTTTCAAACTTTAGTCTACCAGAGAAACACCAGGAAACCTTTTTAAAAATAGGATTTCCAGGTTCTACTTTAGAGATTTTGATTCGTATATGTAGGTGGGCCTAGGAATTTCCACTTTTAACTAAGTAACCTAAGTAATCTTCCCACCATGATTCAGAAAAACAAGAAATACTGACAGTCCCTTGGGGCAGTGACTGAGCTAAAAGGGCTGTAACTGGAAGGCGGATAAAAGAAACTGCGCTGTGACCAGGGAGGCTCTGAACCAGCAAGGGCAGCAGTGTATTCCCATCTGTCTGAAGATGGAAGACGTCCTTCAACAGCGATACAAACAGTGAGAAGCAATAGCAGTTGTAACTAATCCCTCTAGACTTTGGAAGTAAAACTGATCCCTTGGGGACAGAGTAAATTAACAGGGTTCTGTGGGGAAGAAGAAATATCAAAAGAAAAGTACTGGACTTTATGTTAATAAGAAGGTGATTATATCTGTACTCCATGCTGATAAATAAAAAGAAAATACACTAAGAAATCTTAAGCAAACAGGTTAGTTATTAAAATTAAACAATGACTTTCCTACACTATCCTTTTTGGCTAAAAACATGGCAACAACTGGCCTCTTATTTTCTTGCTGTTCTTATTCTGCATTCACTCTGCTTTACAAAACCAAAACAGAGCTGAGAGTTGATTTGAGGGGCTGAAACTATTTTAGCAGCCTAGGCCTTTGCATGCAGATTAACTGTCTCTGGGTTTCCTGGGAATTCACACAACTAACTAGTTATAGCTTAATTTAGAATTTTATTTACACCAAACACTACAATTCCATGATTTGAAGTCACGGAATTTCTGAAATTTTAACCCAAATCAAGTTGCTAAAGCGAGGGCAAGTAGACACCACTCCATGGAGAGACAAAGGAAACATAGCAGAGCAGTGAAAACTTTATTCTCTAATCCCTTCCCTCACTATTCACAAATGGGGAATCAGAAAAGAAGCCCAAAGGGCAAGCATTCTTTTCACCAAATGATCAAGAGCTTACCTTTCTCTCTCCCTCTTTCTCTTACCTCCCCTCACCCTCCTTACCTTTTTTAGAAAGCAAGCCTACCCTGCTAATTCATTTGGAAATCTGGCATGCTGTGGAATCTTAAAGTACTAGAAACACATTAAAGTACTAGAAGCACAAAGTCAGATGGAAGAGGACTCAGGCTTCAAGCCACTAACTTCACCTCAATACTCAAGTCAACTTGGCTCTCCTGGCTGAAGACAAATGAGCCTCCCTCAAATAAAATGGATCTAGAGGAAATGACATCACTGGAAATGTTAGACACAGCTTTTAAAAGTGGGCCATTTAAGGTCTGGCTCATGCATTGGAAAAATCCCTTGATTAACTTCTGGCAGGCATCCTTTCCCTACAATAGCCAGAACTCAGTTAAGGGAGAGAACAGAATAGTTTTCATTGGGTGTTAGAAGGACAAACTTATCACTATCAAGCTAGTTACCTACCCTGTCTTAAACAAGCCTGATTCCTCTTCCTCTACACTAAGATAACACATTCTCCTTTTCCCATACTCCTCAGAGCTGAGTTGCTTGAAAGTGGAGATTATACCCTCCTTGAGATCTTAAAGATCGCTTTAGAAACCATCACCACAATCCGTCAAACTAAGACATTCTGTCAGGAAAAAAGGATTATGGAGCTTAAGGCCATAGCAAGACTTAGACTAATAATTTTCAAATAAAGCAGGTACCTAAGAGATAAACAGTATTCTTTTCAACTCACCTTAATACAGCCAACTATTGTAGTTGTAAGAGCAGAATTATACTGCGTGCAGAGTACTGTTGCATACATCAAGATAAACCTGGAATGAAGAAGGATGAGGCATAAGAGCCAGTTGCTTACTTTACAGCAATCTCAAGCCAAGAGAAACAGTGTTGGCCATGCTAGCACATTGCAGTCACTGACCATGAGCTTTCCCCACCTTGCCCCTGCATGTACTACAGCTTTAGATTTTAAAAATTTCCCTAACAAGAAACACAAGTCCATTTGTTGACCAGGTGTTTTCCCAGCTACCCTCACCAAAACCTTGAAACCACTGTTGCTAATCCTGAGTACTCTCTATATTATATTCCCACTAAGTCACCTAACCCAGATAGAAAGCTGAGCTCACAGACCATGAGTCAGGTGTGCACCTCCCATTGGACAATATGACCACTGGACCAGGAGGAAAAAGAGATTCTTAAAGATGGAAGAAACCCAAGCCAGCATTACCTTAAGAGGGGCTACAGTTCACCTAACACTTAAGGTTCACTTAAGTGGCAGCAGTTAGAGCGGCCAGATTTACAATGAGGTTTCCAAGCTGGAGTACCAAGGTACCATGTCAATTTTATTTTGAAGCACTTGCTCACCATGTGCCTAGCCTGTGCCAGATTTAGTCATAAACACCAACTAAACTGACTGGCCAAGGAAAAACATTCATTAGGGAAATACAAAGGTGAAGAAAAGAGGCACATTACCAGATACCCTCTTATTTTCCACATCCACTCTTCTGAGAGGGAGATAACCTGGTGGAGTGAGTCAGCCCCAAATTCAAAGGCTGCTACTGCCACCTGCTAACTGCAAATTTGGACAACTTACTAGAGTTCTGAGCCTACTTTCTCATAGGTAGGCAGACAAAAATACGTGTCCAATGGTTAATGTAGAAATAAAATAATGCCTTTTGACATATAATGGTGCTTATCGCATACTAGGTTATTTGGTAATGTTAGTTTTTTTTTTTTAATTTTCTTTAATGTTTTATTTACTTTTGAGAGAGAGATAGAGACAGCGTAAGCAGGGGAGGGTCAGAGAGAGAAGGAGGCACAGAATCGGAAGACAGGCTCCAGGCTCTGAGCCAGCTGTCAGCACAGAGCCCGACGTGGGGCTCGAACCCACGAACCGTGAGATCATGACCTGAGCCGAAGTCAGACGTTTAACCGACTGAGCCACCCAGGCGCCCCATGGTAATGTTAGTTTCTTGTCTGCATCCTTCTGAGCTTGACTCTGGGATCAGTTTAGAAGCCCCTAAGGGCACATTCCCAAGGTCAGTGAAACCACCTGAATCTGGAAGTTTAATTATTCTATGCTGATACATTCAAGTCACAGAACGGGATACTGAGGAATGAAGCAAAAGGACCCTAGAACAAATTTCTCTAGGAAAACGATCTGCTAACAAGGAACAAAGGCTTACCCCATCACACAAGAGAGAGTGAACTGCAGAAGAAA
Organism: Crocuta crocuta; assembly: GCF_008692635.1. Taxonomy (NCBI): domain Eukaryota; kingdom Metazoa; phylum Chordata; class Mammalia; order Carnivora; family Hyaenidae; genus Crocuta; species Crocuta crocuta. The sequence goes on along the minus strand of NW_027532041.1, from coordinate 2,005,661 downwards.
GAGGGTGTCAGCCCAGCCTTCAAAATCCATTGCCTGTAATACAAAACAAAGTATCTGATTTTAGAGCAAGCCCTCCAAATGGGACATTCTATTCTTTAATCAAAATCCCATGAGAAAAAATCCTATGTTGCTCCTACCATACATACATATATATACATTTCCCTTCATCACTCAAAGGATAGAGAGTAATGTTTAAGAATTTGATATATATGGAGCTGAACCAAAACAGCCATTTTCAGAAGGTTTTCTCCTTTCTGAACTGTTATGTGAGGAAGGTCTCATACTTCTCCCTGTTGGTACAAAGAAACAGGTATTTGCTTTAAAGCAGAAGCCATATCTGAGACATGGCTAATCTGAGCAGCTCTCCCAGATGACTAGTATGAAAGACTTTCTCAAACATTAAAACATACTTCTTTCCTACAACATGTGAAAACTCAAACACAGCCTTAGTTACACAAATTTGGCTGAGGCCAATCCAGGGAGAATTACTATTTTAAAACAGCTGATGGTAAAAGCAAGGTTTTATGCTGTTTTGTTTGTTTTTAAGCCAAAAGCAAAGGAATGAAGAGAAATGAAAGGGTGCAGTGATCACCTCATCCCTCATCCAAGAGGGAAACTTTCCCTCTCAAGTACATGATATCTCTTATAATATCAGTTTGTTAAGCAAATACAATAAACATTCCGCCTTTTATCTTTCTGCCAACCCAATCAGCTTCAATTCTTGTCACTTCAACATAAAGCTCACAGCTCCAGGGCTCCAGCAACACGAGGCTCTTTACTGTTTATAAAATATAACATGCATTTTCACACTCATGTGCCTTTGTTTGGAATGCCTTTCTCAACACTCAGAATTCTGACTCTTCACAGAGCAAACTAAAACTTAAGCAGCCACTATGTGAAGCCTTCCTGATAAAAACCCTCTCCTGTGCCCCAACAGTACTTCTCTCTAGGACTCTTATCTCTCAGAACTGCAAGTCTTTCCACACAATGTCTACAGCTCCCTTCAAGGAGGACTGACACCACATCTACCTAAGCAAATTCCTAACACAGCATTTGGCATACAGCAGACACTCAATTTGTTCATGGTTCTTTGTTGAGGCACAATATGCAAAAAATAAAATTAACCATTTTTAAAAATGTTTTTTATTTATTTCTGAGAGAGAGAGAGAGAGAGACAGACAGACAGACAGTGTGAGCAGGGGAGGGGCAGAGAGAGGGAGACACAGATTCTGAAACAGGTTCCCAGCTCTGAGCTGGCTGTCAGCACAGAGCCTGACGCGGGGCTTGAACCCACGAACCGTGAGATCATGACCTGAGCCGAAGTCAGACGCTTAATCGACTGAGCCACCCAGGTGCCCCTAAAATTAACCACTTTTAAGTGGTGATCCCCTCCCACATTTACAACCTCTAATCTACTGTCTGTTACTAGAGTTTTGTTCTTCAACAATTTCCTACAAATGGGATTGTATAGCATGTACTCTTACGTCTGGCTTCTTTTCACTTGGCATAATGCTTTTGAGAATCACTTATGCTGTTGCATATTTTTGTTACATTCATTTTTATTACTGATTAGTATTCCATCTTATGGCTATACCACAATCTGTTTAGTCACTAGTAAATAAATATTTAAGGTTGTTTTCATGACTTATTATCAATAAAGCTATAATGAACATTTGAGTACAAATCTCTGTGGACATTTTTATTTTTCTTAGGTAGATACCTAGAAAATGGGTGGGCTGGTTCTTTCAGCAAATGTATCTTTAACTTTATAAGAAACTGATAAAGTTACTATACTATTTTGTACTCCCACCAGCATTCTATGAGAGCTCCTATTGCTTTACCTTCTCATCAGCACTTGGAACAGTTTACAAGATCACTGTAGTAAGTAAATGGTATCTCACTGTAATATTAATTTGCATTTCTCTAATGGCTAATGAAGTTGAGCATATTTTTTTAAAGTTTTTTAGAAGATTTTAAAGTAACCTCTGTACCTAATGTTGGGTTCAAACTCAGAACCCCAAGATCAAGAGTTGCATGCTCTACTGACTGAGCCAGTCAGGGCCCTGCACTGAGCATATTTTAATGTGTTTATTTGCAATAGCATTGCTTCTCTGGTGAAGTGTCTGTCCAAATCTCCCAAATTTATCTCTTTGTCTTATAACTGAGTTATTTTTTTTATGTATTCTGGATACAAGTTCTTAATTTTTTATATATAAAAAAGTCACACATACATGATTGTGTAAATATTTTCTAAAAAATTACATGTTATATATGATTATTATATATTATATACATGATTGTGCAAATATATCCTCCCAGTCTGTGGCTTGCCTTTTCATTTCCTTAATGGTGCCTTGAAAAACAAAAAAAATTAATTTTGATGTAATCTAACGAATTGATTTTGTCTTTTACAATTCTTGCTTTTTATGACTTTACTATGAAACTTAGTCTAATTCAAAGTCACAGAGATTTTGTCCTAAATTTTCTTGTAGTTTTATAGTTTTAACTCTATAATTCAGGTCTATGCTAGGGGCTGTTATAAAGTTCCACCAAGAGAGTTTTGAACAACAGAAACTTTTGTGTCACACTTCTAGATGCTGAAAGTCAAGATCAAGGTGCCAGCAGGGATGGCTCCTTCTGACAGCTGTGAGAGACAATCTATTCCAGATTCAAGGCCTAGAGGTTTCCTTTTGGGAAAGTTTTTAACTAAAATTCAATTTCATTAATAAAAATAGAGCTAAACAGCCCCATTAATTAGGGCTTCTAATTATTTTAATTAAGAAGAGCTTTTTAATTATTTAGTAGAATAGGGCTATTCATGTTATCTATTTCTTCTTGAATAAGCTTTAGTAGTTTGTCTTTTTCAAGAGTTTGTCCATTTCATCTTAGTTTTTGAGTTTACGGCATAATGTTCATAATATTCCATTATACTTTCAGTATATGCAAACTTTGTAATATCACTCTTTCATTCTTTTAATATTTTTTAAATTTTTTTGATGTTTTATTTATTTCTGAGAGAGAGAGGCGTGAGTAGGGGAGAGACCGAGACAGAGGGAGATACAGAAACTGAAGCAGGCTCCAGGCTCTGAGCTAGCTGTCAGCACAGAGCCTGACGCTGGGCTAGAACCCACGAACCGTGAGATCATGACCTGAACCGAAATTGGACGCTTAACCAACTGAGCCACCCAGGCGCCCCTCTTTCATTCCTTATATTGATAATTTGTGCATTATCATATTCTGTCCTGATCAACTGGCTATGGTTGAGCAATTTTATCGAACTTTCATTGGCCTCCAGGTTTTAGGTTCACTGATTTTTCTCTATTGCTTTTCTGTTTTCTATTTCATTGATTTCTGCTCTTACCTTCCTTATATTTACTTTGGGTTTAATTTGCTCTTATTTTTTTCTAGTTTCTAAAGGGAAAGGCTTAGGTCACTGATTTTAGACCTTTCTTCTCCTCTAATATATGCATTTAATTAAGCTATGGATTTACCTCTAAGCACTACTTTAGTATTAAGTAAATTCTGCTGTGGCTGTGTCTTTTTTAATGTTTATTTTTTTATTATTGAAAGAGAGAGAGACAGAGTGCAAGCAGGGGAGGGGCAGAAAGAGAGGGAGACACAGGATCTGAAGCAGGCTCCAGGCTCTGAGCTGTTAGCATGGAGCCCAATGCAGGGCTTGAACTCACACACTGGGAGATCATGACCTGAGCCTAAGTCAGACACTTTACCAACTAAGCCACCCAGGTGCCCCTGTTGTGTTTTAAAATTTTTAATGTTTGCTTATTTTTGAGAGAGACAGAGCATGAGTGGCAGAGAGAGAGGAAGACAAAGAATCTGAAGAGGCTCCAAGCTGTCAGGATAGGGCCCAACATAGGAATCAAACTCATGAACCATAAGATCATGCCCTGAGCTGAAGTCGGATGCTTAACCAAATGAGCCACCCAGGTGCTCCGCTATGTTGTGTTTTAATTTTCATTCAGTGTGAAATGCTTTCCAGTTTTCTTCATGATTTTTTTTGATCCATGTGTTATTTAGAAGTGTTTATTTACAAATATTTGAAGACTTTTCCATGTATTTTTATGTTATTAATTTCTAGTTTAATTCTGTTCTGACCAGGGAACATACTATGATTTCAATTATTTAAAACTATTAATAATCATTTTATGGCCCAGAATATAGTTTATCTTGGTAAATGTTCCATGTGCAGTTGAAAAGAATGTATACTCCATTGTTTTTGAGTAGAGTGTTCTATAAATGTCAAATTAGTTAATGGCGTTGCTCAAGTGTTCTATAGCCTTAAACGGCTTTCAGTTTAGTTGTTTTATCAATTATTGAAAGAGGAAATGTTAAAGTCTTCAACTATAATCGTCAATAATGTGCTAATCCTTTCTGTTTTATTAGTTTTTGCTTCAGATATTTTGAGGCTTTCTCATTAAGTACATTCACATTCAGGACTGTTATGCCTACTTGATATATTAACTCTTTCAGCATTATGAAATGTCCCTCTTTATGGTATAGTTTCCTTTGAGTTTATTATACTTACAGTTTGTTGAGCCTCTTATATGGGTAGATTTAGTTTTCATCAAATTGGGAAAGACATCTGTCATTAATTCTTCAAAAAGTTTTTCTACCCACCCTCTTCTTCAAGACTACAGTTACCCATATTATAGACCGTGCACATCACTAGCAATCTGTTCATTTATTTTCCAGTCCTTTTTTCTCCATGTGCTTCATCTTGGATAATTTCTATTGCTATTTCTTTAGTTCACTGATCTTTTCCTCTGCAGTGTCTAATCTGCTGTTTAATGCCTTCTACTTTATTTTTCAATTCAAGTTATTATATTTTTTTCCTTAAAGTTTCATTTGGGTCTTTTTTATAGCCTTCTTTTCTCATCCTTTCTCCCTCCACAATCCTTTACTACCTATTTTCCAATGTCTGAAAAACACTTTTCATACATGTTTGGTATTCTAGTAGGTTCAAGCAGGAAGATTAATCCTGTCCCTGTTACGCCATCATGGCTAGAAGCAAAAGACCAAATTCAATCACTGACTCGAATTATACACCTATCTCATATGATGCCTCCACTGGGAAGATTTCACAAAACAGTGCATTCATATAAGGTTCCTTCTTGCCAAACTGTCAAGAACACTAAGCGCTACTTTTATCACTGACGCTGCATGTACGTGACTAAGTATATGTAGGTATGTGACTATTTGTATCAACATGATCATCTATCCAGACACTGTGAATGCCTTCATGGTTTATCTCTGTCTCCACAGTGCTTAACAAAGAGATAGCAAATAGATGTATCCCTTATTAGATAAATGAAGAATAAATGAAAGAAGTCATACGTTGTCTCATGCTATGCACTTTTATACTGGTAAACACACCCCTCCTCTCCGATAAAAAATCATTTAAACACAATAAAGCACAGGCTGAGGACTCAGGAGACCAGCCTCTACAAGCAAGACTATAAATTCCTTGAGAGCAGGAGCTATGTCATATGTCACTTCTGCATAGCCCCAAGCAGTTGGAAGTGTTAGGCACAAATAGCTGAGTGGAAAAAACATCCATGATCTCTGGCTTAGTATAATTTTCTACTGGCAGATAAATCAGACTTTACTTTTAATACATCCACACACCCATGGACCTGGGTAGCTCAGTCTGTTAAGTGTCTGATTTTTGATTTTGGCTTAGGTCATGATCTCATGGTCTGGTCATGAGATAGAGCCCCACATCAGGCTCTGCGATGGGCATGGAGCCTGCTTAGATTCTCTCTCTGTTTCTGTCTCTCTCTTCCCTGCCTCTCCCCCACTCATGCTCTCTCTCTCAAAAAAAAAAAAAAAAGGGAAAAGAAAAACACTTAATACACCCACACACTACTTGTACATGCTACTAGGTTTCAAATTTCAGATTAAATCTATATAATTTTAAATTTTCTTAAAATAGCAAAAGTCATTTTACTGGCCTACAACTCATTAGTTTTTGCACTGAGTTTAGTTTTTCCTTTTTTGAAGAAAAAGGCATAGCCCATGAAACCAGCAGGCAGGCATGGAAGAAGTGTCTTTGGGACTTTGGAAGGGTTATTGGTACCGTGCAGTAAAAGCCACTGTACCTAAAAAAAGCAGCACACCAGGATTCAGAAGCTCAGTATCTTGCAATACCTCACCACTGTTTCATTAGGCCAGCATTAGCTTCTGTGAGGGAGGTTAAAACTACATATTAAGGCTTCTTCCAACTCTAACATGAATGTTAGATCAGCTTCTTAAGGAGAGACTTTACTTCACTCAAGCTGAAACACATAAAAGAAATCTCAGGTCTGGGGCACCTGGCTGGCTCAGTCAGTTGAGTGTCCAACTCTTGATTTCAGCTCAGGTCAAGATCCCAGAGTCATAGGGGCGTCTAGGTGGCTCAGTCAGTTAAGCGTCCGACTTTGGCTCAGGTCATGATCTCATGGTTCATGGGTTCAAGCCCTGCATCGGGCTCTGTGCTGACAGCTAGCACAGAGCCTGGAGCCTGTCTCCGGATTCCGTGACTCCTCTCTCTGAACCTCCTGTGCTCACGCTGTCTCTCTCTCAAAAATAAATAAAACATTAAAAAAAATAAATAGATCCCAGAGTTGTGGAATCGAGCCTTGAATCAGGCTCCACACTCCGCACAGAAGTTCAATCTCTCTCTCATTCTCTCTCTCTCTGCCCCCCTCGCCCACCTGTACATATCCAAAGGAAAGGAAAGGAAAGGGGAAAGGAAGAGAAATGAAAAAAGAAATCTCAGGCTTAAGAACTTTCCTCAACCCTAAATTATCCTCCTTTCGACTCTTTTACCCCAAAGTCACTAAGAGAATAAAAATAAGCTGGTGTGATGACCATGAGGATTCTCTGAACCTTAGTTTCTGCATACATAATAAAAGAAATAAGGCTATCTTGTAGAGTTGTTATTAGAATTAAAGATAATATGGATACACTGCCTGATATGAAGGAAGTCCATCTCAATTAATAAATGATGACATTTACTGTATGTAAACATCATTTCTAATTTTTAATTTAAAAAAATTTTAATGTTTATTTTTGGAGGAGAAAGAGACAGAGCATAAGCAGGGAAGAGGCAGAGAGAGAGGGAGACACAGAATCCGAAGCAGGCTCTAAGCTCTGAGCTGTCAGCGCAGAGCCCAATGTAGGGCTTGAATTCACAGACCACAAAATCATGACCTAAGCTGAAGTTGGACACTTAATCAACTGATCCACCCAGATACCCTTTAATTTTTTTATCAGTGACTTAAGAGTGGAAAAAAATCAGTTATTTGGCAAAGGCTTCAAATAAAACTCTCAGCTCCTTCCCTCCTTTAGCTCTAAACATCTCCCTGCTATCACTGTACATTTTCAAATCTACTATGTCCCCATTATGTGCCAGGTCCTACGGCTGGCCTGCGGGCACTGTGCCGAAGACAATTTAGTTTAGGTTTGCTAATAAATGAAGGAACAAATTGTGACAATAAAAAAGTACTACCTCCCTTATATTTGTGGAGTGCTTTATAGTTTACAAAATGCTTCTGCATACATCATGTCACTTGATTCCCAAGTAACCCTCTGAGGTAGAAAAGCCAAGCCTTATTATCCCCAGAAGACAATGAATGACTTACTTTACATAACAGAGCTAATACATGGTAGCCTTGAGTCTATACACTCAAGCCCAAGTTTTTCTACACTGAGCATTAAATTTTATTTAGAAAAATGCCCCAAATAAATACTGCACAGTCACCTTTGGGAACATAAGAACTGTATCTACAGAATATTAAAATAAATCCCATGAACAAAATTCCATTTACACAGAATTCAAAAATCGAAAAACAATTCTCATGGGATTGTTTCCCCTCTCTAAATACTAGGCCTGTCTCTGGAGAAAGCCAGTCTACGGCACAAGCAGCCTATTGCATTCCTCTGCTTTGCCACAGGAATGTCTCTTTGGCTACAACAGAACAAGCAGCAGCCATCTGAAAGTATAGCTATAGGGTGAATATGACCCAAACCCTACTACAGTAGAATGGAGTCTACTCCATATCATAAAGATAGCATAAAAGAATAATCGAAGCTACTGCTTAGTAAGAACTTATTATACTTCCAGGTTCAGAAATGTTAAGTAACTTTCCCCAAACTATCCAGCTACTAAGTACCTGCTCAGCCCCATAGCCTATCATATTCTTTTAGTTAAGTACCAGGAAAAACCAAAGGCAAGGTAATATGCTCTGAGTTTTTTCTCCTAGAGAGCTTCACATGCTTATTATTAGATCACTGAGTCAAAAAGTGGGCATTTAAATTCTAAATCTGCCATTAATTTTCTAAGTCCATCATAAAGTCACTTAACCTCTCTAAGCCTCTACAAATATAGACAACAGTCTGCTTCATCTGCCTCTTGTAAGACATCAATTCAGAGGATGAAATGCAGACACTTTATACAAAATTCACATACTTCCATACCACTGTTACCTCTCAGTGATAGATTTGCATGCAAATTTTTCTTCTCCCTAAGACAGGAAATACAGAAAGCACAGTGAACATATATTTTGTTAATCAAAGGCGGGGTGAACATTTAAAAAAATAAAATGTCTGCCTCCAAATATAGATAATAAAGAGCCATTGTGAACAAAATGACTGCTTGGTCATTGCGATACAGAACTAGATGGGCTCCCTTCCACAAGTGCTACAATCTTCAGTCTTGGCTGAGTGGTGGCTGTGATTATAGGCTGCACATACAAAGATGCTTACACTTTCCTTTTGTTTTGAATGAAGTCTCTGGTTCTGCAGGTGCTGGTGGTATAATGTAATGCCACAAGCCAATACATACCACAGGCATTAAAAAGAACATGGCATAAATCAGTGGGGACCTACCACTTCTGAAAACTAGGCATTTGGTTTGAATGAGACTTTCAGTTAAATAAAAATACTTGAAAAAAAAAGTTTAATAAAAAAAGTGTTCTCTTCTAGTCTAGGTTAAGGAAATTAAGAAAGGGGGTATGTGAGTAAGATTAAACACTACCATAACCTAGTCAATAAAATCTAGTCTGAGGATACAATCAGATTTTGTCTTCTATCCCAGCTCTAATCAACTGATTCTGGCTATCTGAACCACTATCTTGGTGAACAGTCAGTCAGTGGCTATTTCTGGGTTAGCAAGGAAGTGCCATGACTACTTGACAACGTCTACAATGAACAAAGGATAACATAAGCACCAATTCACCACCCCTAACCTAAAAAGAAGCATGTAATAATTTCAGGGTACACCTGAGTCTTAGATATAACCATTCTCACTCACTTTGCTAAGCAGAGTCACCAGCTTAACTGAGATTTGAAATAAAATCCAAAGCACAAATGGCAGATTTCTTACATGTTTTGAAACCTTATAAGCTTTGATATCTGTTTACTATAAAGTCTAAAAATAAACAAATCACTTGGTCTATAGACTTCATGGTAAACTGAAGAAAAACTGATCCAACCCACGTGTTTGGTATGAGGATGCAAGGCCCAGAAAGCAGAAGGGACCTATCTATGTGGAAAGAGTAATTCAGGGTTTGAGAATCCGTCTGTATGGTCTACAGTGACCTAGAAAAGATTAATAACTCTGGACAGGCTAAACCAACAGCCTAAAATTCTTCATTATTTAGTCAGCAATGCTTAAAAAGAGACACCTCTACTTTTCCTGTAAAACTCATCTGAGCCCTGTAATTTAACCAGTGATACAATGAAAACATTATACAATGTAGCAGTGTCCACAGTACCAGCCTTGTGAGATCTACAGCAAGGGGTCTGTTCCTTCTTCCCTATGTGAGAACACCTAGCAGGGTGTGCTGTCAGAAAGCCAGGCTCTAGCTCCTGTGACTGTGAATCACTGGCTTTGTGCTGCAGACATTCCCTCTTGGGGCAACAACTAACAAGTTTAAACACAGTCTACCCTGACACTTTGGAAAGCAATTAGTCAACTGATACTTGATCTACCTTTATCTATGTTAACTAGTTATCTTTTATTTACAGTGGGTTGGCTTTTGAAGAAAGAGAATGTTTCAAAATTAGAAGACATGCTTTAAAAAACCAAATGCTGACTATATTGGTTCCTTGTTTTCTGGTACAGCCAGGATTTTGAGAATCTTGAATAAACTTTTTTTAAAAAAATTACACACACACACATTTGCACACACGTTTGGTTTCTCAGAAAGCTTCCATGGATTTGCATTATGTGCTCACTGGGTTGTGTTCAATTGGATCCTGCCCTTCAATTTTTATGGTAATTTAGGTTTTTTCTCCCTTGGCCTTCAATTCTTGCTTAAAGACGGTGTCAGCCCTATCAACTGCTCTGTAGAACTGCTGCCTCCCTGGGGAGCTGCCCTTTCAGAGCCCTCTTACTGGATTCCTGTCCTAACACAGAGAACTTTTCTTTCCTCTGCCTTCTAAAGTTAACAGTGAGATTTTGAAAAAAATAATTTGGATCTGATCTTGCTTTAATTTGTATGCTGGGTCAAGAGTCTGTAACCCTGAATAATGAGAACCAATTAATCTTATTTTAAACTTCAGGATCCATCATAGAATGGTCATTATTTATAGAAAAACTTTATCCTTTCCTTACTGTTCCTTTTATAAAATGTAATTTAAGATACATTCACCCGGCTCTACAATCAAAAAAATATAAAACGTAAATAGTGAGAAGTCTCCCTCCCATTCCTGTTCTATACTTACTCTGTTCTCACGCACCCTCTCACACACGAATTGGTTACTTTATTAGTTTCAGGTATATTCTTCCAGAGTTTCTTTACTTAAATTAGTGAATAAAATGTATGTGTATATACATTATTTTTCCTTTTTATTTTACTCAAAATGTAGCATACCATATGCAGCTTTACACCATGCTTTAACAATTTATTTTCTTGATCTTTTCATAAATACATACAGAGCTTCCACGCAAAATGGCTCAGGGTCAAGAAAGCCAGGAGTCCAATGGAAGAGAGCAAGTTAATAAGCACTGGTATTCAGGAGTCAGGGAGCAGCTGGGCTCGTGCCAACCATCAAAACAGCAGCCTAGTCTCCACACTGGTATATCTTCTGCTCCTCAGAAATTCCATCTCAGCCCAGGAAAGGGCCCTACCTAGAGAACTAACCAACTCAGTTGATAAAACCTACTCAGTTTACACTTCACAAAGCAGGGCAGGGGAGCAGAGAGCCTTGTCCAAAATCAGGCAGTGGTCAAGGACAGAACTGGAAGTTGCCTCTGCATTCTGCCCCAAATTCTCTCCTTTGTATCCCTTATGTCACAAACTTTTAGGGACTCATCATATCTTCAGAGTAAATTTCAAATTACTGTATCTAGCACTTGTCCCAACTTAGAAGGAGGCAGGGTGTGACGTTGTAGGAAAAGTGAGAGTACTGGTCACAGTCAGGAAACCAGGATTCTAGTCCTAAGCCCTCTTTGGGCCCCAGCTTCCTCAACAGTGAAAGAACAGGCTTGAACCAGAGTTCTCTAAGGTCTCTTTGAAGGCCTCCAACATCTTTGACTGGCACCGCCTAAGCATACAGAAGAGGCTGGTCCCCGCAGCCGGCCCTGAGCTTATGATGTTAGTTCCACCCAGAATGTATCTTCTGTTTCTCTTCCGCCACATCTTTCAAGGCCCACCTTGATCTTCCTGGTATTCACTTAACTCAGAAAATGCTTCTTGTAAAGAAGCCAGGCACTCCCACTCCCACCTCAGCACTTAGAACCTGCTCTTACCTCCAACTAGAGGACTCCTTCAGAAGTGCCGCACAAACTGGTCTCAGTCCATTCAGTTCCATGCCTGATCATATGAAACTGAGAAAGATGCCTTCTCTACCATCTCATCCCAAGCAGCACTTTCCCAATCACTCTCCTCCTTGTTCTATTTCTCCTCTCAGTTCTTTTTTTACTATTTGTTTAGTTGATTTCACCCACTGCATTGCAAGCTCCTTTAAGCAGCAAGAAGTCTTTTTTTTTCTTTTCTTAAATTTAGAACAGCACCTGAGTAAAGCACTCAGTAAATATTTGTTGAATGAAAGAAATATGATTACTTGTAAAAGATTAAGTAATGATAAGGCCAAGTTTCAGAAACTTTACTTCCAATATTACTCTGAAGGTGTTTCTCACAAGCTTGTTCTGTGAGAAAGCTCTGCATGGAAGTCCCAAACAGGGGTAAACGTAAGTCAGAGACGCAGCAAATGGCTCTGAGAGATGTAACCAGACAAACAGTAAGAGATCTATCTGGAGTCAGACAGATTCTAGTTCTGAACTCTGCCACTGTGGAACCTTAATCTTGTTCTTAACCTCTAAAAATAATAACCAACCTCACAGGTATACAAGGAGGATCAGGGAAAATGATTTACGTGGAAGCATCCTGTCAAGTATAAGGCATCATACCTTACAGGCAAAGTCTTCCTAAAGGCCAGAAGTAGCCTCAAATTGTTAACCTGGGAACAGCTTTATTTAAAGATAAACTGTCTCAGGGCATCTGGGTGGCTCAGTTGGTTAAGCATCTGACTTCTTATTTCAGCTCAGGTCATAATCTCACGTTTAGTGATTTCGAGCCCCTCATCGGGCTCTGCGCTGATGGCGCGGAGCCTGCTTGGGATTCTCTCTCTCTTTCCCTCAAAATAAATAAATAAACTTAAAAAAAAACTGCCCCACAAAAGTGTCCACTCTTAAAAAAAAAATAAATGCACATACATGAATGTCCACTTAATCACATACAGTGAAGGAAAAGCACAAGTCTAAAAAAATACATACTGAAAATGAACCCAACTTACTAGAAAACTCTCATCTGAAATCATGCTACATATCCCCTCTGTAAATATGAAACCCTTTTTGCCAGGACTTCAGACGTACAGCCTACTGACTATGTAAAACCAGATCCTCCAATGGAGGAAATAAAACTGTAACCTCTTACAGAACACTACAGCCTCTTGGATGTGCTAGGTCATCTGTGGGTAGCTTCTGTACATTGTTTCTGTGCTGGTGAATAAAAGCAAACCCCTCAACCACCTAAGTTCTATCTCTAACAGCAACTCCCAGAACAGGTTAGCATTACTTGTTGCATTTAGTGGATAAGAAAACCAAGCTCTATCTCTTCTAAAAAGTCAATCCTGATATTTAATCCAAACCAATTTCTTTCTAACCTGAATACTTATGGTACTGACTGACAAGCACGCACTTTGGTGCTAGATCTCATTCCATCTCTGTAGCATGCCAGTGTCTTCCTTGTGTAGCAAGGACTATGTCATATTTCTCATATATTCCCAATGAAGATGCTCAGACACACTCATCTGAATTGAACTTAAAATGAAACTGCAGTGACTAGTCTCATAAGCATACAAGGAACTTAGGCACAGAATCCAACAGAAGTCTTACTTCTTTCACTGTTACTTGTTTCATAACCTCCTAAAACAACACTGATTATTCATATCACTTATATTTTACTTTGTTTGTAGCCAAAGTTCCGTGAGGCACTTTGTCCCCAGCAAGGAGAAAGAATTGACCCACTTCCATTTTATATCCCACTACGCCCCCAAAACACTTCTCCCACAAAACCTAGAACAGGTTATTACTCTAATGTTCACAGGTCTACTCCCCAAGACGACCGTATGGTCCTCAAAGACAAGAAAACCACCTAATTCATCTTTTTCTTCCCTTATCACCTGAGCCTAACATTGTGAGACACACAGTAACACTTAACTATTTGAGAATGTTACAAGGAGAACATGTGAAGGAGAGACTGTTAAGAAAAAGAGCAGGAGATACTAAGATTGGCAGCCAGTGTGTCCATCTACACCCTAGTAAGCGTATGATACGAATAATATTGGGACGCCGGGGTGGCTCAGTTGGTTAAGTATCCGACAGTGGCTCAGGTCATGATCTCACGGCTTGTAGGGTCGAGCCCCACGTTGGGCTCAGTGCTGACGGCTCAGAAGCTGAAGCCTGCTTCGGACTCTGTGCTTCCCTCTCTCTTTTTCTGCACTTCTCCCACTAGCGCTCTGCCTCTCTCTCTCTCTCTCAAAAATAAACAAACATTTAAAAAAACTTTTTTAAAGAACATTAATTAATAATAAGAGTGAGGATAAACAAACACTCATGTGAAACCTAAAATGCTGATGGGGTTTGATTAGAAAGTAATAAAATTCAGCTTCTATTAGTTTATCATCCCAACTTGAAAGTATTCAGGTGAACTCTGTCATTCTCAACATTTCTTCCAAAATAAACCTTTCTTGAAATTGCCTGGCATTTTTGTTAGAAATTAAAAAAAGATTACTCATATTCTACTCCTTTGCATAAAAAAGGAAAAAACCAGTGAGATGAAAATCTAAATTTCATCCTATGATAGGTGGCAAAGCAACTTTTTTCACTACGAGTAAACATTCTCAATTATACTGAAGCACTGCAAGCTGACTGTTACTGAACTTTCAAATATGCATGAATTACGTTACAACCTGGCCAACAACTTCTATTTAAATGATCATCACTCTGGAATGAAGAAATATCCCCTTTGGTCATTTTTTTCAAGTAGCTACAAGCTACTAGTCAAAGTCTCAAATCAATGAGAATTCCATCTTTGCCAAGTCTATAGACTACCTAACCACATTAATTCTCCCAACTTTCTCATGTACAGACTGACCTCAAGATTTGGATCCCCCTGTGCTGCCATGAGGAGTCTGGTGACTTTACCTTACATTTTTGCCCCATAGCTAAAGGGTAAGAGGTGTTTCTGTCAAGGTCTCCTAGAGGGTGAGAGAACACTGTGGAAAGACCACGGCCTTTGGAGTTCAGGCCTGAGTCTAAAATTTTTTTGTTTTATTTATTTTTGAGACAGAGAGAGACAGCATGAGTGGGGGAGAGGCAGAAAGAGGGAGACACAGAATCTGAAACAGGCTCCACACTCTGAGCTGTCAGCACAGAACCCGATGCAGGGCTCGAACCCACAAACCATGTGATCATGACCTGAGCTGAAGTCAGAAGCTTAACCAACTGAGCCACCCAGGGGCCCCTAGGCCTGAGTTTAAACCCTGACTCTATTCACCAACAGTATGACATTGGGCCAGTTACTGAGTCTCTCTGAGCCCTTATTTCCCCTATTTCCTTATTGGCATAATAGAGATAATTCAAACTTTTAGAGGTGTTCTGGCGACTACATTATATTACATATGTAAAGTAACTAGCACGTAATAGGGACTCAATAAATGTTAGTTTCTCTTCCCATTGTTTTCACAGCCACAAAATACTTCTTCAGCACTTTTTATCACTCAGAGTACCAGCTCCATTTCCTACTTCGGAGTCATTTTTAGGCCTGCTGGTAGCCAGGTCACAGTTCATTAAAACATTTATACATTTTCAAGATGATCTATGTGTTTTTTAAAAGAGTTCTTGATGAATAAAACAAAGGGCCTTTATAAGCTTTATAAGGTTTTTTCTGACCTTTGATTGAAGAACAATTTTTTAATAGTCTAACTACTTTAAAACCTTGTCTTTATTTTGGCTCCTGCTGATTTGTGGGAATTGTCACAGTCATTACAGTAAATAACCAGTAAATTTATTCTGAAGAAACAACTAGGCAGGGGGATCATTAGAAGAAATCTTGTTACAGAAATCTTGGCAAAATTCTAGGTTTCCATTTAGTCTGCAAAATTTTGTAAATTCTAACAAAATGGTATCAATTTTTCTCCTATGAATAGGGGTTTGTTTTAAAGAAATATGCTTGTATGGATTTATTTTGCTACTCTACTGTGGGTTTAGCCAACCATTTTAGAAAATGAGTAAACTATTAAATGTGTTTTTACATGGTTAAGTTACCACATGATGCTAAATATCTCCTAAGGAAAAAACCTAGCTTAGGATTTAAACCAGCATGACAAATGTAAAACAAAACAGAGAGCTTCTTCAAAATATCAAATATTTTGTTTAGATTTGAAGGATTCTACTACTTCAGGATTTTTTCATTTCTCAAAGATAGTTTGCCTCTATTCTTATTTTGTAGTTTAGTAGAAATGTGAAAAGTCCCCTCCTCTCTCCTTCTGGCACATTAGAGAAGGACACTAGTTGGCATGCACTATTTTTACGTTAACAGGCAAAGCTATTTTGAGCCATTTTAGTACCATCCAATACTATGCCAAGAAGAAACCTTAGCATGACATTAGCAAGCTAAAAAACAAACTCTCAGTTTTTGGTCACTCAATAAGCACATTACTTTTTAACAACCGCACAGTCTATCTTGTGGACATAAATAATAATAAAAGTCAAAAACATAAGTCATTAAATAATTACAAAGTCTTACCTTTTGCGCATCTCCTGTAAAATATGCAATGGCCAGGGTGGGCAGAATCATGAACAGTGCATTGTAATAGAGAAGACCATATTTTCCCAGCTCCTAGAATAGTAAATAATTAGGTATTTCATTTCGTTCTAGCAGACAGATATACACACCCATGTGTAATGGTAGAATTCCACTACCATTACACACACACACACACACACACACACACACACACACACACCCCGTTCCCCACAATATAGACAGCAATTCAGCCAAGTTGTAAGTCTGCAAATGTTAATAACCTAAACTTTCAAAATCAAAAAAGAAAAACAAACCTATAAGATTTTAAATTTATTTGAAATAAATCCTTTGAGTGCTTAAAATGACAGAAATAAAAATAACTTCAACTGGCTACCTCAAAATAGCAAGCAGGGAAAAGTTTATTTTGAATATACACACATCTCTCTATATAACCACAGTCCTGAAGCCCTTCCCTTTCCCTAACGGAATCAAAGTCAAGTCAGTCTTGAGCTTTTCAGAACCATAACCAAATGCCTTATTTAAGAGAGACAGATGAGTAGATACTGACACACGTACTCACACCTAGATCAACATGACAGACATAACTTACCAGTGAAGTATTTCTGAAAATGGATACGTGAAGTACAATGAAGATTAAGATTATTCTATCAACACCTCCCAGAAGTATGATTTGTTGTGCCCTCAGCTACTGGGGAGCAACAAAGAACCACACACACCTTCAAACGCAGGGAGCCTATGAGAACTCTTGGCCCACTTTTGATTCACACACTTCTAAGACATTCAGCTGGAAGAAGG
>NW_027532041.1:1985511-1987566 GCF_008692635.1 Crocuta crocuta | reverse complement strand
AGAAGGAAGCCAGAGTTTGGGGGGTGGGGGGGGTGGGAGGGAGTTGGATGGAGATGAAGTAGTGAATATAGGTACATGATATCTGCCTAACTTCTGTGATGAAAGATCACTGAACAATGTAAAAAGCCAAAGTACCTTCTCAAAAGGAGCTTTGAAAAACTGGAAACAAATGTTCAACAATAGAAAACTAGTTGATTAGAAACAACCAAACAATGAAATATTATGCAACCACTAAAAACGTTAAATAATCCTGACTGATAGGGTAAATGTGTTCATGAAACTGCATTAAATGAAAAACAGACTAGAAAACATTATATATTATTGCTCTTTCATTTAAAATTGTACACATTTAAATGTGTACATATACATGCAAATGCCCACATACACACTTATCCTCCAAAACTGTGCTTCTCCCTTGATGGTAGAATTAAGAGAGATTTATATTTTCTTCCTCTTGCTTATCTACATTTTCTACTACTTCTTTTATACTTTCTACTACTTCTAATATGTATTATTTCTGTGATTTTTTTAAAAGTTAGAAACATTTTAAACTCAATAGTTGCATTCAGGTCTGAAATGCAGCACTAAATCTTCATACCACATGACTCATGCTCAAAGGACCATGATTTAAGCATTCCTGAAATTACAGGAAGGTAATAAAACTTCTGATTTATTAACAGCATCTCAGTGTGGCCATACTGCCTCTCAGATAAACCAAATAACTGATTTCTATGGGCACCAAAAGCATCAATGAAAAGATGTGCCTCATTTCTACGGCAGGAAAAAAAAAAAAAAGCCATAGTAGAACAAACTACCTTTAACAACAGATGCCCAGTCGGCCAGAGACATGAGTATGATCCGGAAGTAAGAGAGTGTGCACGCGCGCGCGCGCGCACACACACACACACACACCATCCAGATAACTAACAAATACCAAAAACTTATATGCCAAATTGTTCTTACTTTCTCATTTTAATTGTCGAGTATCTTTTTCCCTGCCTTGTTAAACATAGCGCATTGACTAAAATTCAATTTTGGGCATCATGATAAACATGCATTACTGTATTATATCCTTATATGATGTTGTCCTTAATGCTGTTTAATCACCCTGTTTTTGAGTACTTCCATCTGACTTTTATAGTTTTCCTGTTTTGTTTCTTTTGTTGTTAGCTGACCTTTTATACCGCCTCTCTGTCTCTAAGTAGAATTCCATCTTTTAGTATATTGCTCCCAACCTATGAAGTATGAAAAGCAGATCAATATGCTTAAAAGTTGTAAGACAAACAAGTCTTAAGTTATTTTTTAAGTGAGGGAATTAAGGACTCTCATGGTAATGAAATACTCAGAAACTCTCTTTGCTTTTGTCCAGGTTCTAGAATATATTTTAGACTGTGCTTTCCAATACAGTAGTTATTAGCCATATGCAGCTATTTCAACTTAATTATAATTAAACTACTAATTCAGTTCCTCAGTTGTACCTCAACAGCCACATGTGGCTAGCAGTTACACTTAATAGACGGTAGAGATATAGAAAATTTCTATCAACACAGAAAATTCTATTGGACAGTACTGTTTTAGACAGCTGAGGCTGATGGACAAATGGAATGCTATTACCGGTACCTATTTTCCAAAGCAGCAAATGGGCTGGAAAAAAAAAAAAAAAAGAGTAAAACTAAATCTCTAACTGCTCTCTTTTCTCTAGCTATTTCAAAAAGATAAAGATTGGAGGGCGCCTGGGTGGCTCAGTCGGTTAAGCGTCCGACTTCGGCTCAGGTCACAATCTCACGGTTTGTGGGTTCGAGCCCCGCGTCGGGTTCTGTGCTGACAGCTAGCTCAGAGCCTGGAGCCTGTTTCAGATTCTGTGTCTCCCTCTCTCTCTGATCCTCCCCTGCTCAAGCTGTCTCTCTCTCAGAAATAAATAAAACATTTTAGGGGCACCTGGGTGGCTTAGTCGGTTAAGCGTCCGACTTTCGCTTAGGTCATGATCTCGCAGTTCGTGGGTTCGAGCCCCGCATCGGGCTCTGTGCTGACTGCCAGCTCAGAGCCTGGAGCCTG
>NW_027532041.1:1912058-1982270 GCF_008692635.1 Crocuta crocuta | reverse complement strand
CGACTTTGGCTCAGGTTATGATCTTATGGTTCATGGGTTCGGGCCCCGCATCGGGCTCTGTGCTGACTGCCAGCTCAGAGCCTGGAGCCTGTTTCAGTCTGTGACTCCCTCTCTCTGTGACCCTCCCCTGCTCACGCTGTCTCTCTCTCAGAAATAAATAAAACATTTTAGGGGCACCTGGGTGGCTTAGTCGGTTAAGCGTCCGACTTTCGCTTAGGTCATGATCTCGCAGTTCGTGGGTTCGAGCCCCGCATCGGGCTCTGTGCTGACTGCCAGCTCAGAGCCTGGAGCCTGTTTCAGTCTGTGACTCCCTCTCTCTGTGACCCTCCCCTGCTCACGCTGTCTCTCTCTCTCTCTCTCTCCTAGAAATTAATAAAACATTTAAAAAAAAAAAAAAAGAAAGAAAGAAAACATTTTAAAAATTTAAAAAAAAAACAAAAAGATAAAGATTGGGGCGCCTGGGTGGCTCGTCTGACTTCGGCTCAGGTCATGATCTCACGGTTCGTGGGTTCGAGCCCTGTGTCAGGCTCTGTGCTGACAGCTAGCTCTGAGCTAGCTGGAGCCTGTTTCGGATTCTGTATCTCCCTCCCTCTCTGACCCTCCCCTGCTCATGCTGTCTCTCTCTCTCTCAGAAATAAATGAAAAACATTTAAAAAATTTTTTTAAAAAGATAAAGATTGTTTAGTAGTAGTAGCTTCCATTAAAATACAATCATCATACAGAGTTAGTTGTCAAGGCAAATAATTGGAGAATAAGACATAAAAAGTATATTTAAGAAAAAATTGTTGGAAACAATCCACATTGTCCCTGTTCTTCAAAGACCTTCAAAATAACTGAAAATAATGAAAACTCCTGGGATGGCCATTCCTTCCATGGTTCTTTTTGAAGAAGGCAAAGCCCCCTGCCAAGATAATACAAACTTGACACTAATACTACTATTGACTAGGTAGGGCATTTGTATTTATGATATGAGCTCTAAAAAATGGCCTGAAGGAGTTTCAGAAATACTGCACATATGATAGGGCAAACTAAAAACTAGGATGATAAGGTCATCTGACTTAGAAGAGAAAACATGGGCTAGAAAGAGAAAACATCTGGCTTGACCTAAAAATAAAATTTAGTGTGTATATATTAGATCAACAAAAAAATATCTTTAAAGCATGCTGCAAGTTAAGAGCTGGGTATGTAACATTCATGTGCACAAGATCTAGGCCAAGGAACCCAGCGCTGCTCCTGAGAGAGAATGATCCTAATGCTCCCTAAAGTTTCCCATTATTTGTGGGACAAATATGCAAAGTCCATTCCTGTTCCGCAGCCCCTTTCAACACTTACTCCTCAAATCTGCTCAAGGGCTTCCATATATTTCTTTCTTGTCCATTCCACAGCCATGAACATTTATGACACTTTTCTCCAATGAGCACACTTAATTACTTCCCTCTCAAAGTCAATATTCACCTAATCCCTTCCAGAAAAGGGATAAAAATAAAATCTAATTGCTAATTAATAACTGAAAAATAAAGTTTCTTATGTGAACAGCAACATACAGGTATTTTGCCTTCAAAGATCCCTAGGTCTTTCCCATCTCTCCTAAGTAATTTTCTTTATTCTCTGCTTTTCTCCTGACAACTTGACATTACCACTCCCAACATCAGTAAACATCTCTTAAAGATTTAGATTGCTACCTACTTTCGAATCTAATTTCTGTTTTACATATGCGCCATTTGCTGCTGTCAGGACATCATTTACCAGAATAAAAACATATCCTTCCAGGTCAAATGCCAGGTCAGAGCTGAAAAACACAAGCAACACTTTAATAACTTACATTTAAAGAACGTGCATGTAATTTTAAATAAGTCTAAAGTACAATATATGGAAGAACATAGTCTCACTTAGGTAAGTGAACATTAGGCATTTTATCAGTTTATTACTATTTCTTGATTCCTGGTTATAGTCTGCAATTTCATACTTAATAGGAAAGTCTTCAGAAATGAAAAGTACTAACACTTAAACAATAACATTAGTAACCAATCAATCACGTCAGTTAATAACACACTGCTCTGAATTCAAAGTCAGACAAGAACAAGTAACCAAATTCACCATTATAATACATCTGAAGCAAGAATGCGGCACTGGGGCTCAATTTCAAAGATAAGGAAACCAAAAAGATTAATCTGTTAACATGTCATTTTCCAAGGATTCATTCACACAAAAGGCAGGTTATACAAGTGGTTGGGTCACTGGGTGGAGTTTCTGAGGTACAGATTATAGTCAGTTCTGAGATCAAGCTACAACAGTGTCGAAGCACACAGCAGGAATTCAAATACTTAAATCACTGCTTTAAAAGCCTATGAGGTATAACTGTCAGGATTCAGGAAATTGAAGTTTTCTATTATTTAGCTGACCACCAGGCACAAGATAAGAATTTAGTAAACTAAAGGGGCACATGGGTGGCTCAGTTGGTTAAGTGTCCGACTTCGGCTCAGGTCATGATCTCACGGTTCATGGGTTCGAGCCCCGTGTCAGGCTCTGTGCTGACTGCCAGCTCAGAGCCTGGAGCCTGCTTCGGATTCTGTATCTCCCTCTCTCTCTGATCCTCCCCTGCTCATGCTGTCTCTCACTCTGGCTCAGAAATTTAAAAAAAAAAAAAAAAAGAATTTAGTAGATTAAACTGAAAAATGAAAATCTAAGAAGAGTTATGTCTTCAGTAACCTTTAGCACCCTAGATAAACTAGTGGCCCCACATTCCACATTCTCTGATTATGCAAAACTACCATGTATTTATAGCTAACTAGTACATGGAATGAGACTTCTATGGAGCTCTATGCTACTGCTATTTTAGGCAGAACTAGTCTAATGTACATTCTCTTTTCCAAACAGCCTGACAACCTTTTAACTTCAGACTCCCTTCCTCCCAATCTGTTTCCCTACTAAAAGGTTCTGATTAGATAAGGCTGATCCAGATCTGCAGACCAGGGTTGGCCCTGAGGAACTCCTGTTGTTTGACTCAGGTTTGAATCCCACCAGCTTCAAGGAAATGCTTCAAAGACTAGCAGGGCATCTCTAAAAGAAAGACTAGAGGCTGATATACAATTTTTTTTCAGGGAGGCAATATTATGCAAAGGGAAAAACCATCAGCAATATAACAAAATTCTAGTAACTCTTCTATCCTTAAAAACAAACAAACAAAAAAAAGGAAGGAAATTTCGTTGGAGAGTTAGGGTGGAATAGAATCTGACTTTACTATTTTCTCCTGCCTATACCACAGGAATGATGAAGGTAAATGAGCTAATCCAAAAAGCGCACTGAACTCCCAGATGGAAAATGTGTGTTGGGAAGAATCTGTGTCATTAGCAAACCCACATATGTATGCCTTGGGCTAAGTAAAATGTAGAAGGACTCTAGCCATAACTTTAATTTTCTGAGTCTTTGGGCATACGTTTTCTCCCTGTTTTAAATATTAATTAATTATTTTTGAGAAAAAGAGTAGATGCATACACAGGGTAGGAGCAGAGAACTGTAAGATCATGGCCTGAAATGACTGAGCCATCCAGGTGCCCCTCTCCCTGCATTTTAAAACTTAAACTTAAGAACAATGGAAAAAGCTTTAGTAATTTAACAGAATGTCTAAGTTATGGCATTTGTGATGTATCTTAAGTGAGGCCAAATAAAGAAATTCTATTATTATTCTACAAGCAAATAATTCATTATCATCTGCCTTTTCTGAGACACTATTTGCTTCAGCACTATGCAAAGTAAACGAATACCAGATGATTTATAAAAGCACACAGGCTCCAGAGTCAGGCACAAATTCAAATCTCGGTTCTGCCATTTACTAGCTGTGTAACCTTGACTAAGTTACTGAACTCAGGTTTCAGTTTCCTCAACTAAAAATAGCAAAATTATACCTGTAGCTTTCAGAGTTGTTGTAAAGAATGAATAAATAATATGTGTAAAATGCCAAACATATTATGTGGCATAAGGTATATGCTCAATACATAGAAGAATCAGATTTTGCCAGCTTTGACCTTAATATAGCCAGAAAGATTTAACTTTTAAAGAATCTTTTGGATGCTTTTCAAAGACGGGATTCTTACCTGGTCTACAAGAAAATCTCTTTACTGGTAACTGATAATTATCAATAATTATTGATAATTTCCAATATGTTCTTAATACATTCTTACCTGGCAGCTACAAAGGCTCCAATAATCATTGCAAATACAGTCATCTTAATACCCCAAGAAAAAGTTTTCCTGCAAAATAAAATAATTAAAAAATACATACATGTGCCTTTAATTATTCACAAAGACTTAATCTTTGGCAAAAGACTTAATCTTAAGGCAAAAAAATATATATGTTTTCTTTAAAAAAAAAGCTATAAACAATATTTTAAATGCTTCCACGAAACTGGATATTTCAAAGAGCCCCTTTTCATGAAGAAAATAGTTATAAAAAAAAGTATACTCATTTTTTTATTCTTATAATTTACTATTATTATTGAGTTTGCATTTTTGTAAATCAGAATTTCTTTAAGTAGAGAAAGAATACACACACTTGTGGTAAAAGTAGCCAAGTTATGAACACCATTTAAAATCTATACTGATGTTTCTGACCCAGCTTCACCCAGTGGCAACAGTACAGGAATTCTTAAAAGTATATCTCATGTTCAGACAGATTCCAACTACAATTCATAACCTTCCCAACTACCCTTCCCATAAACTATCAATTCCTATAGCAAAGGAAGAAAGTTTCTTAAACTTCTCAAAAGATAAAGTAGAAACAAGACAAATAATTTTACTATTTCACATATGCTGGGTCCCTTTTCAAGATGATTAAAGTTTATTAAAGACTACATATATTAGAAATTTAGCTCACTTGAGTAAAACTCCTTCAGCAAACATTGTAAACAGGATGGAGAACCTTCTCAGAACTGTAAACATTGGCAAGCTGCAAATAAAAATAAATGAATAAATAAATGGAAAAAATGATTAGGTAAAATAAAGTTTAACAATTTACTTTTTAACCTAAGACTCCTCAAATACCTTAAAATAATGCTAATCTCTTCCTTCCATTATGCTGATTAATTCCATTCCACGCTGATTAATCTGTGATTAAACCTTTACTTCTCTCTAGAATTCTTATTTGAAAGCCTGAAAAAATTGCTTTTATAAACCTACTAGAAGTGATAAATGCCAAGCTAACTATAAAAAAAGGTACAGATCATGTATCTATTATCAAAGACTAAGAACAGCCACTTTTTTATTTTATCCTACTTATTATACAAATACCCTTAACAGTAACCATGTTAGTCTTTAAGAGATAAAGACCTTTCTCTTCCTTTTTTACTAGACTAACCTTACTTCCCACCCACTCCACTCCCCCCAAACATCTCCAACCCTCCAAACAGCGTATCTGATAACCTACCCACATGAAACAGTCCTTGACTTTTTGTGGAAGTACTTTGGTCTTCCTCTAAATTCCCAGAGCACTTTGCTTACACTAGTCAAACACAGAGCCTTTTGCAATACAGTTATTTCTGAATATATCTCATCTCACTCCAAGGTGCCTTATACTTGGCTGGCAATGAAAGATAGGCTGTGAATGAATGGATGGATAGATGGATGGCAATGGATGAAGAAGAGCAAATTCTATACAAGCAGCACTTTGTAGCAGGTCTGCATTTCCTTTCAAGTGGATAATGAGATGAAAAAGGATGCCCCACCCATGAGAAATCTGACTTCCATGAACCCTCCCCCAGAGGTATCATCATGGTCATTCTGTCAGGTTTCTTGGGTCTGGAGAAAAAAAAAATGAAAAACACTTTGTCTCTGATCCTCAGGGTCTCCCCATTGTTTTACAATCATCTACTATGCCAAAGGTTTAGCTTAAGTGACAGTAGTGAGGGGTGCCTGGGTGG
Source organism: Crocuta crocuta (assembly GCF_008692635.1). Taxonomy (NCBI): domain Eukaryota; kingdom Metazoa; phylum Chordata; class Mammalia; order Carnivora; family Hyaenidae; genus Crocuta; species Crocuta crocuta. The sequence goes on along the minus strand of NW_027532041.1, from coordinate 1,976,356 downwards.
CTCAGTAGGTTAAGCATCTGAGCTCGGCTCAGGTTATGAACTCACGGGCTCTGTGCTGACANAGTGGCAGTAGTGAAACCATGGATTTCTGTTATACGGCTCCCCTATGTGTATAATTTTAATATCACATACACCAGTACATACTATACTCCTCAAGTGGAGAAGCCAAGAATTGGGAGTTTAGAGGATAATTAAACAGTTTTGTTGTGGAGCAGAGAACTATTGCTTTTTTATGGAAGTGAATATGCTGCTTCTACAGTGATACGGCCATAGGTATAATATTTGTATCAGAGTTCCATCTGATGTTATTTTAACTACCTCAGGTTAAAAGAAAAACTATAAAAGTTCTCATACCAATCCTCTGATTTTGCTTGCAGAGTTTGCTTAAAATATGATATTTATAAATTGTATTAAAAAATTGAAATCCCAGGAGCCTAACGTATATTCTTCACTATTATAGGTCTGGAAAAATAATGAAAATCTCTATCACAGCATTTTATAACATTTTAAGACTTCTATTATCAAAGTGAAGGGGAAAAAACCCAAAACAAGTAAGACTCTTTCTATTCAAACTTAAAAATTTTAAACTAAAACCTTTGGTGTAATCTTCATTATTTAGTAACAGAAGCTTTCTGGTCCTTTCATTTTTTCCAGAATCAATAACAATGTGTTAAATACTTAACATTCAAGTACAGTTTTAAGAACACATTATATTAACCTCACTAGTAAAATAAAGTTATCCATACTTCAGTTTCTTTGTGCTGAACAGTCCCGTGATTTGGTTCCCAAAATATAGTAGAGGTAGTGGAAACGTCTAGAAAATTTAAAAAGGGATAACAAAACTCAATAATAAAGATAGCTAAAACAAGGTCCTTTCAAAGAGAAACACTTTTGTTTATACGATCAAAATCTTTCCACTTAAAACATAAGATCAGAACTCATACACAATCTGGCCCCAAATGAAGCACCCACAAAAACATTACTTCTGGATAAACAGCAGTACTGTGGCAGAGAGAGGGAAGAATGGAGAAGGAAAAAGAAACAGAAATATGAATATGATCAAACCTTATGAGACAGAAACATCATTTGCTTTAAAATATAATGGATTAGCCCATGGCAAAAAAAGGAAAGACATTTCATCTTCACATGGAGTTAAGCAGAGGCAGACAGAAAAATAAGAAAACCCAAAGAATAATGAATGTAGGATACACTGGTTAGATTAGATGGGTGTAGAAAATGCAAAATAGCTGTCCTCCCAATAAGTTCATCGATTAAAGTAACACAAGATTTCAGGAGGCTTTTTCCTCTTAATTTTAAAGAGTTTGTAGGACTTTTTAAAAACACATATTACTACATTTATTCTTTACCTTCACTATATCCACTCTGGGCAATTTCTAGACTGCAATTTTTAAATACGCAGAGCACTGACAAAAATATACAGGGACTTCTTTTCAGAAAAAAAGTATTATTATTTCTATTTTACCTTTCGAGGTACATTTCTGTCAAGGTCAGGAAACTTGACTACTCTGAGCGCCTTTCCCACCCAGAGAACTGCCACTGTGGCCACCATCTGTAAACAGAGAACACAGATTCACTGTTCTACACATAAAGACACACACAGAAGTTCTAACGACATAAACCACGTAATGCTGAAGATTCCAACTAACCTGGCCAAGTCCAACACATAGTGAGGAGGGAAATCTACAAAAAGGTGGAGAAAGAAAAATACAGGGTCAGAAAAACCCAAACTGTAGCTCTGTGAATTCAATTTAAATGTATTTTGATACAAACACCAACATCTGTCTTTTCTCCAAATGAAAATCTGGGAAAAATCCCTGCTGGTTGTCAGGCAACATCCCGGATTTTTGTAGCCTGGGGCGGCCACTTGTCTCATCTTGTCTGATTCCACAATTTCAGTCAGCTGCCTGCAACGCATTTTTCAAGCGGTGAAGACATAGGTGTCTTCAACGGTTTCACATCCTTAAAACAAAAATCTTTAAAACAGAAGCTCTGCTTCTGCCTCAGGGTCCCAGTGACAGCATCCGAATCGTCTTAGAAGAGCTTGAGGATGCGCACGTCCCCAGAGGCTGTCAGCGAACTTGGGGAACCCTGAAGCCCCGGCCCCCGGCCCAGGATGCCGTGAAAGGACGGCATCCCTCGCTCTGCTCCCAGCCTGCCGTACACAGGAGCCAAAAGTCACGAAACAAACTCCGCTCCGCTGCTCCGCGGGGCAAGGTCTCCAGGGCGCTGCACTGCCCGCACGGCGGGCGCNGCGGCGACCCTTAGTCCCAGGCAAAGAGGGAAAAGAGGCCAAGGAGGAATCACTCGGGGGCACCGGTGCACCAAGCGGCAAAGCACCGCCACCGAACGCCGCAGCCGCGGCGCGCCTGCGCGGGAGCCAGCGCAGTGTCTGAGCACCCACAGCTGGGGAGGCTGGAGGCGGGGGGCCTCGCAGCCGTATTCTCCAGATAACAGCCGCAACAAAACTACGGACCATCCTCTCCCTGGTAACAGGTGGCCGGCCGATTTGTTCTCCGGTGTGCTCGTCTAGACTTTGTTCTTTTGGTCTCTCAGGCAGAAGGTCAAAGCCCTTCAAAAGTATCATACGTGGATAAAAGTAAACACTCAGCAAACATTTCATTCTGCATTCCCTCAGCCTTCTTACGTTTTCTGAACCCAGAAAACACCAAACAGTCCTTTCTTTGCAGATCAAGGGAAAATTTAAGAAAAATGTAGACATAACCAAAAAAGTAGTAAGATAATCAAGCAGCTTATGGGTTGGTGACAGAGCAAGGGTTTGGGAGGTGAGTTCCAATCCTGGAATTCCTAGAAACGCCCTCTCACTAGCCATGTGCCAGTTAGTTGAGTCTCTGGGCCTGCATCTCCCTATCTCTATGGATGTTAAGCTAGTGCAGACCTAGCTTTCAGTAAGTGGCAGCCAATTATTACATAACACAAACAAGTCATTATTATCAGCTTGAACAAAGAAATGACATAGCTAACTTTAATGTCAAAAAAAGAAATTTGAATTCTTTTTCTAAATACTTCATCTATATATTTTTTTAGCCCATCCTTTAAATTGTGGTAAAATACACATAAAATTTACCATCTCAACTTGTTTTATTATATGGTAAAATACGCTTTGTATAAAATTCATCATTTTACCATCGAGTGTACAATTCAGTGGCTCTAAGTACATTCACAATTGTGCAGCTCTCACCACTACCCATCTCCAGAACTTTTTCATCATCTCTAACTGAACTTATGTAACCACTGAACAGTCATTCACACCTCCTCACCTCAACCTCCAGTGACCACTATTCTTTCTGTCTTTATGAATCTGACTATTCTAGATACCTCAGGTAAGTGGAATCAGACAGTATTTGTCCTTTTGTGTCTGATATTTCACTCAGCATAATGCTTTCAAGGTTCATCTACTTGTAGCATGTGTCAGAATTTCCTTCCTTTTTAAGGCTGGATAATATTCCATTCTGTGTGTATCTTTTGATCCATATCTTTTGAGTTATTCTATGAACTCCTTTATTCTTTGAATATTCTGAAACACTGGTACACAGAATGAAGTTCTTAACAACGCTCACAAAACTTAGGGGATGTGGCTTCTGCCCACATCTCCAGAGGCACTCCACACATTTCCCCCTAAGCTGCAACTAAATTAAATTATGGCCAGTTCCCTGAAGACAAATGTGGGTTCCTGTCTCTGTGTCTTTGCTCCCATCGTTCCCTCCATCTGGGATGCCTTCTCTCTCTCTCTCTCTCTCCTCTGTCTCCTGAAGAACTCTTACTTTTCACTTAGTATTTAACCAAAGCATTACCTTCTCTTTGGGTACCTTCCTTCTCACTGCCCCTCCACTACCTCCACAGAATTGATACCTTTCCTTTGTGTCCCTCCCACCCCATCTTTGTATATCCCCATCATAGAGGCTCTGGAATTACCTGTTTATATGTCAGTCTGTTCCAGTAGACAGTGAGCTCCCTAAGGACAAGGACAGGCAGGATACCTAGCACAGTTTAAATGTTTTTGCTAAATGAATAACTTTTTAACAATGAGGAAAAATGGCCAGATTTCTTCCTTAATTGCTAGCAGCAGAAGAAAAATAACTAGAAAGTTTTATTTTGGGAAACATCTTCTGTGAAAAAAATATGATAAAAATAATATCCCTCATAACAAAGGCAAATAGGCAAAATAGACTTGTATTACATAAAGAGTATCTTCCCCCCTTCCTCCCCTACCCACTCTTTAAAGAAAGCAACTGCTAACAGTTTAGAGGTTGTATTTAGCACCATGTTCTGTTTACATATGAATACATACATTTACACGGACATTTGTATCCATATCCATACACACAGGTGTATATTTACATATGCATATTTAATACGTTTTTTAACATACATAGGACAGAACCAGGTAAGAACTCTGATCCTCAAGCCAGAGACTGACTCTGACATTAATTTTGTGACCTTGGGCAAGTTACTTAACAATAATGTGCTTCAGTTTCCTTATCTATAAAATGAGGACTTTCAGTTAGCACCCACCTCATGGGGTCTGGGTGGGAATTAAATGTGTTAATAAAGGTAAAACACTTAGACTATAGTGCATACTTCACAAGTGTTTATAATAATAATTACTATTATCAATACTATTATCATTATGCAAACTCTGTTTTCACTTAGTATTTTTAAAGATCTGTGTTAGTGAAGAAATTCTACCTCATTCTTTGTAACAGCTGCTGAAAATTCCATTATAGATGCATCATAATTCATGTAACCTTTCTTATGGACATTGAGGTTGTTGCCAGCTTTTTGGTTTATAAACACTGCAGTCTTGATTATCCTTGTCCATTCAACTTTGTAGAGGTATAAGTTTCTAGGTGTGGAATTGTTTAATTAAAGGTTATGTTTTTTAATAGCATTAACAAATGGATCTCCAAAGAGACGGTACCAATTTTATATTCCCACTAATTGTATGAAAATGCACCTCTCTCTTATAAAGTCAGATAGCAGCAGTAGAGACCACTGAAAGAGGCCAGAGGGATCAAGTGCTTCCCAGTGGAGGGATGATGATGATATGCTAGGTATAAATTTCTTCAATCAATCAATTGCAATTACACAAAATTGAATGAAAATAATCCTCCTAAAAGTATTAATCCAAAAAACTACTGTTGTTTTTCTCAGCATGATTATGTTATATATTTATTAATAAATATTTGTTAAGACCTACCATAGACAGGCCAAGAACTATATTGGATTTTCTCAACACCAGGAATGCTTTGTAGACTCTCAGTAAACTGCTGTGAAGTCTAATGGAGTCGAGCATTTGTATCAAGTGCCCATAATGATAGATGTGTGCGATCCAGCTGGGTTTTTATTATAGGTATTTAGACTTTTGGTTCTTTTAGGTATTTCAGTTACTTAGACCTGTTTTCTAACTTCTGTAATATTAATCACAGAATTATATAGGGGAGATTTAGATATTATTTATAAAATTGAATAAAGGTGGAAACATCTAAAATTGTACAAGATTGGGAAGACTTGATTTAAATATTTTCATTGACATACAAGTCTACTCTCTATTTGGAAATGTCAACATTGTACCTTGATACATTTTATATTTTGCTACGTGGAATTACTGGTGGAAAAATCTTCTTTATAATTAAAACATGCCTTTTTTATCAAAACATTGCTTTAGCCATCATGTTTCTCTACTAGGAAAAATTGATTCTGCATGGTATTTGTTAACATAACTCATGTTATTTCTTTTCCCTACACTTCTCCCTTTCCTTAGCTCACTTGCTCTGCTTGTACTGGAATTTATGTAGGATATTTTGGTGTCCACCTCCATTCACCAGTTTCTTATTTCACTGCCTGCTTAGATCATCCTAGTGTCCTGCTGTGTTGTACCACTGATTATTTTCTAGTCCAGGAACAAGGACTATACGTGTTTCCTATTCAAACAATGCCCTTAAAATCCGAGAACTAAAAAGTATGGAAGGAGAATGGAGCTTCCCTGCAGTGCCTCATACTTCTCTATGTTGGACTGAAAGGAATGAACATATTGATCACTGACGGTGAGCCTGGCCATGCGCTAGCATTGTAATTTATTATTTTATTTCATTCTTGCTAATCTAGGAAGTAGGTATGGTAAAACAACTTATCAATAGGAAAACAAAGATCAAGACAGAGTCTTAGGAATACCCTGAGTCCTACAGCTCTAAGCGACTGGGCAGACTTGGCCCCAGTGTATTTAGCAATGTGCTCCTATACTACATAGTCCTGCCTCAAGTTGGGTAGGTAAACATACTTGCTTTTATAAGAAGTCTGGCAATACCATTTCCTCCTTCAGTTACCAAGTTTAGTATTTACCAACCATATGAAAAAGAATCATAGGATAAAAAATGACAATTTATTAGTGATAGTCAACCACAACTCATTCATAAATACCACACTAGTCATCAAATTAGGCATTGAAAATACAAAGGCATTTCAAACTCAAGGTGCATACAGATCGACCGTAAATCAGGTGTTTTGATCCTCATCTATCTCAGTGAACTTGGCCTCACTATCCACCAATTGTCCACGGCTCTACCCTCTTTATAACCACCCCCATCACTCTTCAACCCACCTGAAACTAGTTTTACAGCCTCCACTACACTGAAGCTGTTCCTCCCTGAGTTGCCGATGACCTCCATGGAGGTCAACCCTGCAGACATGCAGTCCTTCCCTTGTTCCCGCGCTACAGCATTTACACTCCTGATCCCCTCCCCTCCTGTAGCCACACTACTTCCCTTTACCTCTCTGATGCCATACCCTCTGGAACACCTCCTAGTTTTCTGGATACCCCTTCTCATTCTTTCTGTTTTACTGGCTCTTCCTCATCTAGAATTTTTTAAGTTAGAGTTTCACATCCCTCAGGGCTTTCTACTGGGTCTTCTCTTTTCAGTCTATACACCCTTACTAATAATTTCATCCCACTTAAATGGGTTCCCTTAAGATTTATCATTTTGCCAGCACTTCCCAAATTTATATCGCATGGGTTCTTTTGAACTCCAGATTAGTATATACAACTGTCTCCTGAACATATTCACTTGAATGACTCTGAGGCAGCCTCGACATGGATAAAACTAAACTGATCATTATCCCCTCAACCCATGCAAACTGCTTCTTCTCCATTGTCTCCTATTGTATCAAGTGATGAACCCTGACTGGATGCTATCCAGCTATTTACTTAACCATCCCAGATATTTACTATTACCTGTTTATCAGGTCCAATCAGTATAATTCAATCATTGTATTGAATCAGTTGATTTGGTATGTTCAGATGATCAAGATATCTATAGACAATATTATGGCAGGAGATATGATGTAACCCTGAGGTAAAACTGTAATCATGTACTACTGGACCTGCATTATAAGTAGTAATCTATTTCTAGTTGGTCTTTATAAACAGATATAGAGAAAAAAAGCATTTGCCATATCAATTAATTAGCTGAATACAAGGTGCCATGAGCTATAGTGTCAATCTGCTTTAGTAAAAATACTCCATGTGGAACATTAACTACAACAAAAATCACCTCCTGATTAAGTTTATGACTGTCTTTCAGATATTTTTCAAGATCCACCTTCTGCATTGGGCACCAACAGGCGATTTATGTGGGAATGTGATAGGCATCTTCCTAACTTTTTGGTAATGGGCACTAATCTCTGCAATTCACTTGAAGATACGCTATTCATTTTGTTTACTGTTTTAGTAGGATGGAAAGATTCCAGAGGTTTCCTTTTTCTACTGTTATAGTCCTTTTTCCATGGGTCAAATTGATAAAGATTTTACCAGTTGCCAAGTATATCTATTATGTCTAAATATATATCTCTTTTAAGTTTGTTTTATTTACTTGAGAGAGAGAAACAGGCAGAGAGAAGGGGAGAGAATCCCAAGCAGGCTCCACTCTATCAGCACAAAGCCCAGTGCAGTGCTTGATCTCACGAACCACAAGATCATGACCTGAGTGGAAATCAAAGGTCAGATTCTTAACCAACTGAGCTATCCAGATCCCCCTAAACATATATATCTTCTAATTATACATTCAAAAACTGGATAAATAACCACGCAATAGGTCTGCAGACCTACTGGGTCTACTTTTTCAAATTTGGGCTAAGGATCCAATTAATACCTGATTCATATAAGACCCCCGTTTCACTGGTAGACTACAGTGATATGGGTGTCCAGGGATTAGTGTCAATTAGCCAGTGTTTGATATTCCCCCAAAAGTCTAGGTATTTCCTTTTCCTCAGTACACACTCTAATAAATGACTACAGGTCCCTCTGAGGAAGACTTCAAAGAAAATATACAGTATTTCAATGGTGAAATTTCCCACAATTAATCCTGGCTTACAGCCATGACAGCACTTCTCAAGGATGTGCACGCCCTACACACAAATGCATTTTTCAATATGTTGGTGATGAGAGTGTCCTCTGGAACCTTTTAGGATGTAGTTGACAAATGAATGTGTAGATTACTCATTATAAAGGCATTCCAACGTTCCTGTCTCCCTAAACCTTCTTCCAGCTACATTATGATGGGGGAATTACTGGTATTTCAGTGTCATTAAACAGAGGTCACTATAGAGCCCAAGCCTCTGTCAACTGATAAATTATTAGAATATTTCCACCTGCATGAGCTAACACATTAAATCCAGATTGGTAAGTGAGTGTAAGTGCACTCATATCAATACATTTGGCCTAATCCAGTTTCATATTCCCTCTTCCTTAAAATCCATTCCTATATATTTTCCCCAGGTTTGTATTGATGTAACTTAGGAAAATCTGGCAATTTTTTGATTTATAAGCTGCTTCCTTCTGGGTCAGACTTTGTACTTGTTCCCCTGGAGCATGCAGATATCTGACCCTAGTTATGAATAGTGGATAGTTTTCAAGCAACAAAAGGCTGATATCTTCAGACACAGGAGGACAAGCTGCTTCCACTGACAGGAGAGGTTCAAAGTGACTTGAGATTTCAAAATTCTCACCTTGGTCTAAGTCTAGCCAGATGTATCCCCAATCCAAGTTTTGGGATCTCTCTCCTTCCCTATCACTTTCCTAACCTGGCAAGGATATAGATTCAACTGATGTTGTAAATTCTGTAAACTGGACAATTAAATATTTGTTCATTTTTAACAGTAGCAGCCCTGTAGCTATAAAAAATGAGAGATTCTTTTTTTTTCTATTTTTTAAAAATTTATTTGAAAGAGAGAGAGAGAATAAGTGGGGGACAGGCAGAGAGAAAGGAAGGCACAGAATCTGAAGCAGGCTCCAGGCTCTGAGCTATTAGCACAGAATCCAACATGGGCCCATGAACCATGAGATGATGACCTGAGCCAAAGTTGGATGCTTAACCGACTGAGCCACCCAGGTGCCCCATGGAAATGAGAGATTCTTTTAGGGCTGCCATGGAATCCCTCTTCCTCTCAGATGAGACCTGAACAGAGAAAATAAGGACCCAAGGTTGGTACTTTCTGTAAGTGCTTTAGTGTATTCAGAAGAACCTATTTGCCACCAGTCGTCATACTCATTGTTACTGTCTAACAGTCAAACGTGGCAGATACATGCTTCAAGGCACTTGTTTCAGTAGGCACTTTATCCCAATCAACTACAGGTGATGGCTTAATTAATCATGATAGTTATGCATGACATGGGTTATCAGTATTCATTTCCTATTAGCAAGGAGCTCAGCACTACCCTCAAGACCAAGCACAAAACCAAGCTAATGGTCAAATCCCATCCTTTAGGGTCTGTTTCCTGGGAATACTCCTAATAACAATTTATGTGCCAATCAGAGTCCAGTTAGGAGACAGACACCATACTGGTTATTTACTTAAAGGTAATTTAATATAAAGAAATACTAACTAGGTAAAATAAAAGGTATTTTAAAAATCTTCACAGAGGTAGCAACTGCAGGAAAGGCAGAGGGAATAAGGGGAAGAGATTAGAATTATTAAAACCTAGAAAATTAGAGGGCCCTCCCACACCAATAGTTAAACTCAGACCTCTGAGGAAGAGATGCTGCTTAACTGGAATCTTTGAGTTCAGAGGAGGCTCCCCATAAACCTGGGATCCAGACCTTTGAAGAGGGAGAATCATCTGGTAGACACTGTTGGCTGTGGGGGCACCTGGAGACTGACTCTGCAAATGGAAGGAAAACTGCCAACTGCATTCAGCTGCTACTATGGAAAGGGCTGGCTGCTGTGGGAAGAGGGTGGGGGGAAAGAATCCCCCTTAGCTGTAGAGATGCTAAGATGAAGCAGACAGTAGGGGGTGTTTCTCCTCCAGCTTTCCAGTCTCCCTCACACCACCAATGACAGAGCCTGACAGAGAGCCAGCTGGCAAAGCAGGAATGTAGTTTGCAAGACACAAGCACCAGCTTCACAAAGCAGAATAGAGATAGTCCACACCTACTCCAAGGTTTGGAGCTGAGACAATAACTTAATAACAAGCACTCCCATCTTAGTGAAAGGAACCATCATTCACCAAGCTGCTCACCTTGGAAACCCAGTAATCAGTCATTCTTAGGGCTTCTCTCTTCCCTTTGGCCATCTCTAAGCCCCTAGATATCTCTGAAGTTTGAACCCACTGCCATCATCATCATCCCTCACCAAGACTACAAGTTAGAATACAAGCCTATCTAGTCTTCAGGCTCAATAACTAACATCTGTGCTCCTGCAGCTCATTCTCTACACAGGAGCTACCCAGCAGCCACAGTGATTGTGTAAAATTGCAGATCTAATTGTTAGGATTAATCCTATCTCCTGCCTTATTTCACAACATTCTCCTTTTGGTTCTCCTTACTCTATACTTATGCTTGTCTTTCGTTAATTCCTCAAACACATCCTCTCATTTCTGGATCCTTGCACCTGCTCATCACTTGACTTATTATAGGTTAATCTTCCATTTCCACAAACCCCACCTCCCTCTGCTGGCTAACTTCTTCAAGTCTCAAATAAAATAGAGAATCTTCAGTGAGGTCTTCCCTACTCAGAGACTCATTAGCATCCATTCCTGCATGCTTCTTAAGGGACATAATCACCTCAGTTACTAATTGAAATATTCTTTTCCTACTTTCTGCCTATTGCCTTCTGCTTACCATTCATGTTCATACCATAATGCATAGGCTGTTGTTTACCACAGGTGGTCGCTATTGAAATATACTCAGAACATAGGCTGCAAATTCTCAAATTCTGTGCTTAAAATTCAGTGGTGCATAAAGATTTTAGAAAAAAAGTCTTTCTCCCCTTCTCACTCTTTCTAAGCCAGATAAACACCTTTGAAAACATCTCCCCATAGAGGCTTCCCCAACTGAATTGATGAAAAATCTATTCTTCCAGTTGTTTAGGCCCCAAAGCTTATGGACATCTTTGACTCTTTCTTTCATGGCCCACATCTAGCTTTCAGCAAATCCCATCAACTCTATTGTTAAAATATATCCATATTCCAACATTTATTACCTCTACTGGCATCCTAGTCCAAGTTACCATATACGCTTGCTAAAATATTGTAACTTTTTTCTGTAATCGTTTTTCTGCTTCGATCTTGGACTCACCTTTCTCTATTAGTCTTTTCTCCCCAAACCACCCAAAGTGACCTAAAAAATAAGTCAAACGTCACACCTCTGTTCAAACCTGTTTAATCACTTCCCATCTTACTCTAAATAAAATTCAAAACTTATAATGGCCTACAAGACCTTACATGATCTGGCCTCTTGTTGCCTTTGTGACTTCATCCTCTGCACCCTCACTCCACCTTACTCCACTCAGCCACAATGGCCTCCTTGCTGTGCTTAGAAAACTCAAAGCACACTATACCTGAGGACCTTTGTACTTATTGTACTCTGCCTGGAATACTGTTCCTCCAGATAGCCTCATGGTTCATATCACTTAATTCAGGTCTTAAATGTCATCTTATCAAAGTAGTCCTCTCAGCACTGAAGAAGGAAATGAAAGAAGAGCTAAATAAATAAAGAGCTATTCTGTGTTCATAGATGGGAAAATTCAATATTGTTAAGATGTTAATTCTCTCCAGGATTAATGTAATTGCTGTAATTAATGTAACATAATAATATTCCATTGTAGGTATATACCACATTTTCTTTATTCATCCATCCACTGAAGGACATTTAGATCAATTCCATGTATTGGCTATTGTGAATAATGCTGCAGTGAGCATGAGAGTGCAAATATCACTTTGAAATTGTTTTAAATTCTTCTCTATATGTACCCAGGTTGTTGCAACTGGACAGTATTATGCTAAGCAAAATAAGTAAGCCAGAGAAAGACAAACACCATATGATTTCACTTATACGTAGAATTTAAGAAACAAAACAAATGATCATCGGGGAGAAAAAAAAGAAAGGAAAGCCAGGAAACAGACTCTTAACTATAGAGAACAACTGATGGTTACCAGAAGGGCAGTGGGCAGGGGGAAGGGTGAAATAGATGATGGGGATTAAGGAGTGCACTTGTCATGATGAGCGTTGGGTGCTGTATGGAAGTGTTGAATCACTAAATTGTACACTTGACATTAATATTACACTGTATGTTAACTAACTAGAATTCAAATTAAAAAATTAAAAATTTAAAAAACAAGTTAATAACCCAATTTTACACCTAAGGAAGTAGAAAAAATTGAAAAAAAATTATTTTACATAAATACCCAGAAGTGGACTTCTGGACCATATCGTAGTTCTATTTCTAATTTGTTGAGGCACCTCCACACTATTTTCTATAATGGCTGCACCATTTTACATTTACCTCAATAGTGCACAGAGTCCCTATTTCTCCATATCCTCACCAATACTTGTTACTTTCTTTTTGTTTTGTTTTTTATAATGACCATCCCAACAGATGAGGTGATATCTCATTGTGATTCTGACATGCATTTCCCTGATGTTGAGCATCTTTTCATAGGTTGGCCATTTGTATGTCTTCTTTGGAGAATGTATACTCAAATCCTTTGCCCATTAAAAAAATGTTTATTTATTTTGAGAGAGTGTGTGCATGCATTCACACTGGTGGGGCGGAGAGAGAAAGAGAAAGAATCTCGTTCCACCCTGTCAGCATGGAGGTGAATGTGGGGCTCGAACTCATCATTACCTGAACCAAAACCAAGAGCCAGACTCTCAACCAACTGAGCCACCAGATGCCCTGACTAGTTTGTTTTTATTTTTGATAAATAATAAAAAACACTCAAGTTCACTGTAGTACTGCTACAAATATGTACCCTATAAACCCAGACATTCTTGAAAGTTCTATTTCACATGATTTCTAAACAGAAAAAATACACCATTCATTTTTAACAGTATGCACATTTGCCAACAGTATTGAGTATTTGCCAACAAGAGAGAACTTTCATTTTGACTAAGTATTGACGAGACCCAAATTCCCTACCAATAATTTTATTTGTCTGATGATTGGAGAAAGGTTTCATAGATAGCTTCCAACTCTATATGTTTCAGATCTTGTTTCTCCTCATCCAGTCACAAACTTTTGGAACTGGCCACTGTAGGACACATTTTATTTCACTATATGTCCTCTGGACCTGTAACTTTGTGTCACATGATAGATAAAATACCACAGTAGAGAGTAGTAGTATTCTAGAAGCCCATTCCCACATTAAAACGGCTAAATAACTTTACATAGAAGTGGCTGCATACCACCTACATAACATTCTACTAACCCCAGACCATATATTCCTCATCCAATTTCTCCATACAAGAATTCTCAAAATATTTTCTGCCATCCAAATGTCATCTGATACAAGGGGAAGCATGATGATGGAAAAATTGAGGTGGAAAGAGACAACATTCTTAACCAATTACAGCTAAAATATCTTCTACAAATTTTATTTTTGCGGTTTGTTTTTTTGTTTTTTTGTTTTTTTTTTGGTTTTTATTTTTGAGAGAGACAGTGCATGAGAAGGGAGGGGCAGGCAGAGAGACCGAGGATCTGAAGCAAGCTCTGCACTGAGAGTGTAGAGCCTGATGTGGGGCTGGAACCCATGAACTGCAAATCATGACCTGAGCCCAAAGAGTCAGATGTTCAACCAACTGAGCTACCAGGTGCCCCTTTTCTACAAATTCTATAAAATTTATAAAATATATAAAGCAAGAAACATATTTCTAGGGCCCCTGTTGGGGCTTTAGAAGAAATTCATACAAATGAGGGACATGAAGCTGAAGTTTCATTAACTTCATAGCCCATGTCTGTAAGAGTGGAGGATTTTATTTTTGTTCAGAGCTGTATTCTTGGTAACCAGAACCATGTCTTACACAAAGCCATATTGTAGGCATACAATAAACATATGTTAAAAGAGTAGGAGGGAAGAAGAAAGGAAGGAAGGGAAGGTTGGGAAAGGAAAGAAAGAGGGGAGGGAGGGGGAAAGGAGAAAGGAGAAGTGGAGTAGACCATTGCATAAGTTCATTACAGAAACATAATGTGGTTTCCCCACACCTGGCAGAAAATAACTCATTAGAGTTATTTCTGTTGGAAGAAAAATGCGTTGGGACAAATGTGGTAGTCTAGGATCCTAAACTCCACATATTAAGATGACATGTCAATACAAGAAGGTAATCTGGACTCAGAAATATCTGGGCTCAGAAACAGGCAGAACTATTCGATGGCCCAGGAGAGAAAGGTTCTGGATGGAAACTTGAGCAGAATCAAAAGAGGAAACTGAAGTTAACTTTGAAGGTTTACATAGCTATGTCCATCCAAACAGGCATCTCTAAAAAATGTTAGGGTACTGCAGTCTTCTCTCTTGATGACTCTGGAAAGGTCAGTGTTGTTGATAAGGCACATAGCTGTGTGTCCACATTGCCTTCCCAATTCTACTTCGGGTTAGTATTCAGTAGTCTCTGACCAGTCTGACCAGCATGGCCACTCTGTAGTTTGAATATAGATATATTTGTATAAATGCTCATAAACAGTAATTCCCCCAGTTTCTCTGAGATTTGACCTACTTCCATGATCATCCTAGTCCCTCCTCTGGAACCCACCAGACCTCCCCAAACCAGCAACCAAAAGAATAAGTCTAGGAGTGACATCCTGCTTCAGCCCTAAGTTTCATTGGCCAATGCCTTTACTGTGCTCATTATTACATCTTTTGCATAAAATCCCTGGTTCTACTTAACAATCAACAAACTGCATGGGGAAAATCACGACTTTGAAGGGGGCATAGTCTCACCCTCTCGGTGCCCTGTTGGTTAGTCTAAGAATAGAGCAAAACAAACTTACTACTTAGCTTATTGTTCTCCCTAGAGTTGAGTTTTCCCAGGGTAGAGCATTGAACAGGTAGCTGGTTTCCCCATAAAACTACATAAGGGCATAAGTCAAGTCTATTCTAGTCACTGTTATATTTCCAGCCACTAGTACAGTGATGGCACAAAGTAATGAACATTTTTCAATTAGAAGATGAAGAGTAAAAAAGAAAGTAGAATCTGAAAGGTCTAGATCTAGAAAGATTATCCAAAATCTTGGGGAAAATATCATTGAAGGTTTTCCCTGGTATTCAAGGTGGGGAATCTGAGACTTGACAGATTGAAGGTCTTGCCCAAATAACCTTGAGTTATTAACAGAACTGATTGTAGAAACCTGGCCTCTTGTATCTCCATCCAATGCTCTTTCACTACACTGAGCTGCCTCTGTTATATCCAAAGAATCAGGTAATCCCACTTTGGATTTCTCATAGCATGGAGAAATTCAGACATGATCAGTACTATCACCCACACGGGAACCGGAAGATTTAAGTAAACTCCAGAATTACATGAGGAAGTAATCTCATACTACAGCTGCAGCTGGTTTTGCTTTCCTCCTATTCCTGGAACTGGTGGGCAGGGTGAAGTCATGAGTTTGAGCAGAGTGGGAGAGTTTGGAACAGCCACCATGAATTTGTGAAGAGAAGACCACAGGAGTTTAAAAGATTTCCGAGAGCTGAGAGAACGAGGTTGACGTTCATTAGGATGACTGTGCATGGACCAACTCAGCAAGGTGCATGAATTTTCTTACCAAAAATCTTGGCAGCAATAAAGAATCATTCAGCCCAAAATGTCAGTAGTGCTGAGTTTGAGAAATCCTGCCCTAAAAACATCTTAAGTGTATAATGGCCACATGTGGCTAGCAGTTACTGTACTGAACAGCACAAATATAGAACATTTCCATCATTATAGAACATTGTACTGAACAGCTCTCATCCATAAGATTTTCAAGATCCTTTTTGTCTCTGAGGTCCTAAGAACATCGGTGAAGGAAAAGAGGAACAGAGCAAGATAGTAGGATGATGATGGGGAGGAAAAAAAAAGCAAATGAATAGAATGGTCTTTAGGGCATCAGTTACCAGTTATTACCACTAAAGATGGATAATTCATACCTGAAACAGAGAGCCCATATTTTGATTGCAGTTCACACAAAAGTGTAGTGTTTGGATCAAATTAACTATTGACTAAATTTTAACTAAGTATGCTGCAAACTAAATGCCACTTTGGAATCAACATTGTGGCTACTTGTCTGACTAGTTCTTTGTCTCTTTCTTGCTGTCCTACCACTGCTGTGGCTATAAATGCAGTGCCCCACCTCTTATCTTGGCAGAGAACATACATAATGAAGGCTTTCTTTAGAGTGAAAGAGGCAGTAAATGGGATTTACATTTAACAATATCCCCTTAGCTTTAAAAATGGTTGGTTTTGATTCTCCCTTTGGGAACTGAAACAAAACACCTTCCTGCTCACACCGCACCTGTGTCTAATCCTGGGCACCTGACTCCTGGAGTAAAATGAGATATGTCTGAAGTCTTTAGATATCCAAATGGCTTCCAGGCAGAAGAATAAATACTTTTCAAAAATATCCAATATTAGAAATAAGAAGGGTGATTATTGGATATTCTTTTAGTGGAATGCTGGGAATTGTCAGATAGATTCTTAATGTAATAATTAATTCTTAAAAGGGTATGCACCCTAGATTGGCTTTCTAATAGAAAAGTTATCTTGTGGAAAATCAATTGTGAAGCAAATGATTCTTGTCTATAGCACAGATAACTTTTAAATATTGAGATGTAATTGATTTTTCTCTGGTAGAAAAGATAACCCTAAAGCTTTAAATTTATTCCCCTGTAAGATAATTAACCACTTTTGCATTTATTAGCATGTTTGTTTTAACATTCTTTTGGCTAACTTGACTATATAAATCTGTCCTCATATTTTCCTTTGAACTGGTTTTAATGTCTTACTCTTTACTCATTAATGAATGGGTTGAATAAAATCTTTTACATATGTTCATTTTATATTTCTATGAGAGTCATGCCTTTTAACTTTTTGAAATTATACTTAAAAGAAATCTAACTTAGTCAAATAATGTTCCTGGATCAAGTGGGTTCAGTAAAAGCCACAGATTTTTAGCTTACTGTAATGAATACCTTGCTAACAGTGTGTGCTCAATATCTTCCAAATGATTCTCAAGTTGACTCATAACCCAGCTCTGTGCCCTGGGAGGCTGATTTCTATGGATTTTATCAGTGGGCTCTCTTCACCCAGGGTTGGAACTAGATGAGCCAAAAGAGGTACCTAGGGCACGACATTTAAGGAGTCACTCACTCCCAGTGCTGAAGCTGCATTTGCATGGCCCTGACAGGAAGTGCCTCCTTGTATGTTGAACACTAGGCACCTTGCTCTCGTCACCTCACTCCAGTCTCGGCCCTGTCTTAATGGCAGACTTTTAATTGACTTTAGACAATGGAAAAGCACAGGAGGGCAAAAGGAAACTGAGGTCCCAAGGTATTTATTATTACCCTGGCTTCCTCCCTGGGATGTTATCATGGGCTGGCATCACATGCTCCTCTCTCTGTCTGCTTTCTTCTATCCACCCCCACCTTCCCTTCAGCCTGTAGGCCTAGGGTGGTTATTATCTCTGGGGCTCTGCATTATCCCCTGTAGTTTCCTTACACTGAGATGATACCTTAGTAAGCAGTCCCTTATTAAGTTCTCCTCAAATTGTCTAGTTTGTGGATAATTTTGACCATGAGATTCCTGTCAAGTCTCTGTGTGATACACAATTAGCAAGACCTGAAAATGGCATGGGCTGTTTTGAGAAGAATGGCTTCACTGCCTGCTGGAGGTGTTCAAGCCAATGCTGGATAGTCAGTGGACACCAAAGCCATGAAGGAGTTCTCTGCTCTGGAGGAAGGCATAATAATGTGACTATGATTTTCTAAATATGGAGACTGCACAGTCGCTCTTATACAGACACACACACACACACACACAAAAGCTATAGTGTGTTTGTGTGTGTGTGTATGTGTGTGTTGGTATGAGTAATGGGTATAGGGAAAGAAAAGAGCAAGTAAAAAAGGAGAAATTTATTGCCTTACTTACAAATAGGTACCTGGAAGAAATATTGTGGTTAGTAACAGAGAGTAGTGGGGTTAAGGGAGAAATTTTATACTGTCCAAATTAGCAGAATTTTAGGTCTGCTCTAGTAAGCTGTGAGTACCTGGCTGCAGACTCCTGGTAAGAGTATACACGTCTTGTGTTACTCAGGCAGAGATTTGAATTGGGCATGCTAAGTCTCTGTTACTCTATGTAACAGAAGGAAAAGTTTCCAGATGTGCTGCTTACAGCATGACCAAGATGAGGCAATGTCATCTCAGATTTAAAGCACAATATATATTCTCCAAAAAGGCATTCCTTGTCAGTTGATAGCCCATGTTAAATTTCCAGTCACCATGCTGGAAAGAGCAGGGGTCTTGGTTCAGCCTAGACTGGTATTTTAGGAGCTGCAGTTGGCATGGAATAGATGAGCTCCAGGGTATTATCCTCTGAGTTCTAGGAAAGTGTGGCTCAGGAAGCAAGGGGAGATTGGTGATTTGTAGTTTCAATTGCCCTGCCAGTTCTCTCCTCCAGCCCATCTACATCCACACTCAAAGTTATGTGATGGAATCAATATCCTTGACAGCAGAACTTTAGGAAAGTACATTGGAAAATATATGTTGG
The DNA here is from genome assembly GCF_008692635.1 of Crocuta crocuta. Lineage (NCBI taxonomy): Eukaryota > Metazoa > Chordata > Mammalia > Carnivora > Hyaenidae > Crocuta > Crocuta crocuta. The sequence goes on along the minus strand of NW_027532041.1, from coordinate 1,957,313 downwards.
AATTAGAGGGGGCTAAAATATAATGCCCATCTTCCTCACTGGAGTTTGAATTTGAAAGCAACAGAGATATAAGTGCAGCAGGTAGGTTGATAGCAGTCATAACACAATTTGACCCATTTTGAGAAAATGGCTTAGGTTTGAGTGCTAAGTGGACTTGTTTAGGACTATTTTCTCCCTCCCTGTCTCCAAGTATGGGATTGCCCACCCAATGGAACATTTTAGTCTGCAGAACAGACACATTGAATTTATTGCTGCTTCCTTTGATTTGGGGCAAAGAGAGAAGGAAAGAATCAATTCCTTAGTGCTTATCATCTTTTAATAGATTAGTCTTATCCGGTCAAGATACTTGGATTAATAGTTGCTGCCCCTAATGAGGCATCTCACTTCTCAGTGGGGAAAAGTGAGTAATGGATGAGGCAGAAGACCATGGGTATTATCATAGAGAAGTTTCTACCTCCACAACGAAACATGAGAAGCAGGGAAATAAGTATTCTTCCCTAACTCTACCTTACCTATTGAACTTAGTCATTAAGCTTATGGTCAGTCAGGGATGTGGAGAGGAGATTTGCAGTTATCTGGGAAATTCTACTCCTTATCTTTATGAGATTGCACTTTTTTGAATTCTCCTAGGAATGCTGGTCCACTATGTGAATTTTGCATCCAGAGGACTCTAAAATATACATTAATCATTCTATTAATTAAATTAACTCCAAGTCCATGATGTATCAAAATAAAATTTTCATTTCTTATTTTATTCCCATTCTCACATTATGGCCAGGCGATTGCCCAGTATGATTCATCAGAGGTTCTGTTATGAGACTGACATACTCTATTAATAAAATGCTAACAACACAGAGATGCCCACTTTTGAATATAAACCCCCTCCCACTATAAAATTCCTTGTGAGAAATTCAGATTAAAGTCCAAAATAACAGTGTGTTAGAAGGTAGAAAAGGGTCAGTACTGTACCCTGCAGACTAAGATGTCACTTTAATACCAGGCACCTGGGTGGCTGAGCTGTTTAAACATCTGACTCTGGATCTCAGCTTGGGTCTTGATCTCAGGGTCTTGAGTTCAAGCCTCATGTTGGGCCTTGCACTGGGCATGAAGCCTACATAAAAAATGAGAAAAGAAAACAAAAGAAAAGAGGAAAGAAAAGAAAAGAAAAGAAAAGAAAAGAGAAAAGAAAAGAAGAAAAGAAAAGAAAGGAAGGAAAGGAAAGGAAAGACAAGACAAGACAAGACAGGCTCTGTTTTGGAAGTGCCAGAGACTGTTGGAGATATTCTCTCTCCCTCTTTCTCTGCCCCTCCTCTTCTTGCTCTTTCTCTCTCAAAATAAATAAACGTTTAAAAAAAAGTTAGAAATATATATATTTCACTATAATACCAAAAAACAAAATAAGACACTCCATACCATTTATAGAGTTTTGTTCAGGGTAATTTATTGACAGGGGAAATCAGGCTAGTGAACAGATGATCCAGGTAGTACTACACACCTATTCTCCTTTCCATATTCTCCGCCTACTCTCCACATCTTAACCCTCAGCTTTTATGGAGCAAGGGACATGGTGGTGAGGTCCCAGGGTAGTTAATGAAAGTGGTACCATCTGTGTGCCAGAAAGGAGAACAAGATGGAGGGCCAAAGATGGAGTCAGTATCGTCAGATTCCTACATTGCATTAGTCTGTTTTTGTTGTGGAAATAACCTCATTATTTTAGTGAATTACAACATCAAAATATTATTTCTTGACCATGTTACATGAGGGCCATGGGCTGGCTGATGCTCTTCTGAGCTTTGCTCACTGGCCTGAGCCCTAAATTTTTTCTCATATGGGCATCCAGGCTCAAAGAATGGCCACTCTCTGAACCATGCTGTTGTGATGGTGGAAGACAGGAGCAAAGTTAAATCATGCTAATCATGTACGCTCACATTTTTTTTTGTTAAAGTAAATAACATGACCAAGCCCAAGTCAATAGAATGGGGAAATACACTTCAACTCACTCCAACTATGCAGAAGCATAGCAAAGTCACAGAGGAAGTAATTGTGAACAAATTGGAAGTGTTGTAAATAATAGTGTTCAAAAATTTGCCCTTATGAAGTCTCCAACCTCAACTTCTAATCCAACCTTCTTACCTTCTCTTCTGCCACATCTCTCTGACTTCTGTGTTCTTCTGTTTTTAAGGGATCGTGTTATTACACTGGACCCACCAATAATTCAGAATATTCTCCATATTTTAAGGTCAGCTGGTTAGTACCCTTAAATCCTTATGTAAAGTCCTTTCACAGCATTATCTAAACTAGTATTTGATTAATTAATGAGGGGCCTGAGTCTTGGGGAGACAACTTTGGAATTCTGCCTACCACACTGGCTTCAATAATAAAGTAAGGAAAATGACTTGCGAATTCAGTCTGGTTTTGGTGAATGTCACTTTTTTTCTGGGAAATTGGTCTATTCCAAATATCCATTTCTAGGGGTCAGTTTTAATCATGTTCTTTTTTTTTTATAGAGGAGATTACCCACTTTTTCCTGGATTTTTCAAATTTGTTAGCTTGCATGTAATATTATGATTCCTTTCCTCTCTTCTATATCTATGGTTGTTTCTTTTGTCATTCATATTCCTTTTTTGCTCCTTTCCCATAAGTCCTTTAATAACAAAAAACAAAGTGAGGCACTCCACTGCATTTATACAAAGTTTTATTCAGGATAATTTATTGGCAGGGAGAATCAGGCTAGTGAACAGATGATCCAGGTGCTGCTAGACAGCTATTCTCCACTCCATATTCTCCACCCAATCTCCACATTTTAACCTCCAGCTTTCATGTATATTTTAAAAAACACACACAGAACAACTATTGCTTTTATTTATCCTTTTATACTATATTTTTATTCCTACTTAAGTATTAATTTCCTATTTATAATTTCTTGTGTTTTATTTTATGCTTTTTCTATTTTCCTGAGATGAGAACCTTGAGATCCTTTTCACTAAATCCTTTTCAGGAAGAAAGAGAAGGAGGAGAGGGTAGAGGAGGGAGAAAAATGAAAACTTTACATTTTCTTTTGAATTAGCTTTTGCTATTATGCCACAGGCTTTGTAATGAAATGGTTTCTTTTTGATTTTCTACCTTATAACTTGAGTTTTGGTTTCTTCTTCATCCCTTATTTTCAAGTAGCAAATACATTTGGAATTTGCTTTATGTTTATTTTTAATTTTATTGGATTTTTAAAGTCCTTGTACTTATTTTTTTTAAATACTGGGTATTTCTGCATAGTCCACAATATAATCAATTTTCTAAGAACAAAACCCAAAATTTATTTTCTCTGTTTCAAAGAAACTGAGGTCCATATTCATTACATCAAATTCATTAATTAAATTGTATAATTACTCTGCATCATACTTTTGGGGTTCTTTCTGTTTTGCTTTGTTTTACTTGTTTAACTCTGAAACAGATGAACTGAGGTCTTCCACTATTATTTTATTTTTATCACATTCTCCTGGGAATTCCAGTCATTTTTACTTTATGTAATTAGTTACTTTTTTCTTTGGCACATACAAAGTACACCAAAGATGCTGTTTTCATATATTGTGTTTTTATTATTACGTAAGGTATAAGGTCCTTATCTTATTTATTGTTTCTAACCCTAGATTTTAGTTTATGTGATGTTAATAATACCACCCCAACTTTTTTTTGTTTCACTGGCTTGGTGTCTCTTTCCCCACTACTTTATTTTCAAGATTTCTTTATTGCTTTAACTATATTTCTTGTAAACAGTATACAGTCAGGTGTTTGTTTGTTTTTTAACTCAGTCTGAGAGTCCTGTCTTTTAATGGGAAAATTCAACCTATTCAAATATAGTATTATCATGACAGATACTTGATTTCAATATTTTTGTGATTTATTTTCTATTCATTCTTTTTAAAATTTTTTCTTGTTTTTTCATAGTAATCCCATTTCCCTTTTTACTTGGAAGCTTTATTATACATTCTACTCACTTAATCATTAACTCTTCTATGAAGATTATTCTTGAAAGTAATAATAAATCCAACTGGTATCTTTAAGAAAATAGTATAGTGGGTATGTAAGTTTGTGTGTGTGTGCATGCATATACACACACGTACGGTGTGCTACACTTGAATGTCCTTAAGTGTTTGTATTATTTTTCTTATCAAATTGTTCCTTGTCTCCTCTAGAAGCTCTATGTGTTCTGTTCATTTATTCACTGGTTACTGAAAGAGTTGGACTTAGCAGAGTTACCAAACAGGAAGCAACTTTATTTTTTCTAATGATTTTTCTCATTGCTAATCCTATAAAATTACTGTGTTTACTTATTCCTCCTCATCCCTGAAATGAGGTCTCTGTCAATTTTCATAATTTTTCCCTTTTTCTATTACAGTCCTGTGTGGCTGGCCACTGTCTGCTGGCTCTTTAGATGGGTTATTACTTTCTTAGCTGGCTCAGGGAAACGCAGATCTGTTTATTGCAATGTCTAGTGACAACAGTACTGTTAAGCGGTGGAAGGTAAAGTCTTGCCCATTATGGAATGGTGCTTTAGAAACAAGCAGACCACAGTCCCCTGGTGAGGCATCTGAGGGAAAATTCACGATCTCTGACTTCCCAGTTTTCTCACAGGCTTTGTGGTTCCTTCTTGGCCTCTTGGGGCCAGCAAGACCAGAAACACTTTTATAGGACCAAGGGCAATATTTCCCTTGGGTAATCCACAGATCCCAACAGCCAGCTGGTCTCAGGACACAACACAACCTCCATCATTGCCTGCCTTGTGACTCAGAATCTGGTCTCCAGTGCCATAGTCAGATCTCAGCATCGGAATAGAAACCATGTCTAACCTTGCACCCCACTGCTTGACGATCTCAGCAGCTGTCTGGCTTATAAGATGGCAGATGGAAGCTGAGAGTAAAAGAGAAAGGTGCTGAACTTGTCACTACCTTCCCAGAATCCACTGCTCCCAGCTGTCCAGCTGTTTTAATGGAGAATTCTCAGTCAAATGGAATTTTTAAGTTGATGTAGTTCTTTCTAAAAGATAAAGCTCACAAGTTCCAGCAGAAACTTCCAAAAACAACTAAAACAAAATTCCTCACTTCTAATCTGCATCTACTTTAGGCTAAAGTTCAAACACTGTAGTGTTTCCAGCATTTAATTTAGAAAAGACACTTTTGGGAACATCTCTTAGGATGTTATATTAAGAGCAGGGTAAAGGGTGGAAATAGGAAGGGAATTTTTTTTTTAAATATTTTTATTTATTTCTAGAAGAGAGAGAGAAACAGCGTGAGCAGGGGAGGTTTAGAGAGAGAGGGAGTCACAGACTGAAACAGGCTCCAGGCTCTGAGCTGGCAGTCAGCACAGAGCCCGACGCGGGGCTTGAACCCACGAACCGCGAGATCATGACCCAAGCGAAAGTCGGACGCCCAACCGACTAAGCCACCCAGGCGCCCCTAGGAAGGGAATTTTTAATGAATGCTTATTATACTCAAGGTACTCCACATTAATTTTTTAACACTGAAAATACTGCAATAAGGTACTGTCCCTTCTCAAGGGGAGGATACAGTAACCTGAGGCTCAGATAGTTTACATTGTTTGCCCAGGTTTAGTCATATCTGCCCAAATCCAAGGCCCATATTTCATTACCTTATAGTGAGTATCAAGAAAAACTACCATCATTAATTGTACTATTATTAGGTATGTTTTCTATTTCTTATTATTTTTATTGTTAGTGATTAAAAAGTTTGTGTTTTACCTTCTGAGCCAGCAGGGCAGTTAGGGATACTGTTTGCTTTGCAGTGAGCCTGGGAGGAGGGACAACAAAGATGGGATGGGAGTGGGGAGGTGAAGCAAATGGATGACAGCAAGCCAAGAGAACAAGAGGATCAATCCTTATTTGCTGGAAAAGAGAAAGATGACTTCATAACTTTGAGGTGCTGCTGCTGCTACTCCTCCAATAACCAGAAGAAAGGTAAAGAACCAGGAATGCATGTATTCACCTCTTCTACTTCCTACATACCTGAGCCCATCACCCTATCTTAAAGCTCTTGCTTTAGGTAAGTACTTGCTTTTCCCTCACTTAGCGTTTCCACTTGTACACCACTTCCCCATCCCCTCCCCCATCTCCATTTTCTCTCTTTGCCATTCTATTTTAGACCCAAAACCTGACTCTACTTGGGAAGAAGTGCCCAAAAAGAGCATTGATGGCCCACAGTAAAGAAAACCTCCAGTGTGAAGTGGAAACAGGAACCTTGAACATATTTTATGTCCTCAACCTTTAAAAGTTTCCAAAGACCCCCAAAGCCTCCCCTAAAAGAAATGTTCCTAATTAAACCTACTTCTCCTCATGTACTAAAAGTTCAGATTTTTAAAAAAATTTTAAACAAATGGATTAAAAACGAAATTTTGAAATATAACTTATTGAAATACAGTAGATCTTGGTATCAAAAAATTTTAGCTTATTGCAGATTATTCTTTTAAATTATTTAACAATTCCAAAAAAAGTCAAAGTTGTACTTATAAAAGGCATTATAAAGCAACGAGTTCCAATGTCTACTAACAAAAAGCTACTTTAAATTTTACAAAGTGTTTTTAATTGCAAGAGTTGCTAATGTAATCCTATTTTCCAATGATTATCCAAAATGCTGATATATAATCATATAATTCCACATGCGTCAAGTTAATGGTACATTTGTCTTATTTGATATTCAATTATTGAGCAAGGTTATTGATGTTGTTTGGCTTCCAACAGCAAATTTCCAGAGACGGTGTATGCCATTCCTGGTCCCAAATCAGACTTTACGATAGAAATGCTGATGATTGAAGAATCTAATTGAGATCATAAAAATTCATGAATTAGTCCCTCTTGCTGACAATTATTTCCTAATTTTGTCTTTTCACTTACTAAAAATATTGGCTTTTCTTGAATAGATGACTGTTGATTTATAATTCCAATTTTTATGCTTTGCTTTCTTATGCCATCCATTAGGACATTATTTAGGTAACAGTTTCTTCTATGATCTTGGAACTTCACTATTTTCTTTTTGTTACCTGAATATTGCTGTGTAAACAATATTTTTTGAGGGGTCTAATTTTCACTTGACTAGTTTAACAAATCATCCAAGAGTGTTACATTATTTAACTTATGGACTTTGAGTGTATTTTTTAAAGGCTTTGAACAATATTTGACAGGTAAGGTACTGAATTTGCTAATTGGTATTACTGTAGAAAACATTCTTTCAAAGTTGCCATGTCTAGCACTCATATCCTGAGTAACAGTTTTTGTTAGGCTGGAAAAAGTCTGTGAGGAATTATAGAGTTTACTCCAGGATACGTTTTCAAATGTCTTCTTACTAGTTTTCTTCCTTTGTTTACTCTCTACAACTCTATGGCCCACTTCAAAAGATATTGCTTGTATATCTCTTTTCCATGCTGTAGGCAGAATTCTTTTAGGTTTGGAAGGAATAATAAATTGATCCCTAATTAAAGATTTGAGGATTTCACAATTTCTTTCTAAGACAAAATCTTCTCTTTTATGTGGGTAAATGTTTTCATCTTTCATACTATGGAGAGGAAGCTTATTTTTTGTCAAAAGTAACATTTGTACATATCCAGTTTCATGGAAAATTATGGGATTTGTGTCATTTTGTTCCTGTGGATTAAAGAAAAGAGTACTTAGTCATCAGTCTAGTCGGACAAGAAGACTACATTTATTTTTAAACATGAAAATAAAATGGTAAAGTATCCTAAAAATGACTACAGAGAAGTTTTTAATATGAACAATAACAGTATTCAAACACACAAAAAAAGATGTGCTTATATGTGGCACACTTCCTTCTCTTAATAATCTGTCAAGATGTTAGGGGTAAAATCTGAACTTTTGGGCTATGAAAATCCTTTCTGAAATAAAGTGAGATATGACAAAATAAATACATCTCTTAGATGTCTGAGATGTCATTGGAAAAATAGGATAGTTGGTGGGATGGAACATTGCTCTGGCATTTTTCTTAGGTTTCCATGTCCAGAAATAAAAGGCATACCAAAAAAAATGAATTGTCAAAGGTCATAACCAGATTTTAGCCAAAATTACAAAGTCTTCATATCCTAATAAATATTCCAAGAATCTAAAATTATCTTTATATTATATTTAATCTTGTACTCCAACCTTTACGACAACATTTAGCACATAAAAAGCACTCAATATGTATTTGTGGAATAATGTAGTCAGAGTAATAGATTGACTTAAAAATAGACTATTTTTGTCACGGTAATAGCAAAATTTGTGTGTATGAGCTACTCATTAAACTCTTTCCCATATTTCCATTATGGGGCAAAAGGATTAACTACAAATAAACTGGTCAAATATGCATATTATCAGTTTTTACTTTGCAAACTTTAAGTCAGTGATTGCTACCTTTCCTTTAGAAAGACAACTCATGACATAAGAAACCAGAATCATCTAATTGTACAACAGTATACTTAGTGAGAAAGGTGTATAATTGCTTATAATTACTAAAAAGATGATGAAAGATCTGGTTTTGCAATCCATTGGGATGTCAGTGTTACCTATTTAGCCACAGTAGTGAAGACTTATTTGTTTAAATTTTTGGTCTGTCCAATGCCTCTGAGAATTTTCCACTTTACAAATCTCTGTACTCTTACATAGAGGCAGAAACTAACTTTATTAGCCTCCCTTGAGGTTAGGGCATAGGCATGTGACCCATGCTCTGTCAATCAGATATACCTCAGATAGTTTTCAGTTCATAGAAAGCAAGCACTGGGAAAAGGTGGGCTATTTGAAAATGACTTTTGTGAAAATGGTAGTAGATATACCTGCTTTGAAGGGCAGCAATAGCAAGGGTCTTAGAAATAGCATCTTCTATCGAGAATCAGAGTCATAAACTCTGTAACGAAAGCATGGGTCTGGGTGGAACAGTCTGGGTTGTAAATGGGGGACTCCTGACTGGGTAGCTTTTAAGCCAGATTGTTTCTCCAGCCTTCCTACAGGCTCTGTGAGCTATCAAATAGCCTTTAATGTATGTATTTTATGATTCAGTTAGCTAAAATAGATTGTTAGAAAAGTGGAATGTAATGCAGTCATTTTAAAAAAATACAAAATTTGTTCTATATTTCTTTTATAATCAAGAAAGTTTGACAAAGCCTTTTGCATAAATAAAGACACAAAATTTTCAGTTGATGAAGAGGCATCCCAGTTTTGGGGTGGCGGTTCTAAAAGGAGCACTGAGAATCTAAGTGTGGTTGTCACTTTGCAATGCAAAACTGAGAAGTAAAAAGAATTTATCAAAGATTCTAGTCACTAGAATATAAGATTCCTACAAGTAGTACTTATGCCTGTATTTATTGAACAATAGTAGGTATTATTACCATGTGGGAAGTTACTGTCTTTGCTGGACTAATGTTGATTATCTTGGCATTTGGTTTTTTAAGTTCATCCTCAAAGCACAAAGGGAGCAAGCTTTTCTTACTTACTGAACAATATTCACTTAATTGATCATTTCTGATGGTTTTGTTTTCTTTTGTGCTAAAATCATCCATCTGTGGGGGAGATTTTCTTCTGAAAATGAGCACAAATTCAGCATAAATAATGATTGATTTTAGGACTGATTCTAGTTTGTCAGTTCTTGCTTGTCTCCCCAATCTCTGAAAGTCACTGCCAACATTTCCTCCAAACCCTCAGCCACATACTTTCAATCTGTCAAGACTATTCCTTCCTGCCTTGTTAGGGGAAATAGCAAATGTGGGGGAAAAGGAGTAATACAATAATACATATGTCTCTTTGGCTTTTGAGTGGGGAGGAGGTATATTATGCGGATTGAGGAGAAAACCAAAGGTAGAGAGGTATTTGCCACATCCTTTGTTGAGAATCTGGGGAAAAGGTATTTTGCAAGGCAGCTTCCTGACACATAGGGTGGCCCCAGCTTTGTTAACAGAATGCAATGGTATGGTATGGTTACAGGCAGAAAGAGTATATAACTTTCATTCCATATTTCCTATGGTTCACATGTGACATGAACATTGAGTTTGGCTTACCAAGGTGGTTGCCATGTCAGGGGTGAGGTATCCCATAGCAAAGGCCTAGCATGAGTGAGGCATGGACAGTCTAAGGACAGATGAAAGTCATGACGGAGGCTCAGAGGGTTCTACCTTAGTAATGAGAGTTGAGAGTGGATCCTATCCAAGTTCAGAAAGAATAGATCATACATTCATGAACCATAGATGTCAGCAGCCTCAGAACACCTAGGAATGAGACCAGCAGCACAAGGACATTGACCAGAATACTTGCTCAAGTCTCTCTCTCTCAATATCACAAAGTCTAGTGAGCATCTCATTCACATACTCAGATACCATCTTAAGAAAGAAAGAGGACTGCGATAAACTTAAAGAGGCTATACATTATTGCTCCAAAGTTTAAAACATGCTGGATTAACATGATTTTACTGAGTCTGAGGATCTAATGAAAAAGATCAGAACTTTATACAAAACTACACAGCTATTTTTCTTACATCCATATTGTAGTATATTAATCTTGTCTATACTACAAAAACACAACTGAATTCTCTCCATTCATTTTTTTCCATGTTCTTCTTTCCATTTGCCTGTCAACTTGAAGCAGATAGAGCATGTGCTCAAGGTATGATTGTGATGCTGACTAGTAGGACACTCTTAGACCATTCACTGGATTATGGTATGGACCTAAATGGTAATAATAAGCCAGAATACATTCATTCTGTTCCAGTAAAAAAAAAAAAGTCTAGAACTCTTCCTATTTAAAAAAAAATCATTGAACACAATAAAATATGAAAAATGTTAAAATAAATTACCTTTTGTTGACAGAATCTTCTAAGTGACCAACCAAATCAGCCGATTCGCTAGGTTTTGTTCTGGGTTGAGCTGAAATTATAAAAGATTTTCATACAAGACACACATATATCATAGCATTTAGAAAATTCCTTCTCTAAAATAATTTACAGAGTAAAATAACAATGGAAGGCTCATGGTATAGTGCTTGATCTGAAGTAGCTACTCAGTAAGAACTTTCTTAAGTGAACAAGATAGAACTGGAAACCACTGAGGCCAAGGATCTAATATTTGGCTAAGACAAATCAAACATAAAACTGACCTTGGAGATTTTTGTGGGAGAAAGACATTCCCAAATTTTCTAATCTCTCCAACACATAAGTCATTATTAGCCAGCAGGAAGCCTCAGATAGTTAAACACTGCTGGTAAATGGGGAGGTTGGTTAGCACAAGTCAAACAGATCTTGCCACCTAGCAGGAAGGAAGTGTCCAGGGTTGAACTCATCCAAATATGCCTGGCAGACACTCCAATATTTCCTTACATTCTTTGAAGTGTTCCCAGGCACATATGGTATTAACAGTAAATCCAACTTTTCTTTTGTCCTGAAGTAATTTGTATTCTAGTGCAGTGCTTCTCAACGTTTTCCACATCATGGCAAACACACTAATTAATATTCTTTTATACACTACACTGAGGTCACACAATTGAGAAGATGTGTAGCCAAACTGACATAAGGCCAACCCCAGCATTCTTGAAGGCTGAAGGATCAGTATTTCAGCATAATAGGTTACCACAGAAGCTCTATTCTAGAGAAAGGAAATAGTCAATAAACAAGCAAATAAACAACACATAAATACATAAAATAATTTCAAACACTTGTAAGTATTATAAAAATATATAAACATGGCACTTCACCTATGGTGAAGAGGCCTTTCTCAGGAGGGCATATTTGAGTTGAAGTCTGAGAAAGAAGAGGCAGCCAGGTGAAGAGCTGGACAAACAGACTACTAGGCAGAGGAAACCGCAAGTGTAAAGGCCTCAGTGTGAAATCAGCTTGGAATGGTAAAGGAGCTGAAAGGCCAATGCTGCTGGAGTGTAGTGAATGAGGGGGAGAGTGGAGTAAGATAAGATGAGACAGGTAGCAGGAGCCAAATTATAGAAAGCCACATAAAGCCATACCAAAAACTTAAGACATTATTCCAGTAAAATAGAGATGATTTAGAAGGCATTAAGCAGAGTAAGAAAGTAGTTTGATTAATGCTTCAGGAAGATCACTCTGCTCTGTTCTGAGCTCTGTTGGCTTCATAGAATGAGTCTGGAAGCTCGTTCTTCCATTTCTAATTTTTGGAACAGAACAGAAGAGGTACTAACTATTCTTTAAATAACTGGTAGAATTCCCCTGGGAAGCCATCTGGCCTAGGACTCTTATTTGTTGGGACATCTTTGAAAACCAATTCAATTTCTTCACTGATTATGTCTGTTCAAATTTTCTATTTCTTCCCATTTGAGTTTTGGTAGTGAGTGAGTGTCTAGGAATTTGTCCATTTCTTCCATATTATCCAGGTTGTTGGCATATAAGTTTTCATAGTTTTCTCTCATAATTGTTTGTATTTCTGTGGTGTTGGTTGTGATCTCACCTCTTTCACTTGTGATTTTATCTATTTGGATCCTTTCCCTTTTCTTTTTGAGAATTATGGCTAGGGGTTTATCAATTTTGTTTATGCTTTCAAAAAATCAACTCAGATTCACTGATCTGTTCTACTGGGGTTTTTTTAGATTCTATATTTTTTATTTCTACTCTAATCTTTATTATTTCTCTTCTTCTGCTGGATTTGGGCCTTCTTTGCTGCTGTCTTTCTAGTTCCTTTAGGTGTGAGGTTAGGTTATATATTTGGGACCTTTCTTGCTTCTGGAGATAGACCTGGATTGCAATGTATTTTCCTCTTAGGACTGCCTTTGCTGCATCCTAAAGGGTTTGGAATGTCATGTTTTCATTTTCATTTGCTTCCATGTATTTTTTAACTTCTTTAATTTCCTGGTTGACCCATTCATTCTTTAGTAGGATGTTCTTTAACCTTCATGTTTTGGGGTCTTTCCAAGTTTTTTTCTGTGGTTGATTTCAAGTTTCATAGCTTTGTGACCTGAAAATATGCATAGTATGTTCTCATTCTTTCTGTACCTGTTGAAAACTGTTCTGTGACCCAGTATGTGATCTATTTTAGAGACTGTTTCATGTATACTCGAGAAAAATGTGTATTCTGCTGCTTTAGGATAATAAGTTCTGAATATATCTGTAAGTCCATACAATCCAATGTCATTCTAAGACACTGTTTCCTTACTGATTTTATGCCTTGATGATCTGTCCATTGCTGTAAAAGTGGAGTATTAAAGTCTCCTACAACCATAGTATTGTTATCTATAAATTTATTTATGTTTGTGATTGATTGATTTATATATTTGGGTACTAACACACTGAGGGCACAAATATTTACAATCATTAGCCCCTCTTGATGGACAGACCCCTTAATTATGATATAATGCCTTTCTTCATCCCTTGTTAGTCTTTGGTTTAAAATCTAGTTTGTCTGATATAAGTATGGCTGATCTGGCTTTTTTTTTTTTTTAATGTCCATTACTGTGATAGATGATTCTCCATCTTCTCATTTTCAATGTACAGTTGTCCTCTAGTCTAAAATGAGTCTCTTGTAGGCAGCATACAGATGGATTCTTTTTAATCCATTCTGATAGCCTATATCTTTTGATTGGGGCATAGAGTCCATTTACATCAAAGTGATTATTGAAAGGTATGGATTTAGTGTCATTGTGTTATCTGTAGATTTCGTGCTTGTGGTGATATCTCCCATCCTTTGTTGTCTTTGCTGCTTTCCACCTACAGAGTCCGCCTTAGGATCTCCTACAGGGCTGGTTTAGCCATCATGAACTCCTTTAATTTTTGTTTGTCTGGGAAAGCCTTTCTCTCTCCTTCTATTCTGAATGACAGCCTTGCTGAATAAAGGAGTCTTGGCTGCATATTTTTCCCATTCAGCACATTGAATATTTCCTTCCACTTCCTTCTGGCCTGCCAAGTTTCAGTGGACAGGTCTGCTATTAACCTTATGTGTCTACCCTTATAGGTTAAGGCCCATTTATCCCTAGCTGCTTTCAGAATTCCCTATCTTTGTTTTTTGCCAGTTTCACTATGATATGTTGTGGTGTTGACCTGTTTTTGTTGATTTTGAAGGGAGTTCCCTGTGCTTCTTGGGCCTGGATGCCTGTTTCTTCAGCTATAAATTGTTCAAATAAACCTACTGCCCCTTTCTCTCTCGTTTTCTTCTAGAATTCCTATGATAAAGATGTTAGTCATTTCGTTGGATCATTTAGGTCTCTAATTCTCCCCTCATGGTCTAGTAATTTCCTCTCCCTTTTGTTTTCAGCTTCCTTATTTTCCATAATTTTATCTTCCTATTCTCTCCTCTGCTCTTCCATCCTTTCTGTCACTGCATCTAGTTTATTTTGTATCTCAGTTATAGCATTTTAAATTCGTCTTGACTAGTTCTTAGGCTTTTGATCTCTGAAGCACTAGATTCTCTGCTGTCTTCTATGTTTTTTTCAAGCCTGGCTATTAGTCTTATGACTATTATTCTAAATTCTTTTCGGATATATTGTTTATATCTGTTTTGAGAAATTCTCTGGCTGTTACTTCTCCCTGGAATTTCGTTTGAGGAGAATTCTTCCATTTTGTCACTTTGGCTAGGTTCTGTCTTTTACATGTTTTAAATGCTTGTAATGTGTCCTGCACCTGTGAGAAGTACAGTATTATAATGGGGTCATATACTGCCCATGGCCGGGCACTTCAGGAAGTGTTTTTGCATATTGCATGCACTCTGTTGTGTGTATTTGGCTGCTCTATCCCACTGGTCAGTCTTCTACAAAGCTTCTTCTTACTTGTAGTGGTGGATTGTTTAGACCTTCCACCAAATGTGTTTTGATTTGTTTGTTGAAGTAACCCAGGAAGAAAGGAAAGCTCCAGGGGTCTGATCCCATACAAAGATAGAAATGAAAGGGGTGAAAAAAAAGACCAAGCAGAGAGAATCAAAGAAACTATAAGACTTAATCCAGAGAGGGAGAAAGGAAAATAAAGGAGATACAGAAAAGGTGTAAAAAGAATAAAAATGCCTGATTAAACAAAGCAGAGAAAGAAAGAAAAATATATGTATATATAAGATAAGAACTGATCAAAAATCAAATCAGAAACTATGAGCCTGATTCCAAAGGGAAAAAAAGAAGAGGGTAGAAAGAAAAATAAGAGAAAAGAGGAGAAAAGAAAAAAAAAGAAAAAAAAAAGAGCAACAGACTAACATACAAAACCATAGGAAAGTTAGCTGTTGGTGCCTGGGACCGGTGGCTGTGCTGGTCTGAAGGAGAGGCCATCTGGTTCGGTCTTTGTCAGTCTCACTTTAGTAGATAAACAGTTGCTAGGCTCTGTTGCTAGGGATGAGTGGGGTTTGGTGTAAATGGGTCCTGCCTCCACTGGGGGCTGCTGTGCTGCTCCCTAAAGCCCCACCCGGTTGGTGATGGGGAGAAAAATGCCGAAATCCCAATTTCTCCTCCCCCACCAGGGGACTTGCCCTGTTCCACAATCTCCTGCGCCTCCTAGGCACTCAGCTGGGATTCAAAACCCCAAGTTTTAAAGGATTCCACACTACACAGACCCGGTTCTGCCCTGCAGATATGGCTGGTGCCTGCAGGGTCTTTTGTCCTTGGGGGGCAATATACATTCTTCCCCTAGTACTTAAGGGAAGTGACTGTCCTCTCCCAGTATGCCCCTGAGATTGCTACAGTGCCCTAGAGCTGGCTCCCCTCCTCCCAAGGCACGCACATACTGCTGCAGGGGTTTTGGTCTGGGAAAAAGTCCCATACTTTTTTTTTTTTTTGAAGTGTGGATGCAATTTATTTATTTATTTATTTATTTAATTTTTTTTTTAAACGTGAAAATTTTTATATATTGGTTGGGTCTGGTAAGATTTTTTTTTTAATTTTAATTTTTATTTATTTATTTATTTATTTATTTTGGCAAATAGTTTATTGTCAAGTTGGTTTCCATATAACACCCAGTGCTATCCCCACAAGTGCCCCCCTCAATGCCCATCTCCACCCTCCCCCTCCATCCATCAGTCCTCAGTTTGTTCTCAGCATTCAAGAGTNCTTTTTTTTTTTTTGAAGTGTGGATGCAATTTATTTATTTATTTATTTATTTAATTTTTTTTTTAAACGTGAAAATTTTTATATATTGGTTGGGTCTGGTAAGATTTTTTTTTTAATTTTAATTTTTATTTATTTATTTATTTATTTATTTTGGCAAATAGTTTATTGTCAAGTTGGTTTCCATATAACACCCAGTGCTATCCCCACAAGTGCCCCCCTCAATGCCCATCTCCACCCTCCCCCTCCATCCATCAGTCCTCAGTTTGTTCTCAGCATTCAAGAGTCTCTCATGGTTTGTCTCTCTCCCTTTCCCCCACCATTTCCCCCCTTCTTCTACCCCATGGTCCTCCATTAAGTTCCTCCTAATCCTCCTATACGTGCAAACATATGATATATGAAAACTCCAATCTTCAGCTACTCACGCTGTTTGCAAAGTAGGACTGGCACTGTCTGTATTTCTTGTTCCCCAGTCCATGGTCTGGAGAGGTTTTTCTCTTGTGCTAACACAATACTGTGATCCACGGCTTCTCTTTTCTCCCTTTTGTCTCTCCATGGAAGGCGATCCCTCCCCTCCATGCCCACTCTGTTTTATCTCCCCCAATTCACATACAGGTCCCACCAGGCTGTCACTCTCTACTTGTGGAGATTTTCTATCACTCTGCAGATAGATTTCCTGGGTGTTCCCAGTGTTCTGGTTTGAGGGACGAGGGAAATCCTGGTCCCCCTACTTCTCTGCCATCTTCCTCCTCAGATTATTCTAGATTGTTATTAAATAATTATCTTTCAGTTCATTTCAGATATAATAGATTATTTTTGATGTTTTTGACATTTGCAGTATTAGTCTTTTGTTTTCTTTTAAATTTAACTTAATTGAAGTATGATTTGCATACAATTAAATGCATGCATTTTACATGTATAGTTTGATGAATTCTCACAAATACATATATTATGTAAGCATAAAAAAATTGAGACTTTGACTGTTTCCATTATTCAAAGATAGTTTTCCTATGCTCTTTTGCAGCAAGCTCATTCAATTTGTTCTGTTCTCTTTTTCAAACACATTGCACTGTCTATCTCAGCGTTGGATACCTGTTTTCTTCCCTTAATGTACTATCTTGTCTAATCCAGTGATAATTCTGTCCCTTCACATTGCATTCTATGTGATTTTCCTAAACTTGCTCTTCAAACCAGCAGAAAATAGGAAATAATAAATATTAGAGCAGAAATCAATGCTATCGAAACCAAAAAAAAAAAAAAAAAACAGACAACAAACAAACAAAACAAAAAAGAATAGTAGAACAGATCAATGACACCAGAAGCTGGTTCTCTGAAAGACTTAACAAAATTGATAAACCCCTAGCCAGTTTGATAAGAAGAAAAAGGAAAGGACCCAAATAAATAAAATCAAGAATGAAAGAGGAGAGATCACAACCAACACAGCAGAAATACAAACAATAATAAGAGAATATTATGAGCAATTATGTGCCAATAAAATGAGCAATCTGGAAGAAATTTGCAAATTCCCAGAAACATGTAAACTATGAAAACTGAAATAGGAAGAAACAGAAAATTTGAACATACCCATAACCAGTAAAGAAACTGAATTAGTAATCAAAAATCTCCAAAAAAAAACCAAGAGTCCAGGGCCAGATGACTTTCCAGGGGAATTCTACCAAACATTTAAATAAGAGTTAATACTGAATGAACATTGATGCAAAAATCCTCAAAAAGATATTAGCCAACCAGATCCAATAACACATTAAAACAATTATTCACCACAACCAAGTGGGATTTATACCTGGGATGCAGGGCTGGTTCAATATCCACAACACAATCAATATCATACATTGCATCAATAAAAGAAAGGACAAGAACCACATGATCCTCTCAATAGTTGCAGAGAAACCATTTGACAAAATACAGCATCCTTTCTTGATAAAAAGAAAGTAGGGAGAGAAGAATCATACCTTGAGATCATATAAGCTGTATATGAAGGTCCCATATCTAATATGGGTTTAGATATCATTCTCAATGGGGAAAAACTGAGAGCTTTCCCCCTAAGGTCAGGAGCAAGATAGGATGTCTACTCTTACCACTGTTATTTAACATAGTGTTGGAAGTCTTAGCCTCAGCAATCAGACAACACAAAGAAATAAAAGCCATACAAATTGGCCAGGAGGAGGCAAAATTTTACTCTTCACAGATGACATGATATTCTATATGGAAAACCCAAAATATTCCACCAAAAAATGATGATCCATGAATTCAGCGAAGTCTGATCTAGAACTGATCCATGAATTCAGCAAAGTCACAGGATATAAAATCAATGCACAGAAATTAGTTCCATTCCTATACACCAATAATGAAGCAACAAAAAGAGAAATCAAGGAATCAATCCCATTTATAACTGCACGAAAAAACATAAAATACCTAGGAATAAATCTATCCAAAGAGGTGAAAAATCTATACACTGAAAACTATAGAAAGCTTATGAAAGAAATTGAAGAAGGCAGAAAAAAATGGAAAAATATTCCATGCTCTTGGATAGGAAGAACAAATATTGTTAAAATGTCAATACTACCCAAAGCAATCTACACATTCAATGTAATACCTATCAAAATACCACCAGCATTCTTCATAGAGCTAGAAGAAACAATTCTAAAATTAGTATGGAACCAGAAAAGACCCCGAATAGCCAAAGCAATCTTGAAAAGGAAAATCAAAACTGGAGGCATCACAATCCCAGACTTCAAACTGTATTACAAAGCTGTAATGATCGAGACAGTATGGTACTGGCACAAAAACAGGCACTCAGATCAATGGAACAGAATAGAGAACCCAGAAACGTACCCACAAATATATGGCCAACTGATCTTTGACAAAGCAGGAAAGAATATCCAATGGAATAAAGACAGTCTCTTCAGCAAGTGGTGCTGGGAAAACTGGACACCGACATGCAGAACAATGAACCTGGACCATACTCAAAAATAAACTCAAAATGGATGAGAGACCTAAACAGAAGACAAGGAGCCATCAAAATCCTTAAGGAGAAAGCAGGCAAAAACCTCTTTGACCTTGGACGCAGCAACTTCTTATTCAATACTTCTCTGGAGGCAAAAATAAATAAATAAATAAAAATAAAAAATAAAAAATAAAGGAAAAGAAAAAATGAACTATTGAGACCTCATCAAAATAGAAAGCTTCTACACAGTGAAGGAAACAACCAAAAAAAACTAAAAGGCAACTAACAGAATGGAAGAAGGTATTTTCAAATGACATATCAGATAAAGGGTTAGTATCCAAAACCTATAGAAAACTTATCAAACTCAACACCCCAAAAACAAATAATCCAGTGAAGAAATGGGGAAAAGACATGAATAGACACTTCTCCAAAGAAGACATCCAGATGGCTAATAGACACATGAAAAAATACTCAATATTACTCATCATCAGGGAAATATAAATCAAAACCACAATGAGATACCTACCACCCCTCACCTGTCAGAATGGCTAACATTAACAACTCAGGCAACAACAAATGTTGGCGAGGGTGCAGAGAAAGAGGAACCCTCTTGTACTGCTGGTGAGAATGCAAACTGGTGCATCCATTCTTGAAAACAGTATGGAGATTCCTCAAAAAAATAAAAATAGAACTACTCTAAGAACTCACAATTGCTCTACTAGGTATTTATCCAAAGGATACAGGTATGGCTGTTTGGAAGGGGCACATGCACTCAAATGTTCATAGCAGCACTATTAACAGTAGCTGGAAAGAGTCCAAATGTCTCTTGGTCTCTTGTGGATGGAACTAGAGTGTATTATGCTAAGTGAAATTAGTCAGCCAGAGACAGACAAATATCATATAACTTCACTTACATGAAGACTTTAAGATACAAAACAGATGAACATAAGGGAAGGGAAGCAAAAATAATATGAAAACAAAGAGGGGAACAAAACATAAGAGATTCTTAAATATGGAGAACAGAGGGTTGCTGGAGGGGTTGTGGGAAGAGGGATGAGCTAAATGAGTAAGGGGCATTAAAGACTCTACTATACTCTACTCTAATCATTGTTGCACTATTAACTAACTTGGATGTAAATTAAAAACTAAATAAATTATTTTTAAAAAGAGAGAGAACACTAAGAGTATGGTAGAATGACTATTTGATAAGGAGATTGATTTGGGTGTGAATCACAGACCTAATCAGATATCCTAGTAGGGACACTGCCAGTTTGAACTGAAGGGGATGGAGAGGGGAGTCTGTTGGACTTCTTGGGTTTTACAGGACAGGACCACAGAGCTATTCACTGCAAATATGTGCTATTCTTCAAGACAGGGAAAGAATGACCATGAATGAAATTCAAAAATCATCAGAGCTGCCTCCTCAGTTACAAATGGAGTTACTATTGTCTCAGTTTCAACAGGACAAACAGCCCCCACTCAACACCTTTGGGGTAGGGCATCCCAGAGTCTGGGATGCATGACCCTTACGCTGTAGGGCCTGGACCTCTGCCCCAGTGGGTCCAGAACGCAGAGTATGGAGTCAAAGAGAATTATTCTTTAGTCTTAAAATCTTATTAAGTTTACCTTGCTAAGTTTGACTTGCTTGGGATCCATCAACCCTTCTTTCATTTTATTTCTCCCTTTTGGAATCAGAAGGCCTATCCTGTGTCTGTCTGACCTTTGCATTTTGCAAGCACATATACTGTTTGGTTCCAGAGGTTCACATGTAGAGGGGAATTTTGCATCAGGATAAACCATACCATGAATCTCACCTATATCTGATTTAGATAATATTTAAATCAGACTTTTTGGATTTTAACAATAATATAAAAGTCAGACATCAGTAAAATAATTTAAGTGTTCTAAAATACTTTTATTGTCCAGAATGAGAGTAATAATATATTTTGAAAGATTACATGTTGTAATTTCTAGAGTAATCATTTAAAGAATAGAAAGAGTATATAACTTCCAAATTAACAAAGAGGAAAAGTGAAACTTAAAAAATTCAATTCTAAAGAAAACATGAGAGGACAGAAAAAAGCATAAAATCAACAGGGCAAATGAAAGAACAAAATAAAATGGCAAAATTAAATCCAAAGATATCAGTAATTACATGGAGTGTAAATGGACTAAATGCTCCATTTTAAAGACAAAAATTACAATAGATTTTTAAATTTAATAGTATGATGTTTATGAGAGATAAATCTAGATTACAATGTTATAAGAAGGTAATAAAATAATGGAAAAAGATATACCATGAAATGGTAGCCAAAGAAAGCTGGGCAACTACAGCAATATTGGATAGTAAGACAATCATTTTATAATGAAAAAGGTTCAATTCACTAGAAACATAATAATTCTAAATATTAATGTAATTGATAACATGGCCTAAACTATATTAAAAATTTATAAGGCAAAATTTGACACTACAAGGTAAAATACAAACCTGAAATTTCTCATTAACTGACAGAACATGCAAACAGAAAAATCAATAGATACAAAAGAGTTGAAAAATAGAGTGAACCAATTTGACCTAAGAGACATATACAGAACACCATACTCAACTACTATAGAATATATGTTATTTTCAAGTGCATACAGAGCATTTACAACAATTAACCATATATTGAGTGATAACACATGTTAACTAATTACACAAAACTGAAATCATATGGAGTATATCCTCAACCATGTAATTGTGCTAAAAAGCTATAGTCAAAAGATAATTAGAATAGCCTCAAATATTTTGAATGAAGATATATGCTTCTAAATTACCAATGGGACAGAGAAAGAAATCACAATAGAAAATAGAAAAAATAGCCATGATATTCTTGGAGAACAAAGTTGGAAGACTTGCTCTATCAGATTCAAGGGTTATTTTAAGCTACATAAATTAATGTGGTATGGTGTTAATGAACAAACAGACAAATAATGAAACAGAACAAAACCCCAGAGCAAAGAGCCCAGAGTATTAGGGAAAGAATAGCCTTTTTAAAAAATTATTTTTTAAATGTTTATATATTTTTGAGAGAGAGAGAGAGAGAGAGAGATAAAGAGTATAAATGGAGAAGGGGCAGAGAGAGGGAGACACAGAATCTGAAGCAGGCTAAAGGCTCTGTCAGCATAGAGTTGGACACGGGGCTGGAACTCACAAACCATGAGATCATGACCTGAGCAGAAGTTGGACACTTAACTGACTGAGTCACCAAGTTCCCCAAGAATAGCCTTTTAAATAACATGCTCAGATAACTCTATATCCACATGAAAAAAATAAACTTGACCCTTACCTCACTCAAAATTTAATTCCAGGTAGACTTTAGGCCTAAATATAAAAAGAAGAACTAAAGTATTTTACAATATAAATAGGAGAAGGTCTTCATCATCACAGAGCAGGGAACAATTCCTTAAATATGCTACAAAGCATCCTAAACAAATGGTGAAAGATTTGGTATACTTCACTTTATTAAAGTGAAAGAATTTCTCTTCATCAAAAAGACATCATAGAGTAAAAAAAGAAAATATTCACAACACAGAAAACCAACAAAAAAACTAGTCACCAAAATATATAAAGAAATTAATGAGAAAAGGACAAAAACCTACTTTTAAAATGAGCTAAGGCTTGGATGATTTCCAAAGTGTAAATTTACTTGGTCTTATGAAAAAGTTCTTAAACTTACTAGTAATCACAGAAATGCAAATTAAAACATAATGATATACTATTACATATCCAGTAGATTGCTAAAATAAAAATCTGGCAGTTCTTATCTTAGCAAGAAAGCAGAACAAAAAGAATTCTCCCAAATCTGACAGGAGTATAAAACGGTACAAATACATTGGAAAGTTTGTCAGTATTTATACAGTTGAAGATAAGTACATTTGGCAATATAAATCCTGGATATATACTCTCAAAAAATACACATATGCAACAGGAGCATAAACAAGAATGTTCATTTCATCATTGTAATGGTTGAGAAACTAAAACTTAAAATTTCAACAGTAGAATAGATGAGTTGTGATATACAATTGATCCTTGAATACCATAGGTTTGAACTGCATGAATCCACTTACATATGGATTTTTTGATAGTACAACACTGTAAATGTATTTTCTTATCCTTATGATTCTCTTAATAACATTTTTCTTTAGCTTACTTTATTATAAGAAGATAACATATAATACATATAAAGACAAAATATGTTTATATTATTGGAAAGGTTTCTGGTCAACGATAGGCTAATAATTGTTAAATTTTGGGGGAATCACAAGTTATATGTGGATTTTTAACTGTGCTTTGGAGTCAGTGCCCCGATGAAGTTGTTTAAGGGTCAACTGTACAGGATTTTAATGATGGAGAAGATAAATTAAGAAGGGAGACTGAGGAGTGAAATAGCAGGAAAACAAGAGATATGGGTTCCAAAACCCCTAAGAGGAGAGTTTTCAGAAGGAAGGAATTATTGACCAACTATATTTGTTATAGAAAGGTGGAAGAAAATAAAAACAGAAAACTATTATTTGGATTTAGCAAAGGAGATTGATCAGTGCAACTTCAGTAAGATGGTGGAGACAGAATCCAGACTAGAGTTGTCTGAAGTTTGAACAAAAGTGGAAGTAGAGACAGTGTATATAAACAAATCCTTTGAGAATTTAGATGATGAAGAGTATTAGAGAAATGAGGCAGTATGGGGCAATGTGGAGTAAAGGAGCCTTACTCAGTCAAAGAGGTCAATGAGAATGATGCAATCGAATGGTATTTTGATAATTCCAGAGAAAGAAAAAAAAGGAACACAAAACACTCAAATTCTCTGAAGATCGGCCGTGCTTGTTCTTAGCTGACAGATTCCTTAATGTTCTAAGAAAGTTCCTTTACAGTTTCTGTAAAGTTAGTTTTTATTAAGCAAGATGTCCATACTCGATTGATTTTTTAACAATAAAGAAACTCTTAGGGTTGAGCTTAAAGGAAACTCGGATGCTTTCTTTCAAGAAAAATAAATATATAAACAAAAATATATTCTTAATTTGTGAATTGTATAAATTGTCCATTCTGATATTTAACATCTCTACCTCTCGGGAAATTCTTCTTTATAGCTCACTGAAATCTTTCACACTGCAGTTACACACCATATGCTTTCAAGAAAATTCTTTCAACAGAAACATCCAATGGTCAAGAACTTTTAAGATATACATTAATAAGGGGCGCCTGGGTGGCTCAGTCAGTTGAGCATCCAGCTTCAGCTCAGGTCATGATCTCACAGTTCCTGGGTTCAAGCCCCACATCAGGCTCTGTGCTGACAGCCAGCTCAGAGCCTGGAGCCTGCTTTGGATTCTGTGTCTCCCTCTCTCTCTGACCCTCTCCTGCTCACACTGTCTCTTTCTCTCTCTCAGAAATAATAATAAAAAAACAAACAAAACATTAAAAAAGATATACATTAATAAATAACAAAGTATATGATAAAAGCAAAAGCACTCATTCGTAAGTTAAAGGAGAAGTAAATATGTTATGCACAGCCTTACCTATTGACTTCCTTTCTTTATTTTTTGTATTTGTTGGTACAAAGTGTGGCATAAAATCATTCTTTGTAGGTTCAGGTTCATTTTTAAAGGTGATATATCTAGAAAAAATAAAAGTAATCTAAGTTAAAATAACCAGAAAAAATCTACAAAACTAATCTAAAAATAAATTTTGAGAAATGTGGTGAAGTCCCAATTACATAGATTAAGATGTTGTTGTATTAATACTATTATGGTACAGAGTGTAAAACGTTGGTACTAAGCCAGAGATGAAAGTATTAGGGATAATCCCTTGAAGTAGAGACAGACAGGAAGCTACTGTTGTCATAGAGAGGGCACTCTAGGAAACTATAGTTCACAAGCTGATTAACCTTTTTTAAAAATATGCTGGAAATTCATTAAATGAGATATTGGGGACTTTGTCGGACATAAGTCAAGGTGATGGGACTCAGAGTTCGGGTCAGTTCAGATACCAAAATAATATACCAGATAGGATCATAGCATTTATTTATTATAAGAGAAAATTTCTCCACTAAATCCTTTGACTACTGATGGTGTGTAATAAAGTTAATAGTATTACATTATTCATTATATTTCTGACCTCTAAACACTGGAATAATCCATGACTCAGTCTTTTGACCTCAAACACTCATCCTCAGTTGATATCTAATCTCATATCTTCACATATTATCTAAAGGGTCATTTATAAAGGGAGATTTATAAATCCAGGTGTTCAAACTCCTCTCTGAGCTCCAGATTTATATATCCAACTGCTACATGACTTCTGCTATCATAGGCATCTCAAACTTAACACATTCAAAACCTTATCTTTGCTTCCGCTTCCTTCCCAATCTTTGAGGCTTCCCCATCTCCATTCAAACAAAGCCTTAGGCCCAAAACTCGACAATATCTCTGATTTCTTTCTCTCACTCCTCATTCCCAACTGTTGGTAAGCCTCACTAGATCTTTCTTTGAAATGCATCCCAAATCCAACTACTTCTTTCCTTATTACTTCTACCCAAGTCCAAGACACCTTCCCATCTGAGCTACTTCCATGTATCTGTTGCCTTCTGCCTGCTCTCTCGGCTATCACTCATCCCCTACAGTCTATTCCCAATGCGGTCATGGTGGCATCTGTAAAATAAACATGTGATTGCCATTTCCCTCCAAATGTTTTCTACTGGACTCAAATAAAGTTCAAAATTCTCACTCCAAGAATATTCCCCAGCTATTGCCAAGAGTTACTCCCTTAAGTTATAAGAGAGCATTTTGTAAGACCCTGCTCAATTTCAATCTCTGTACAACCTTTAATTTACTATCATTTTCTTCATAGTACTTATCACTAATGGATTTACATTAAATATTCATTTGTTCATTTAGTTTATTATCTGTCTTCCCACCTTATCCTAAAATGTAAATTGAGGGCAGATTTTGTTCACTCTGGTATTCCCAGCACCTAGCACATTGACTGGCACATAGTACAAGCGCAATAAAAATCTGCTGAGTGCACAAATTGTCCTGGTAAATTTTTATTAAACTTTCTTATTATCTTCTAACTTCCAATGAGACTTTAGTTTATTCTCTTTGGATTTTTCAGTAAACATTCATTTAATCTTCATAAAACATTTTATTCCTTTCAAAAAATGTATATTTTTGTCTTATGTTCTTATCTAATATCATTGGCAAGTACTTGTAGAATAGTATAGTATACTGGTTAGAATGAGAATCCTTCTGCTTCTAATTTAAGTGGGAATGTGTCAAGAGTTCCATTCTAAGGATGAAGTTGGCTATATAGTCTTGTTAAGGAGTAATTTTTTTAAATCTTTATCTTACTAAGGTATTTTTCAAATACACTTACAGAATATATAGAGATGTTTGAATATGGATTTCCTTATGGTGAACCAAAGAGTGTGGAGTTTGGAGTCGGACCTTACTTTGCATCTTGACTCTATGTGAAGTTCTGCAGAATACTGATTTCCTTTGAATCTGTCCTTCACAGGCCAAATGTGGTAATAGCTACCTTATAGGGTTAGTATAAGAATTATGTAAAATAAAGTTTAGAAGTTGCTTAACAAAACATTTGGGACATAGGAAGAGGTCAAATTTCAGTTCAGTTGCTTTATTCTTAGCTGGGTTGGTTTATAAGATTCATTATACACAAACTCTGTTCTCAACTGATCTTGACTTTCTTTTCTAGTTTGTATAGTCTCTTGTCATATTGTTTAAAAACTTTATTATATGGATTAATTTTAAGGATTTAGTTGACTAATAATTAAAATATAAATCCTGCTGCCCAGAAGCAGAGAGGCTTATGGGATAGATAAATGGGGTATATAAAGACAGTCCTATAGAGAACTGTATCAGTTCTCTGAGCCTCAATTCCACAAGGCAACAAGCAGAGGGCCAGGCCAGATGACTTCTGCACACACAGTAAGTTACTAGGAGAGTGGAACCCTGAGCTTACAGAATGCAAATCTTTTAAAATGAAGAGTAATATACCTGTTCTTGTTCAAAGAAAAGCACTACTTCTTTCAAGTTTGTTTGTTATACAAAAACTCTTGAGAAGCTAGCTAGGAACAAGGTAACCAGTGCCTCTGCTTGCAAGATGCACAGAAATACAAAAGATTGGTGGAGAATTTCTTCTCAACAGTAGGAAGAAGAAACGGGAGGATAAGAGCCTAAGAATAAAAACTGAGTTCTTCACATTACGTTCTCATGTATATAAAGAATGGAACTTGGATTATGAATTTGGTGGTTTAATTCACTAGCACAAAATCATAAATCTGTTTTTTATAAGCTTTATTGGTTTTGAACTGCTTATATATTTTTAATTGATCCACCTTCACTCACTCTTTCATGGTCTTATATTTAGAAAAATCCCCTGTGAAATTACATCCTGTTTCAGTTGAGTTAAAGGGAATATAGGTAAAGGCCTTGACTCTGTGCTGCATGGACTGGAGTTAAAGGAAGGAATGGATATGAAATGTCGTTGGCACACAAAAGGAAGAAACCCAAGAGCAGGACACAGCCCAGATGGAAGCATGGGGATTGCTTTAAAAGCTGCCTCTTCCCAACTAGGAATCTGTTATGGGTAACTTCCCTGGAAATGCTTTGGAATGTTTTATGATTTTACAGAACAGCCACTGTCAGATGGAAGAACAGACCTTTCATTCTGGTATCATGGGATCATTCCAAATATATATATTTTTGTCATAAAGACATCCCGTTTGGATCTTTATTTCACTTATATTTGATTTTAACTTAGATAAAACATTTCTCCAGGTAAATTTCTCAGAAAGAATATATAGGTGGATTACCTTCTAAAGATTTTCATATCCAAAAATTTCTCCTTTCTTCTCATATATAAATGATGATTCATCTAAATAGAGGATTGCTGGATTGCCATTCTGTTCAAAGGTTTAAAACTGTTCATTGTCTTCTAGCCTCAGAGATGCAGATGAGACATATGAAACTCATTTGACTTCATTTCCTTTGTAATTAACCAATATTTTTCTGCCTTTGGACTTAAATAATTTTACTGTAAGTCTAGCAGTTGGTAATCCTTTTTATCTGAAAATTCAAGTCTGTCTTCACAAAATGTCATTTTTTCCCTTAATATTTCCTTACCATGTTTCTTACTTTCCTGATTTATGTATTAGGTATATATTTACAGGTTGACTATCTTGAAACCTTACTATATATCCCTTTTCAATCTTTTCCATTTTATTTTTTGTATTTTCTTAAGATTTTGCTTCTATTTGACCTTCTAGACTATCAATCCAGTTTTTATCTGTATGCTATTTTTATTTTTCTACTCAATTTTTTAAAATATTTTTATTTATTTCTAGGAGAGAGAGACAGACAGCACGAGCAGGGGAGGGTCAGAGAGAGAGGGAGACACAGACTCTGAAACAGGCTCCAGGCTCTGAGCTGGCAGTCAGCATGACCTGGGATTTCTCTTTGACCTCTCATTTCAGTGAGTGTGAGTTCCCTCAGCATATATAAATGTCAGGCTATTTGAGATACAGGTAATATCAGTCAGTGAGAGAGAAGATTATTTTGCAGAGTATCAGTGGCAAACAAGCTGTCATAGGAGGGTCTCTTGATTGAGGGAGTAACAAATGAAGAGGCCTCTAGAAATGTTTCTTAAATTTCCATATGTATATTAGAACTATCTAGGGTGCTCTGAAAAAACACCAATGCCCACACTCCTCCCCCCCACCCCCCTCAGAGTTAAATCATGATCTCTAGGCAGGGTTCAGCATATTTTCCAAAAAGCTGTCAAGTAGGCAGTCAGTGTAAAGAGGCCCTCCTCTAGAATGTCAGGTTTATCCAGGTATGAGCAATAATAAGGAGTCCTCTTCCAGCTACAGAGAAGAGAAAGTGTTCAACCCAGTAGTGAACCTCTCCCCACAGAGCGCTGGAGTTGAGACTGTTACCTCCCCAGAATCCTCTTGGAGCCTTGAAGGAGCCTGTGCCTGCATAATTGAGAAATGGTGTGGGCATCAGGAATGAGACATGAATCTCTGCTACCACTCACATAAAAGCCTCCATCTTCTCTATCCTTCCTGTTCCCAGCCCACCTCACCCTACTTACCTGTAAGTCATATTTTACCTAAGATTTTAGAAATGATTGCTATATGTAAATATGGCTTGTGACTCTCATTACTATCTTATTTTTAATGATTAGAATATATGATTGTATATTTCAAAAATACAGCATATTTATTTTTCTATTTTTTTAGTATTGATTTCAAAAGTAGAACCTAGTGATTCATCATTAACATACAACACCCAAAGCTCGTCACAAGTGCCCATCCCCCACCCACCACCCCTCCAGCAATCCTCAGTTTCTTCTCTGTATTTAAGAGTCTCTTATGGTTTGCCTCTCTTTCTGTTTTTATCTTATTTTTCCTTCCTTTGCCTATGTTTAATACAGCTTATATTTTTATTGCTGGGTTTTGTTTTTGTTTTGTTCTTTTCTGAGTGCCTATTTTAAACTCTTCACATATTTCAATACATTTAACTTGCAAAACAACCCTATGGAATACATACTATTATTATCCACACTGTAAATATGAGCAGACTGAGACACAAAAGATTACATAACTAGTCCAAGGTCACAACTAGTAGAAAGCAAAGCTAAGATACAAACCTGGCAACTGACCTATAAACCTCTTCTTAATCTCTATGCCAGGCTAATGTCACACAGTGTACCAGACATGCATATTGAACTAAAGGAAGAAGGAATTTGACCAATTAAATTTCACTATAGACTTCAGGAGAATCCTTTATTAATATTTAACTCTCTTTCCTATATGCAAGTTTATCCTTTTGTCATAAAACTTTTTCTAAAAGTAATATTCTTTTGACAGGTCTCAGTATAGATTTCTTTATAGGAAAATAAATCTAATGAATAGCCCCTATTAATCTATTAATCTAAAGGAAAATATTCTTGGGGCACCTATATGGCTCAGTCAGTTAAGTGTCTAACTCTCGATTTCAGCTCAGGTCATGATCTCATCATTCTTGAGTTTGAGCTCTGAATAGCCTTCTGCACTGATAGAATCCTGCTTGGAATTTTCTCTCCCTCTCTCTCTGCCCCTCCCCTGCTCTTGCTCTCTCTCTCTCTCAAAATAAATAAACTTAAAAAAAAGAAAAATATCATTTTTTTGTAATTTCAGTAGCCTTGAATTATTTCCCGAGGTAACTTTCAGTGATAATTTAAATACCTTTAATCAGTCTCCTTACCCCTAACTTGTTTTCTATTTCTTATCACTTTATAAATGCTAAAATGGCCATTTTCATCTGATAATGCAATATTAATGCTTAAAAAATAGAAAAATCACTTTGTCTTTCTTTTATTTTTTCAAAGGAGAGAGAGAGAAAGAGAGAGAGCAAGCTCACCAGAGGAGGAGGGGCAGAGAGAGAGAGGGAGAGAAAGAATCCCAAGAAGGCCCCACATTGTCAGCACAGAGCCACACTCGGGGCTTGATCCCATGGATCTGAAGATCATGACCTGAGCTGAAACCAAGAGCTGCACACAAACAACTGAGCCACCTGGGTGCCTCTCTTTGTATTTCCTTTAAAATACCTTATTCTAGGTAATTTTTAAAAGGAAGTTTTGCTAACATGAATATGACTTTTCTGTAAAAGGTCCACTTATGAAAAGTTGCAGAGAAGAGTAGATTTGGTGTTTACTGAGAAATCTTAGAGACTATATACAGATTAACTGAGGTCTCTCAGTTAATATTTTAATATTTAATCGGTTCCCATTTATCCGAGAAAAATGCAAAAATCCTGAGCTAATAGTTACATGTCTCTGGGAGTAACTGAGAAAAAAACCCTAATAATTTGAATAGTTCTCAATCTTAGTTTTATGTAAGAATCTTTTGGGGAATCTTAAAAATAGTAATACCTGGGATTTACTCCAAACTAATTAAAGTAGAAACCAATTATTTTAAAGCTCCCTGAGTAATACTAATGTGCAGGTGGGTTGAAAACTACTACTCTGAAGGTGAAGCACAGCTGCAAATAAACCTGGTAAGGTTTCATCAGTTAGGTGATCACAGCACCAGGCTGTGATATTCGGCAAACTGTATGGGAGAAAACTGGAATGAACAGATGTTAGTGTTGGGCAGCTAGATCAGCAGAACATAAGCTAGAGCAGAAAGACTCAAAGGTTGGTCCCTGGACCAGCAGCACCAGCATTTCCTGGAAACTTACTAGACATGCAAATTATCAGGCCTCACACAGACCTACCCAATCAAAAATACTGAATCAAAAACTCTGCAAGTGCAGCCCAGCAATCCATGTTTTAAAGAGCCCTTCACGTTTGAGAACCACTGAGCTAGAACAGTGCATCTCTGTCATTAGTCTTCACATGAATCAGCTGTGTGAAGTACATCTGCCATCATGGCTCAGTGTAGGAGTGAGGTTTGTGAGCACTGGTGGAGACTGGCATCCTGAATTATAATTAACAAAACTTACAAGACCAGGTCCCTGTATCTCCAGATATGGAGGAACTGAATTTATCCAATATAACCAATGTAACCTGGATATCATTGTTGATATGAGGACAGAAATGTTCTGTCTTATGATCTGTTACTTAAGCAATCATTCTGTTACAGCTAAAAAGGACCCCCTGACAAGAATGGGTGGCTTCCTAGAAGAATGCCCCCTCATGAATGCCCCACAGACTTCTAAAACTTAATATATCCAAAGTAAAACTCAGACCTCATCACTGTAATCCTCGTATCCACCCCAATCTGTGTTTCATCATATATTCTCAGTCTAAGTACAAAATGTTATAATGCACTTAGTAACCAAGCCTGAAAACTGCAAGTCATTCTACATTCAGAATGGGGTAGTGATAAATTCGTCATCCAACATTCATCTAGCTGCATGAGTAATAAAGAGCACAGGTACTGAAATTGGACTGCTAGAGTTTAAATCCAGCTTGAGCCACTTATCTGTGTGACCATGGGCAAGTTATTTAACCCCACCCAGATGGACTTTTCATCTATAAAATTGCACTGAACATATTGAATGGTTACACAGAATAAATGAGGTTAGAACAGTGTCCATACTACCACCAAGGTACAATAGAAGTTCTATTGATTCTACATCTTATTATTTGTTTTGTCTGGCCTCTCCTCTACATTTCTGATGCCTAGAAAAATTATATAGCATTACACACATCCACAATGCCAGTGAAAGACCAAGTATGACATATTCAGGCTACTTCTTATAAGTACACAGAGAAACTGCCTTACTTGGTTGGGGGACTTCCTTTGGCAGTCTATTGGTCTAAAGTTTGAAATAAATCCTGACATTAATCTGGGGCACTGTAATAGAATTCAAGACAAGTCTTTCCTTAAAAATCCAGAATTATAATTACTATCTAATAACCATCTGTAATAGTAAAATGTTACAATAAATATTTTACAAACTAATTTATTCAGAATGCTGATTAAGTGTTTTGTAACTCATAAGTGCAATGAAACATGCCTATGTTTGACAAAACTTACATTTAATACAGATTACATAATCTAAGGCAAATCTACAGTAATGCTTTAAAACTTCAAACTGAAAGTTTGAGGTAATTAGGATGGTTACCTTTTTGGTTTTTTAATACCACATGACTTGTCTTCTGTGATCCTGGATACTTTCTGAGATGTAGATGGAGCAATAGCCTCTTCAAATTCCAACTGCAAGTCAAATGTCAGTGGTGTAACCAAAGTCTTTTTCTTTACTTGACTCTGAAGCCTGTTTTTCTGCAATAAATCCAAAGTATAACACTGTGAAAAAAACGAGCACTTTTCATATAGAGAAAATCCTGTATAGAACAGATGAAATTAGTCTCACTTTATGCACTCACACAGAATTTATGTCCCAGTCACTAATGGCAAAATATTACAGATTAAAAACTGGGGCCCTTGTGTACCAACATTTTTTTATACCGTTGCTGTGTGACCTAAGCTACTCTTTTCCCATCGATGAAATGATAGGATGTTAGACTAGATGATCATGAAAGCTCCCTCCTAATTCTAAAATTCATAATGTAAGAATGACCTATATATTACACAAGGAAAATATTGATACATAGAGTTATTGGAAGAAGAGGAAGCTGGTCTCTAACCCGCTGCTCTTGCTCTCCCCATGCACGTGGTGAATCACTCCAACATTCATCTTGTTGTATGAGCCAGAAACAAGTGAAGAAAGCAATCAAAAGACTTTGTTCAAATATTTATATAGATGGGCTGAAGAGGGAAAAAGATATAGCTAATGAGTTAGTGAAGGAGCCAGAAATCTTTTCTAAAAAATTCTCTCAGCACTGCACAGAGGAATAAAGTGTTGAAAAATTTTGAAAACAAGTCAAAGGATAGGAACTTCTGCTTCCGCCAATAAAGGATTAAGTGCTATAGGAAAAGCCCTCCTGCCGTAAACAACTAGAAAACCAGACAAAACATATGAAAACAACTGTAATCAGGCATTAGAGAACAGGCAGAGGGGGGACTATAATCTCTGAGAAAAGGGAAACAAATGAGGTAAATCCCACAATGGCTCAGCTTGCTTATTGAAGGCAGTTTCCAGGCTGAGAGGCAGGGAGGGGAAACTCACATCAAACCTTGTGGCCTTGACCTTGTTACATTTAAGAGACAGAACTTATACCAATAATTACATTCTTGAGTATTATCCCAGGGAAATGAAAACTTATGTTCACACAAAAACCTGTACACAAATATTCACAGCAGTTCTCTTTAATCTTTTTTAAAGCAGCTTTATTTTTAAAAGTAAAATACTAAAAACAACCCAAATGTCCTTCAATAGGTGAGTGGTTGGTACTCTGTACACCCATACAATGGCACACTACTCAGCAATAAAATTTATACATTGTTTATAATAATAAAGCTATTGATTCATGCAGAAACTTAAAAGGGCCCCACGGTCATCATGCTTAGTGAAAAATCAATCTCAAAATTTCACATACCAAATGATTCCATTTACATAACATTATCAAAATTACTAAATTATAAAGATTGGAGAACAGATTAGCCATTGCCAAGGGTAGGTGGAGAATGAAGTAGGGATATGGATACAAATACAGAGAAGTAACATGAGAGCGTTTTTTCATGGTGATGGGAACATGCTGTATCTTGATTGTGGTAGTGATTGCACAAATCTGTTATGGGATAAAATTGATGAACGTATACAGACAAATGAATGCAGGTTTCAAAATGGTGAAAACTAAATGAAATCTGTAGTCTGGTTAATGGTAATACACCAATGTTAATATGGGTTGGGACTCATACTGGCTTTGGTATTGTACACTACCCATATAAGATGTCACTACTGGGGGCAACTGGGTAAAAGGGAAATGGGACTCTGTAGTACCTCTGCAACTTCCTGTAAGTTGATAATTGTTTCAAAATATAAAGGTTAAGAAAATAAAGAAGCAATTACCAAAGAGATATATATATTTTCGTCTCATTTTTTGGTCGTTAAAAAAGAAAACAGACAATTCACCTTCATAAATGTATGTAGGTATATGTATGTGTACCTGTATTTTTATATTGTGAGTATATGTAAAGATAAATGGGTTTATACATACATGTATAATATATGTATATCTTTGTAAGAGCACAAAAGAAGATGCAGATGAAGGGGCGCCTGGGTGGCTCAGTCAGTTAAGTGTCTGACTTTGGCTCAGGTCATGATCTCATGGTTCGTGGGTTCGAGCCCCATGTTGGGCTCTGTGCTGACAGCTAGCTCAGAGCCTGGAGCCTGTCTTTGGATTCTGTGTCTCCCTCTCTCTCTAACCTTCCCCTGTTCACGCTGTCTCTCTCTCTTTCTCTCTCAGAAATAAAAAAAATAAAATAAAAAAAAGAAGATGCAGATGAATAAAATCAAATTGCTAAATTTTGTTTGCCTCAAGGAAGCAGTTGAAGAGGCCAAAGATAATTTTTCTTTATGTTATTTCCTTTAAGCATAATTTATATATATATATAATTGGTTCTAGGGTCATGGGATTGAGCCCACCTTAGGCTCCATGCTCAGCATGAGCGTGTTTAAGTTTCTCTCTCTCTCTCTCTCTCTCTCCCTCTGCCCCCACCTCCACTCATGCTCTCTATCTCTAAAATAAATATAATAAATAAATAAATAAAATTAAAAATAAAAAATTTAAATTTGATTATATATACTTTGAAAAGAATTTCCAGAGAATCTTTTATTAGTAACACATGAACTAGGCATAGTAACACAAAAAGAATATTTATGGAAATGGTTTATACAAAAGAAGACCCTAGTAAAAAAGGTAGGAATTATTATTACTAAACATAATTTAAAATTCATATAAAAGGAATTTCAGGACAAATTAAATAGATTTATCACTGATTAAATTTTCTAAATTTCATTTTAAACAAAAAAATTAAAAAGGAATGAACTTTGGGGTGCTTAAATCTAATATGGCTGCTTTAGTAAGTTACTCCTGGTTTGCTACTTTAAAATTTGAAGTAGGAATAAAAGAAGGCGTTTATTGTTTTTTCCAATACTTCTCTATTTTTTGAATGAAAGGAGACAACTATGAAAAAAAAGAAAAGTTACTATTCAAGCATTAACGTTTTGATTTTCAGGTTCACAAATATGTTCTGTCACTTCAGAGTTCCTCTTTGTAATGTCTTCTTTGATTTCTCAAACTCTATGCTCTTTATGCCTCATTTATTCACATTGTTAAATAATTTTACAAGTCTTTGTGTAACCAAATTAAATTGATCGTATGTGCTAAAAATCTAGTTTTTGAAAACTAGATTCTTTATTAACATTTTGTATTGAATTTTATAATAGTCTCACCTGTTTAATTCTTATGACCTTTATTTTTAATTTGGCAGCTATACCAAATATTTTCTTCCTTTTAATAAGTGAATTACATAACTTTTTATATGTTTAACATATTAGTGAGAACTATAGGAGTAGTCACATTTACTATTTGACTGCCTATTTGATTTTTTTTAAATTTTTTTTTTTAATGTTTTATTTATTTCTAGGAGAGAGAGAGACAGCGTGAGCAGGGGAGGGTCAGAGAGAGAGGCAGTCACAGACTGAAACAGGCTCCAGGCTCCGAGCTGGCAGTCAGCACAAAGCCCGAGCGGGGCTCGAACCCACAAACCGCGAGATCATGACCTAAGCGAAAGTCGGACGCTTAACCGACTAAGCCACCTAGGTGCCCCGACTGCCTATTTGATTTATCTTAATCACCTTAGATACATTATATCCTAATATAATATGGCAGCTATCCAGAAGTCACCTTGTATACCTAATTAATTCTTTATGGTATATACTTACATAGATGACTTTTTGAACATAATGATTTGCTTTTTACAAATTAGTTTACAACTACGGCATCATTAAAAAATAATCATTCACATTTGGAATAATAACATTTTAATGATTAAATTTAATTTTAGCTTTTATTTACAAACCTTTTCTCTTCCAGCCAAGATTATCTTTTCCTGCTTATCCAGAATATCTAACTTCTCTAAGATTCTTTCTGCCATTTTCAGTCAGTAAATTCCTATTAAAAAGGAGACAAAAGGAAAAAATCTCCAAAACAATTAAAATTTATACATATAATTGATTATTTAGGCATAAGTTAAGAGATCCACATTTACATTTCTGTTTGATATAATTGATTATTTAGGCATAAGTTAAGAGATCCACATTTACATTTCTGTTTGGGGTACAAAACAGAACTGTGTAGATAATGGAATAGATCATGGAATTGTAGGGGTACCCAGGTTTTTTAGAAAAGTTCACATGATCAGAGCTCCCAGATGTATATGGGCCTTAGGAATTTTTAAATGTAAGATAAAGAGAAGTTGAACCAGATATGACTCATACTTGAAGTAAGAACATGTGACTTGATTGATATCTATTTTCTTCTTTTTGTGATATAATTTTAATTAAAGTAAATGTGAAGAGCTCACATGTGTATAATTAATTGCATTCAAATTAAATTGGTCAATGATCCAAAACTGTTAACACAGCACTTAGAAGGCGATCAGTCACACAGAAGGAGCAGCTGTCAAGCGGTTGGGTCCTACTGTCAGAATAATAAATATTCTCTAGTCAATTAATGTTACTGAAAATTACATCTGGGGTCAGGTAGTCTATATTAGGCTCGGGGGCTGAATGTTAGACATCAGGACACAAAGTACCTTTCCAATGTAATACAAATAGCTAGAAGCAGAGTAGAGGCAAGAATCAGAATATTAACCCAAAGCTATATTTTTGCTCAGTGAATTGAATGGGGTCCAGTGGCATTTAAATGTAAAAGTTGTATGGTTGATAGAAAGTACTGAATTCATCAATATTTCTAAGGCACATCGATGTCAACATTAAGGTTCTTTCTGGCTCAAAAATGTCTATGCTATTTCTCCCATATTGTATATTATTCAATCAATATCTCACAAAGACAATAATGTATGAAAAGACAAGGATTTCTTTTAGCTGTCTTTTCTACTATTGTACTCTTCTGGGCCATGGGGCTGCAAGGCAGACTGTTTGCTTTGTTACAAATATCATAACCTGAAGTTGCAGATTGGAGACAGGATATGCAGGCAAGGGTGTTAGCACAATTATGAGTACCTCTGACTTTCTGGGTCTCCTATTGAAGAGTAAGGGACAGATTTTGGTAGAGAATATAGATTATCTGGATGCTGTGTTGTCTTTCCAGATCCAGGAACCAATCCTCTCATATATCCTAAAAGCAACTAAAGGAATCTTAGTTTCTGTGTTTTCCTTATGCATAATATGAGTTCAATGAGGGTGGAAAAGGCTCCCATATTTCTCACCAAAATTTCTTTTACTGGAGACAAAGATTTCTATTTCTCAATCAGGGAAAGAAGAGCAAATAACTGTAGGAATTAGCCTATTGAAGTGAATGGGCTTCCCAGTTTGGGGAAAGTACAAATGACACAAGGGACAAGTGAAACACATGGCTTCCTTGTGAGAGGGAACAGAAAGCAGGTGTTTTAGAAGTGTAAGATGTCCTACACCTCTCACTTTTCACACATCTTCAACATCACAACAGACATTTTAGGATGCACCATATCATCACATGTTATACACACACACACACACACACACACACACACACAGCTGTAATTTGAAGGATTATTTAAAATTATTTTGCTATAGTAAATGATATGATTCCTGGCAAATAACTGTACATATCATGAGGGGTTTTTTTAATGTTTATTTATTTTTGAGAGAAAGAGATCATGAGTGGGGAGGGGTAGAGAGAGAGGGAGACACAAAATCCAAAGCAGGTTCCAGGCTCTGAGCTGTCAGCACAGAGCCCAACACAGGGCTCGAACCCGGGAACTGTGAGATCATGACCTGAGCCGAAGTCAGACGCTTAACCAGCTATGAGTATGGTTTTTTTTGAAGGGAGAAAATCTAACCAACAAATTATTTTTAAGTGTCAATGACAGTTTTTGAATACTAAATTTGAAGTTAATGAAGCTGATAGAATGTTATTAATTCTAGTTTTGTAGTTTATTTTCATATTTTGAAGCCTATACTGTTTTCAGTTTGCAAACGTTTTCATAAGTCTTTGGCAATGTGCCAGTGGTTTCTAATGGCTAAATGGCCCTGGATAAAGTGGAGGTGAGGAAACACTATAGACTAACTTTTTGCTTTCATCATTATACCAAGGGTATCAAGGGCTTAGCTGTATCAGACAGGTCTAATATGATGGTGTATCCCAACTGCTTTGCATAAACTAAAAACTAATCCTTTAATGCTAGATTCTGCATTGTGTGTTCCTCTATATGACCTTCTGGGTTTCAGCCCTTTCTTGATTCAATCATTTTTGCTTTCATTTCATTTCCAGAATATTGGCTTCATACTTTTACTTCATACATCTCTTTCTATGGGCACATATTTTACTTCATTATTCTATTTCTGTAAATATATATTATCATTTGATGGAACGAATTTATTTGTTCATTTCTTCATTTGGCTACCCAACTGTATTACATGAGAGACATTGTGCTAGGTACTCCATTAAATTTATTGAGGAAGGTGGTACCTGGTAGACATTATCTTCTTGGGCAAAGCAGATGGGCTCTCCTGTATCACTAAGAAAACAGAGACCATCAAGAAAAAAACTTCAACTTCTCTCTCTCATGCTAAAGTCTTATTTGCATCAATTCCTATCTCATCTGTTTTTAATTTTAATGAAATTGTTGTCTCTCCTTTTCAAAGCTAACCCCTCCCAGTGTACTCTAGACTCAGTTACCTCTGTCCTCCTGAAAGAATTATTTTCATTGGTGTGCCCTCTCTCTAGTATCTGTCAATCTCTTTTCTTTACCATGCTTCTCCTTAGCATGTTCATACCTCTTCTGGTGTTGAAAAAGAAAAAAGAAATTCTTCCTCTAAACCCATTAGCTGTTATTCTCTCTCATCTTCCCTTATTGACAAATTTCTTAAATTGCTCATCTATACTTAGGGCTTCTAATTTCTTACAATTCTTTTCCTTCTTAATTTACCACGATTTGGTTTTCTTCTATACTATGGTACTATATATGCTCTCATATGTCTCACCAAAGTCACCATCTTTATAAATTAGTGGGCAATTTTCTGCTCTTATTTACCTTATTTGAGTATCTACAAGTCTTGTTAATATTGGCCACTCTTTTCTATGGAAATTCTGCCCTCTCTTGGTTTCTATGACAACAGTCACATCTTTTTACTCTCTCTGAAGATTCCTTCTTCCTCAGATCACTCCCTAAATACTAGTTTCTAAGGGCTCAGGCCATCTTTTTCATTATTCCATATATTCTTCAGGATGACCTCCCAAACTCATGGCTTCATCTACCACCATCTATTTTCACACAATACCTCTTTTTCAAGTTCCAAACCTATGTTCCTAGCTCAACCCAGATTCCTAGACGTAACTCAAATTAAATCTAAAAGTAAATGTGTCCACACCTTTCCTCTTCTTTAGCCAAAAGTCTCTTCCAACATTTATTATCATATTAGTTATCTCTTAGGCACCCAGCCCATAAGCTTAGGCACTGTAATGGTTCTCAATCCTTATCATGGCCAAATGAACTCAGAAACTTCCAAGGAATCCGGATTTCCAGTTGCCACACCAGTCCTGCTAAGTCAGAATTTATGGTGCTAAAGATGAGGAATATGTTTTCTAAAGCCATTCTATTGAAGCTATTCCCCATAGGGGCGCCTGGGTGGCTCAGTCAGTTTAGTGAAGCTATTCCCCAAACCAGGATCTGGTCATCACTCTTCTGGAAAAGTCCTTCTTATCCCCTCCCTAAATATACACAATCACTTTAACTTGTATATTCTACATCCTACACATCCTCTCAGTTTTTCTCTTCCTATACATTCACATTGCTATTGGCTCAGTTTAAGGTTCCATAACTTGTTGCCTGGCTTATTGCCATAGTCTTCAAAATATGTCTATACATTTGATCCATTCCATCCTCCAATCTATCCTTCACATTTGTCTGACTTCTTTTCTCAAGAAGACACACACACATACACACACACACACAAACACAAACACACACCTCCCTGATGAAAGCTTCAATCTATCCCTACTGCTTTCAGGACAGAGGGTCAAGCTCCTTGATTTATCATGTAAGAATCATGATTTGGCCTCTAAGTCTTTAACCTCATCTGCTTCTTCCTCATGTATACTTGATACCCCAGTTCTAATGAACTGTGGCACCTAATGAACAGTGTCTCTGATGTGTTGTATTCTCCTTTACTTGTTGCTTGGCTTTTGCTGTTTCCTCTACATACAATGTCGTTCCTCCATTTCCTGTATTTCTAAGTTTTATTCATCCTTCAAGACCCAACACAAATAACACCTCTGCAGGGAAGCCTTCTCTGATACACTGTGATTTAAATATCCAATGTTTGTGCTCACATGATAGCCTCTATATACTGCTACCGGAGTACTTATCACTCTCTATTAAACCATTTGATATTCTTGTTTTATTCCTCCTCTAGACTATGTGTTACTTGAAAGCAGGAACCATGTCTAATTCATCTTTGCATCCCAATTGCCTAAAATTCTGAATGAATTAGCCATCAGCCATAATGGAAATGAACAACTATAAATGTTATGACAGCTGTTAGCTAGCATTTACATTTATGAGTTTTCATCGATAATGGTCCAAGTCTTGTCAAGGTCCTTCTAGATCAAACCATAGCATTACAAAATATTACTTTCTTTCTCACCTTCAAGCTTAGAAAGGCAGCATAGTGTTTTGGTTAAGAACATGGACTCTGGAGTCAGACTGACTGGGTTCAAATCCTTGGCTCTGCTACTTATGAGCTGTGTGACTGTGGGCTAATTGCTTAACTTTTTCATGTTGCCCCATTGGTAAAATGGAAGTAATGCAAATGCCTACTTCATGGGATTGTTATGAGGTTCAATTGAATGAATATAAGTGACATATAAGTGCCTGGTAAATAAAATAAGTAGATACAAGTAATGAGGCACTTACCTATTAGGCATAAGACATGTGAGATACTCATAAATCCTGCAAAATGCATGTTATCCATCTGCATACCATTTCATCTTTTTTCTGCTGTCCCTGCCATCATGCAATCACCAATGGTCTCCTCTTCATGTGTCTGCCTGCTTGCTTCTTCCACGGTATACTTCTTTAATTTTACCTACACTATCCCCTTTGGTCTTGGTAAACAACGCAATTTTATTCAGCAATTCAGTATCTTCTATTTTAATCTGGCAATTCAGTATCTTCTATTTTAATCCAGCAATTCAGTATCTTCTGTACCATGTCATCTGATTATCTTGTTTCCTTTTCTTCTCGTTTTTTCATAGTTTTATTCTCAACTTTCTATTAAAATCTTATTCTGAGTTGAGTGAGCAGAAACTGAAGCTCATTGTCCTATAAAGCACAAGTGTAGGCCTTGAAAATATAGTAAATATTTAGGAAAACAACCCTGATAAATATTACTATATCTCCATACAAGAGACTCATCAAAAACACAAAATTGGTTTGTACTCAAAGAAGTAGATTTAATCATTTCCTTTTCAACCAATACATTAACTGGGTTCAGAGAGATGATCTCACTTCTTAAATATATACAGATATATCTGAAGTGTTATTATATGTACTTACATTTGTGAGGAAATGCTCTCTTCTGGAATGTAAGGCTCTTATGTGGTCACAAAAGTCTAACTCACAGAATCTTGTGGGTAGAATGGGTCAATAGTCTCTCATATGATTCTCTGAACCATGAGACAATATTGATCCCAACTGGACAAGACTTTTCTGATTCTTGCTTTCATTTCACTGTCATTGTCTCTTCCCCAGGCCTTCAGGTTTCACTTTTCCTTCCAAGTGGTTACTGCACTACACAGCCCCTAATTTGCCTTTCCCAATCTTCCTCTTCATCCCTCAAATACTGATTATTCACAGTTCCATCAGAACTGTCTTTTTGATGATACTGAATTGCTGACCAAGTCCAGCTCCAGGCCACAAACCTTAAGTAGCTCCCTATTACCTGCAGAATAATATGCAAGCTATTTTTAGATGATATATGAGATGTTTCAAGAAAAGGCAGTCCAGGGTCTGGCTCAGGCCACATTTTGAGTTAATCTCCCACCACATCCAATCTTCCGTCAAATTCTATGACTCCTATTCCCTGGACGCATCCTGTCTTTTCCCCAAGCATGTCTTTCCTCGTGCTTTTCCTTTCCCTGGCAAGGTTCTCTCCTCATGTCTTCCAGTCAAAAGCCTATTCTTTATTAGATTCTAATATGAAAGCCACCTCTTTGGTGAAACTTTCCTTGATAACCTCACATTCCTTGTCTTGGTGACAGTCTCTTCATCACATGTGCTCCAATAGTACCTTGTCCTTCACCACAGAATTTGGTACATTGTGCTACCGAAATTACTCTTTGACAAATTGCTTCCTCAATGTGCTGAAACTCATCTAAAAACAATGCTTACCCACTTCTGAATCTCAGAACCAACGAAACAATTTTATTCCTAACTGGGATCTGAAAACTCCAGTTTAATTTGGAGATGTCTCTGATGCTATCATTTTATGGGGAGTAATCCCAGTTTACCCATAATAGATGATAATGATTGAGGATGATGTACTGGAGGATGAAATACAAAGTTGAGCAAATGGTTATAAAATGTGGTTCTTGCCAAATCTAAATTCAGTAAAATTGTTTTCAAAGGAAACTTGGATTTATGTTCTTAATTACTGGCTCAATAATGACAGTTTTTTGAAAAAGAACACAATGAAACAGAGAATTTGCTAACTAGGGCAGAACAAAATTCCCGGTCACTCTTGTAGTAAATCACCCACAGACCTCACTGTGAAGACTTGGCTGCATAATGAACAATTTCAAGGTTGCAGGGCCAATGTTATAAGCACATCAGAGGCTGAGTCATACTAAGAATAATGACATCAAACTAAAAAGTTACTTTGAAGAGCACTACTTCATTTTTAACAGCACCTTTGGGACTAAAAAAATTCAAAAAGCAAACACACAAAAAACTCCAACTTAATAACTGCCCACATAATAGGCTCTGCTAAGCAGGTTTCTTCAGCAAGTTCCAAATGTCTCCTATAAAAGGAAGAACTCAAGAAAACCAAAAGAGTCTCAGACTCATAAATTAAAGAGCAGGACTGAGCGATTATCTAGAAAATGGAAGCTTAAATTAACATTTACTTCTACTATCTGGTTTCATCAGTTCAAACATTGACTCTTTGAAGGAAAGGCCTCTGTCTTACATTTTTATCTTACACATCCGCTAAACACTGTATTGAGCACATAATAAGCACTCATGTTCAATAATTACATTTTACTTAATAGTGAGATAACAGGCTGAATTTCTCCACCTCATATTCCAAGTATAGACACTAAGAAATCTTGTTTTTTAAGTCTGAAATATCAATAAATGGCCCA
Organism: Crocuta crocuta; assembly: GCF_008692635.1. Taxonomy (NCBI): domain Eukaryota; kingdom Metazoa; phylum Chordata; class Mammalia; order Carnivora; family Hyaenidae; genus Crocuta; species Crocuta crocuta. The sequence goes on along the minus strand of NW_027532041.1, from coordinate 1,913,294 downwards.
CCTTATGGGCTGAATTATGTCTCACCAAAATTCCTAGGTGGAAGCACTATCTCCCAGTACCTCAGAATGTGGCTGTTTTTGGAAACAGGGCCTTTATTTTAAGAGTTAACTAAGTGAAAATAGGGCCATTAGACTGAACCCTAATCCATTTGATTTGTGTTATGTAAGAAGAGATGAGAACACAGACATCATGCACAGAGGAGAGCCCATTTGAGGACACATCAAAGCAGCCATTCCAAAGCCAACGAAAGAGGCCCAAGGAGAAACCAAACCTGTAGGCACCTTGATCCTGACCTTCCAGCCTCCAGAACTATGAGAAATAAATTTCTGTTAGTTAAACCTCCCAGTCTATGGCATTAAAAATTTTTTAATGTGTATTTATTTTTGAGAGAGAGGGGGAGAGAGAGAGAGAGAGAGAGCGAGAGAGAATATGTGTACAAGCAAGGGAGGGACAGAGAGAGAGGGAGACAGAATTCGAAGCAGGCTCCAGGCTCTGAGCTGTCAGCACAGAGCCTGACATGGGGCTCAAATTCACAAACCACAAGTTCATGACCTGAGCCAAAGTCAGACACTTAACCAAATGAGCCACCCAGACTCCCCTATGGCATTTTGTTATGGCAGCCCTAGTAAACTAATGCAGCCCACAAATTATGAGTACTGATTTTAGAACTCACTGTCAGAAGATTTAACCATTAAACCTGGCCCATATGCTTAGATCTATATACCACATATTTTCTTGTCTCCTTTTTGTTTCTTCAAAACATTTTTTAATGTTTACTTTTTTTTCTTGTCTTCTTTTTGTTATGAGAAAGGGAGAGAAAATTTACTCTTCATTTTGAAACTTTACTAAAATTTGCCTGTCACCAACTTGAGGTTGGATAGGAAGCTTCGAAGGAAATATATCAACGAAGTTTTAAAAGTATGATGTATAGGCTCTGGGGAGTATTATTGTGAGTAACCAATCAGATAACAATTGGAGGAATCTCCAAATTCCACAATTATTGCAAGAATTATCAACTCATCAGCCCATTCCAGGTTGGTTCTGTCTGGTCAGTTTGAAATGCACCAGTTAGGCCCTCTCAAGCCAGCTCACACCTTGTGCCCACCCCATCCCATCCCCTCTCACCCCCTCCCCAGGGTTACCTTCCAGGTGGCAAACCCACCTCCCTGGCCTGTTCCAGTGGAGGCGGGGGGTGGGGCAGCTAGAAAATAAAGATACCAACTCAAAAGATCTAT
>NW_027532041.1:1900696-1911712 GCF_008692635.1 Crocuta crocuta | reverse complement strand
TCCATAAAAGTAAGCATAGAAGAGGCAGATGTTGTTTTTAAGAAACCCAGAAGAGGCCCAGGCTGCCTCCCACCTCCAACCCAGATTCACCTGAGAAACTGTGGCAGGAGCAACCCACCAGCCCAGCTTTATACATACCCTTTTTTGCATCCATTCAATCTTTCTCCCCAACCAGATGTGGCTGGAGATAGTTCCACTGACTGGAAGGACAAAAAGAATCTAAGATTTAAAAAACCTATGTGTTTCCTGTTTCATCTCCCCTCTCTATACAAATTTTAATTTCCAGCCTGTCAATACCTCTGCCTGTACTTCTTTCTTTTCTCTTCTGGCTCTGGTAGTCATTTTCGCCCAACCAGCCACCTCCAGCCCTATTACAACACATCCTGTGTCCATGGAAAGTTTCCAGAACTTTCCCTACCTTGAAAAGGTCAGTTTTCTCTCTCCAAAGAGAGGTTTCACCCACATACTTATGTCACTAAAAATGAAAGTGACTCACCAAATACCATAGATATAAAAACAATTATGCTGAAAGATCAGAAGGAGAAAGAAGCTACAGAAAAGATCAAGGATAAAAGAATTGGGAATAGTGACTTTGCTTTTCTTGTTTTCTTTCTTCCTTTTGTACATTCCTGGAAACACAGAATTCTGAAAAGAAGCTTAAAACTTCCTCCATTCAGCTTGTAGGCATGAGTGTAAGTCAATGGCCTGTATTTGAACATTTGGAAAAGGCTGCTATCATGCCTTACGGCATTAAAAAACAAAACAAAACAAAACATTCTTATTCCTAAAATCAAGAAATTACCCATGTGATTTGTAAGATCACCCTTCACCATTGTATTTTGTAAGTTGGATAGCAGGTTGGACACCCCACCCCCATACACACACCATTCACACACACACACACACACACCATAGAATCATAATTTTAAAACAACTGACTCTATTTTTTCCCTTTTTTTCATTTAAAATTTAGTTAACATACAATGCAATATTGGTTTCAAGAGTAAAATTCAGTGATTCATCACTTACATAAACAACCAGTACTCATCACAAGTGCCCTCCTTAATGCCTATCACCCATTTAGCCTATTCCCCACTCACTTCCCCTCCATCAACTCTCCATTTGTTCTCTATCTTTAAGACTCTCTTGTGAGTTGTTTTCCCTTTCTTCTCTTTTTTCCCCTTTCTCATACGTTCACCTGTTTTGTTTCTTAAATTCTACATATGAGTGAAATCTTATGTTATTTGTCTTTCTCAATTGATTCATTTTGCTTAGAATAATACATTCTAGCCCTATCTACATGATTCCAAATGGCAAGATTTCATTCTTTTTTATGGCTGAGTAATATTCCATATTACACTTAAACACACATACACGCATCATATCTGCTTTATCTATTCATTAGTCAATGGACATTTGGGCTCCCTCCATAGTATGGCTATTGTTGATAATACTGCTATAAACATTGGGGTGCATGTTACCCCATAGAATCTGTAATTTTATATCCTTTGGGTAAATACTTAATAGTGCAATTGCTGGATCATATGGTTGTTCTATTTTTAGTTTCTATTTTTAGTTTAGTTTCCACACTGTTCTTCAAAGTGGTTGCACCAATTTGCATTCCCACCAACAGTGCAAGAGGGTTCCTCTTTTTCCACATCCTTGCCAACACCTGTTGTTTCTTGTGTTGTTAATTTTGGCCATTCTGACAGGTGTGAGGTGGTATCTCATTGTAGTTTTGACTTTTATTTCCCTGATGATGAGTGATGTTGAATATCTTTTCATGTGTCTATTAGGTATCTGGATGACTTCTTTGAAAAGTATCTATGTCTTCTGCCCATTTCTTTACTGGATTTTTTGTTTTTTGGGTGTTGTGGTTGATAAGTATTTCATAGATTTTTGGATACTAACACTTTATCAGATATGTGGTTTGCAAATATCTTCTCCGATTCTGTAGGCTGTCTTTTAGTTCTTGTTGATTATTTCCTTTGCTGTACAGAAGCTTTTTATCTTGATGAGGTTCCAAAAGTTCATGTTTGCTTTTGTTTCCCTTCCTTCATTGATCTGTCTAGTAAGAAGTTGCTCCAGCCGAGGTCAAAGAGGTTGCTGCCTGTGTTTTCCTCTAGGATTTTGATGGTTTCCTGTCTCACACTTAAGTATTTCAACCATTTTGAATTAATTTTTGTGTATGATGTAAGAACTGGTCCAGGTTCATTCTTTTGCATGTTGCTGTCCCATTTTCCCAACACCATTAGTTGAAAGATGGTCTTTTATCCATTGGATATTCTTTCCTACTTTGTTGAAGATAAGTTGACTTATATTTGGGGTCCATTTCTGGGTTTTCNGAACCGCGAGATCATGACCTAAGCGAAAGTCGGACGCTTAACCGACTAAGCCACCCAGGCGCCCCTATTTCTGGGTTTTCTATCCTGTTTCATTGACCTATGTGTCCATTTTTGTGCCAGTACCATACTATCTTGATAACTACAGATTGGTAATATAACTCGAAATCTGGAATAAGAATGCCTCCAGATTTATTTTTCTTTTTTAGGATTGCTTTGGCTAGTTGGGGTCTTTTGTGGTTCTGTACAAATTTTAGGATTGTTTGTCCTAGCTCTGTGAAAAATGCTGGTGGTATTTTAATAGCACTATTTAATAGCAATGTGTAGATTGCTTTGAGTTGTACAGACATTTTATCAATATTTGTTCTTCCAATCCATGAGCAAGGAGTATTTTTCCATTTCTTTGCATCTTCTTCAATTTTTTTCATAAATGTCTGATACTTTTTACAGTGTAGATCTTTTACCTCTTTAGTTAGGTTTATTCTTAGGTATCTTATTGTTTTGGGTGCAATTACAAATGAGATTAATTCCTTGATTTATTTTTCTGTTGCTGCATTATTGGTGTATAGAAATGCAACAGATTTCTGCACATTGATTTTATAGCCTGCAACTTTGCTGAATTCATGTATTAGTTCTAGCAACTTTCTGGTGGAGTCTTTTCGGTTTTCTACAGACAGTATTATGGTCATCTGCAGATTGTGAAAGTTTGACTTCTTCCTTGCCAATTTGGATGCATTTTATTTCTTTTTGTTGTCTGATTGCTGAAACTAAGACTTCCAATACTGTGTTAAATAATGATGGTGAAACTGGTCATCCTTAACTTGTTTCTGACTATTGGGGGAAGGTACTCAATTTTTTCCCATTGAGGATGATATTAGCTGTGGGCCTTTCATAAATGGACTTTATGATGTTGAGGTATGTTCCATCTATCCCCATTTAGCTGAGGGGATTTTTTTTTTATCAACAAAGATGCTATATTAGGTCAAATGCTTTTTCTGCATCTATTGACAGTATCATATGGTTCTTATCCTTTCTTTTATTAATGTGGTATATCACAATGATTGATTTGACTTGTGAATACTGAACCAACCCTGCAGCCCAGGAATAAATTCCACTTGATTATGGTGAATAATTCTTTTAATATACTGTTTAATGTGATTTGCTAGTATCTTATTGAAAATTTTTGCATCCATGTTCATTAGGGATATTGACCTGTAATTTTCCTTTAAAGTGGGGACTTTGGTTTTGGAGAAAAAAATGACTGACTTTAAAATGTTCTTGATTTGAAGATGTGGTTCATCTATACAATGGAATACTACATGGCAGTGAGAAAGAATGGAATCTGGCCATTTGTAGCAACATGGATGGAACTTGAGGGTGTTATGCTGAGAGAAATAAGTCAGGCAGAGAAGGACAGATACCATATGTTTGCACATATAGGTGGATTAGGAGGAACTTAATGGAGGACCATGGGGGAGAAGAAGGGAAAAAATAGTTGGGGGGGAGGCAAACCATGAGAGACTCTTGAATGCTGAGAACAAACTGAGGGCTAATGGGGGTGGGGAAGAGAGGAAGGGGGGGTGATGGGAATGGGGGAGGGCCCTTGTTGGGACAAGCACTGGGTGTTATATGGAAACCAGCTTGACAATAAACTATTTATGAAAAAAAAAAGAAATGAAAACTAAAAAATAAAATAAATAAACAAAAAATGTTCTTGATTTGATCAAGAATGGTGGAACATTTATACATTAATCAAACTGTTAGTCAAGAGTTATGTTGGTAAGCATTTAAGGAATTTACTATCATTCAAAACAAAATAGAAAAAGTTTTTAAAAACAGCATTAACATCACAACACAAGTCCATACTTGTGGCAATGGGAGAAATTTTGCAAAAAACAATGTGCTTGTTGCTATGTAGTGGTCAAAATTTGGCTAGAAATTGTTACAGTCAGTTCATGAAAACATTGGAACCAACTTATTTCCCATAGTTAAAATATGAGAAATATAATAAAAAGTATAAAGTGGTTTGATTCTATCATATGTTAAAACCCTGTATATTCAAGTACAATGATTTGTAGGGAAGCAGTAACTACAATCTAACTGATTGTGGAGATTTGTCTAAGATTATTATAATGTTTTCACCTTGCAAATTTGCACAAAGATGACATTAGCATCTTATATAATTGAATTCAGAAATGTTAGCTACTCATCAATTTATAATCAATAAAATTTATAAAGCATGAATCTTATATAAAATTCTTATAATATTACCATTATTTCAGTTAATATTTATGAGATGCATACTACGTGCCAGATACTACACTAGAATTTTTAATAACATATTTCACTTCATTCTTTGTCTTTTATTAGTCTGTAATCTTTAATTGCTATCTATGGAAAAGGTATTATCTTCAGTTTTAGAAATCATAAAACTTAAAGAATTTACATGGTTTCCCCAACATCATATGATTAGTAACTTTAATATAATGCAAAATATTTTCTCTTCAATAAAAAACATTTGGTAAGATATACTCTAAAAAATTGAAATGGATTCTGTCAGTTAAATTCAACAAGCAATTACTGAATGAGATGATGAAAGCTATTACATTCAGAATACAGGGAAACTTTACAGATTAGAGTCAGCCAAGGGAAAAAGTACATAGGACAAAGTCCAGGAGAAGGACTAAATGCAGAGCTTCTCTTGTCTCTTCCTGTGGAGTCAGGACAGGCTACGCTTCCAGTATGGATATATGACAATACATATGGAATACTGTCAACCAGGGAAGCTCACCTAAGCTTCATGTCCAGAGTTCTTAGTGGGGCTTCATCATATAGGGATGTTTGACAGATTGATTGCTCAGCATGATTAATCTCAGTTTCCATTTGACCCAAAGCACCCACCTTAAGTCACATTCTTGACCTTTCTGGCGTGGCGAGCCCCTACTTTAAGACTAAATGGGTGTGGCCAGCCCTCCACCCTAAATCCCACTATTAAGACTATTCAGTATGACCCAAGACCCCTAAGCAAACAAAGAAATTCTATCAGGCACAACACCCCTAGAATTCATAGATTACCCCTCTAGAAGCCAAGGGCTTCTTTTGCTTTCTTTGAGCAAAAGATTCTTTATTATAAATTCTTTCCTACATGCTTACTCTATTTGGTTTGCAAAGTATCCAAATTTTTATTAACCTATTCTAAAATGGTGAAAAGCCTGTGATTCCCCAGCCCATCTTCTGTCCTCTCTGGAGAAGGAGCATTTCCTTTCTTGCCCCACATAAACCATGAGGTCTGAGAGACATGTCATTATTCTTCAGCCTCCATAGTGTCCCTTTCATATCTTTATTATTCCTCTTTCTTAGGAGAGGCCTCCTTTTATGAGATTCATGCCAACCATCTCTCCACACCTACTTACTAACAAATTTCCAGCCATTTCCCACCTATACCAATTTGGGAATGTTCTCAGTTTTCCTTTCCATATTAAATCCATGAAGAAAACAGTTTTGCCTCTAAACTTATTAACCTACCAAAATTAAAGCTATCTTTACTTCTTTATCCTCTAAAACTGTAACTCTAAAATCTTGAGCTCTGATAGATCCCTGATCACAACGTCTTATCTCTTTAGTCCATTAGTCTCTTCCTTCCAGATAATAAACTCTTTGGTCCCTTAACCACCTCTTAACCCCATCTTTTTCATTTGCAAACCTAACAGACATCTTTCAGACCTTATGTTATTTGATCTTTGCTCGGAATTCAACACTTTTAATTCTGGTGCTTTGAAACATTCTCATCCCTTGGCTTCAATGATCCCACTCTCTCCTATTTCTCCTGCCTTCCTGGTAATTTCCTTACTATCTTTCCTCTATTTTTCTGTTCACTCGTCAAATATTACTGTACCCTAGGATTCTTTCCTGTTTTTTTCCTCCCTTCATTTCTTTCCTAGGCTTGACAATGCCCTCAGAATACAGTCAAAATTATAAGCATAGAATATGAAACCTTATATCACCTGAATCTTGTCTATGTTGAACTGAGTTCTGATTTCCTTTCCAGCTTTGTCTCAGCCAACCTATAGTACACAAAAAACAACCTTATCAGTTAATGTACATTTTTCAGATGTTCCAGGTTTTCCCTATCTCTGTGTCTTTTTTCCTGCTGCTCCATCTGCACAGGCACTTAAGAACTTATTCAACCCTGTGGTCCCAAGGGAGGAGCCCTTTATCTATGCAGTGCCAATGAGACTACTGGCCACAACTCTCTGACCATAGTGACTAGCTCAAGAAGGGACATATGACTCAGGTGAGGTCAATTAGGACCCAGAAAGTTCAATTCTGAGACACTAAGTCTTAGGGAAAGCAGATTCTCTCTATTCTCCTATCTGTTGTGGGCTTTGGAGGCCACCACAAATAGCCTGAGAATGGAGTCCATCCAAAGGAAACAAACTGAGAGATGGACATTGGTGGTATCATCTGAGCCCAGGGCAAATATACCACTGATGCTCAACCCACTGCTAGACTTTGTCAGCTTACATGATTAAATACATTCTCTTTGTGCATAAATTAGTTTGGATTTATTTTTCACCTTCTAGAAGAGGAAGTCTAAAAACTGATACTGTGTTCAACAAATATTTGTCAAATAAATGGAAATGGTAAAATTAGGAGATTCATGATCTCATAGGACCAATCTGAGAATTAAATGACTTACCAATCTGAAATGCCAAGCACAGTGCCTACCAAGAGGCAGATACCCAAAACTTCCCATAGGTTTCTGTGCCCCCTAGTCCTCTCACTAGCCACACAAAGTCCACACAACACGGTTCAAAATGGCTACCTACACTTGATTTTATAGTAATACAAAAATACATATTCTCAAATATTTCAGTTATTAAATCTTAGACTTTTTCACTATAAATCCTTTCCTCCTATTAAAGACCACAATTTTAAACACATCCCTTTGTATAGCATCTTAAAATGTTTTGCCTGCTATCCATGCGAAAACATAATATTTAAAGTAAGATTGTTAGATCTGACTTCGTATTTAAAACTTCTGCATGTCAAGACATCATAATCAAATTTAAAATATATTGTACTTGGAAAACTGTCCAACATGTGTAAACACAGAGTATCTTAAAAATCTTACAAATCTTGAAGAAAAAGACAAACACCATACTGGGGAAAAATGTGTTGAATATAAACTGTCCATTTGCAAAAGAATACCTAATAATAAACATTAATTATATTTTTAATATCAACAGACTTATCAAGGGCATATTCATTAAACCAACAAAATATAACTCTCTCCCTTGTATTGGCAAGTTGGAGAAAGGAACAGAGAAACATTATACCTATGCTCTCCCGATGCAGATGTAAATTATTAGGATGGTAACTTACAATATGCATAAAACCTCAAAAAATATATAAACTTTGACCCACAATTGCACTTCCAAGACTTTATATTTAGGAATTAATCATAGAAATCCACAAAGAATTAGAAATAGTGATGTAAATGTAACAATATGCTTTATAAGTGCAAAAAATTAAAAGTAGATTACTGACATCTATTACTTAATTATTCACACTTATTAACTTTGCTATATATCAAATGGCATATGGAATTTCACATACATTGTCTCATTTAATTTTTATTTTATAGATTTAAAAATTGGATTCAAAGATGTTAAACATCTTGGTCAAAATCGTAAAGCTATTAAGTGGCAGATTCAGAATTTAAATCCAATTGTATTTGTTTCTAAAATCTATGATCTTTACTACTATTTTTAGATTATTTATTTATTTATTTATTCATTTATTTATTTATTTATTTTCATAAGGAAATGTTTTTATTCATGTGGTTTTATTCTAAAGTACAAATGTGTTTCCATGCAAATTAGTCCTTTCTAAAATTAATTCTTTTATATTGTACTATATGAATGTATGTACGCATTTTTAAAAATAGTTTATTGTTAACATACAATGTAGTCTTGGCTTCAGAAGTAGAACCCAGATTGGGGCGCCTGGGTGGCTTAGTCGGTTAAGCGTCTGTGCTGACTGCCAGCTCAGAGCCTGGAGCCTGTTTCCATCTGTGACTCCCTCTCTCTCTGACCCTCCTTTGCTCACGCTGTCTCTCTCTCTCTCCTAGAAATAAATAAAACATTAAAAAAAAAAAGTAGAACCCAGAGATTCATCTCTTATGTATGACACCCAGTGCTCATCCTGAAAAGTGCCCTCCTAATGCCTGTCATGCATTTAGCCCACTACCCCCACCTACCATTCCCTTCAACAACCCTCAGCTTGTTCTCTGTAGTTGACTCTCTTATGGTTTGCCTCTCTCTCTGATTTTATCTGATTTTTTCATTCCCTTCTCCTATGTTCATCTGTTGAGTTTCTCAAACTCCACATGAGTGAAATCATGTATCTGTCTTTCTCTGACTGATTTCGCTTAGCATAATACCCTCCAATTCCATCCACATTGTTGCAAATGGAAAGATTTCATTCTTTTGCATTGCCAAGTAGTATTTCACTGTGTGTGTGTGTGTGTGTGTGTGTGTATGTATACACACACCACATCTTAATCCATTCATCAGTTGATGGACATTTGGGCTCTTTTCATAATTTGGCTATTGTTGATAGTGCTGCTATAAACATTGGGGTACATGTGCCCCTTTCAATGAGCATTTTTGTATCCTGTGGAATAAATTCCTAGTAGTGCAATTGCTGGGGTGTAGGGCAGTTCTATTTTTAATTTTTTGAGGACCCTCGTACTGTTTTCCAGAGTGGCTACACTAGTTTGCATTCCCACCAGCAGTGTAGAAGGGTTTTCCTTTCTCCACATCCTTCCAACATCTGTTCCCTGAGTTGTTCATTTTATCCACTGACTGGTGGATTGTGGTTTTGATTTGTATTTCTCTGATGATGAGTGATGTTGAGCATCTTTTCATGTGTTTGTTAGCCGTCTGGATGTCTTCTTTCGAAAGTGTCTGTTTATGTCTTCTGCCCATTTTTATACTGGGTTATTTGTTTTATGGGTGTTAAGTTTGGTAAGTTCTTTATAGATTTTGGATATTAACCCTTTATCAGATATGTCATTTGCAAATATCTTCTCCCATTCCATTGGTTGCCTTTTAGTTTTGTTGATTTCTCTTTTGTTATGCAGAAGCTTTTTATCTTGATGAGGTGCCAATAGTTCATATTTGCTTTTATTTCCCTTGCCTTCAGAGACATGTCAAGGAAGAAGTTGAGGCTTAGGTCAAAAAGGTTGCTGCCTCTTTTCCTCTTGTAGGATTTTGATGGGTTTTGGCCTCACATTTAGGTCTTTCACCCATTTTGAATATATTTTTGTGTACAGTGTAAGAAAGTAGTCCAGTTTCACTCTTTTGCATGTTGTTGTCCAGTTCTCCCAGCATCACTTCTAAGAGACTGTCTTTTTTCCATTGGATTCTCTTTTCTGCTTTGTTGAAGATTGACTTCATTTCTAGGTCCATTTCTAAGTTCTCTATTATATTCCATAGATGTCTGTGTGTTTTGTTTTGGTTTTTTTGTCAATACTGTACTGTCTTGATGATTACCGCTTTGTAATACAGCTTGAAGTCTGGGACTGTGATGCCTCTACCTTTGGTTTTCATTTTCAACATTACTTTGACTATTTGTGGTCTTTTGTGGTTCTATACAAATTTCAGGATTGTTTCTTCTAGTCCTGTGAAGAATGCTGGTGGTATTTTGACAGGGATTGCTTTGAATGTGTAAATTGCTTTCGGCAGTATCGACACTTTAACAATATTTGTTCTTCCAATCCATTAGAATGTAATGTTTTCCCATTTTTTTGTGTGTCTTCTTCAATTTCTTTCATAAGTTTTCTATAGTTTTCAGTGTACACATCTTTTAATTCTTTGTTTAAGTTTATTCCTAGGTATTTTATGGGTTTTGGTGCAGTTGTAAATGAGATCAATTCCTTGTATCTCTTTCTGTTGCTTCATTATTGGTGTATACAAATGCAACCGATTTCTGTACATTGACTTTATATCCTGAGACTTTGCTGAATTCCTGTATCAGCTCTAGCAGTTTTTTGGTGGAGTCTTTTGGGTTTTCCATGTAGAGCATCATGCTACCTGAGAAAAGTGAAATGTTGTCTTCTTCTTTGCCAATTTGGACTTGTTTTTAATTTTGTTGTCTGATAACTGAGGCTAGGACTTCCAACACTATGTTGAACAAGAATGGTGAGAGTGGACATACCTGTCATGTTCCTGGTCTTAGAGGGAAAGCTCTAAGTTTTTCCCCATTGAGGGTGATATTAGCTGTGGGCCTTTCATATATGGCTTTTATTTTGTTAAGGTATGTTCCTTCTATCCCAACTATCTTGAGGGTTTTTATTAAGAAAGGATGCTGGGGGAGGCTGGGATGGAACCTGATCCCATAAAAAGAGAAAAATGAAAGGAGAAAAAAAAGACCAAACAAAGAATCAAAAAATTATAAGTCTAAATCCAGAGACAGAGAAAGGGAAACAAAGAAGAAGAAAGAGAAAAGGTGGAAAAAGAATAGAATAAAAATGCCTAATTAAACATTTATATATATATATATAACATATATACATATATATAGTTTTATGTATATATACACACACACAATAAGAATTGACCAAAACAAATGAGAAACTATGAGCCTGATTCCAAAAGAAAAAAAAAAA
>NW_027532041.1:1826902-1898822 GCF_008692635.1 Crocuta crocuta | reverse complement strand
ATGCAAATTAGTCCTTTCTAAAATTAATTCTTTTATATTGTACTATATGAATGTATGTACGCATTTTTAAAAATAGTTTATTGTTAACATACAATGTAGTCTTGGCTTCAGAAGTAGAACCCAGATTGGGGCGCCTGGGTGGCTTAGTCGGTTAAGCGTCTGTGCTGACTGCCAGCTCAGAGCCTGGAGCCTGTTTCCATCTGTGACTCCCTCTCTCTCTGACCCTCCTTTGCTCACGCTGTCTCTCTCTCTCTCCTAGAAATAAATAAAACATTAAAAAAAAAAAGTAGAACCCAGAGATTCATCTCTTATGTATGACACCCAGTGCTCATCCTGAAAAGTGCCCTCCTAATGCCTGTCATGCATTTAGCCCACTACCCCCACCTACCATTCCCTTCAACAACCCTCAGCTTGTTCTCTGTAGTTGACTCTCTTATGGTTTGCCTCTCTCTCTGATTTTATCTGATTTTTTCATTCCCTTCTCCTATGTTCATCTGTTGAGTTTCTCAAACTCCACATGAGTGAAATCATGTATCTGTCTTTCTCTGACTGATTTCGCTTAGCATAATACCCTCCAATTCCATCCACATTGTTGCAAATGGAAAGATTTCATTCTTTTGCATTGCCAAGTAGTATTTCACTGTGTGTGTGTGTGTGTGTGTGTGTGTATGTATACACACACCACATCTTAATCCATTCATCAGTTGATGGACATTTGGGCTCTTTTCATAATTTGGCTATTGTTGATAGTGCTGCTATAAACATTGGGGTACATGTGCCCCTTTCAATGAGCATTTTTGTATCCTGTGGAATAAATTCCTAGTAGTGCAATTGCTGGGGTGTAGGGCAGTTCTATTTTTAATTTTTTGAGGACCCTCGTACTGTTTTCCAGAGTGGCTACACTAGTTTGCATTCCCACCAGCAGTGTAGAAGGGTTTTCCTTTCTCCACATCCTTCCAACATCTGTTCCCTGAGTTGTTCATTTTATCCACTGACTGGTGGATTGTGGTTTTGATTTGTATTTCTCTGATGATGAGTGATGTTGAGCATCTTTTCATGTGTTTGTTAGCCGTCTGGATGTCTTCTTTCGAAAGTGTCTGTTTATGTCTTCTGCCCATTTTTATACTGGGTTATTTGTTTTATGGGTGTTAAGTTTGGTAAGTTCTTTATAGATTTTGGATATTAACCCTTTATCAGATATGTCATTTGCAAATATCTTCTCCCATTCCATTGGTTGCCTTTTAGTTTTGTTGATTTCTCTTTTGTTATGCAGAAGCTTTTTATCTTGATGAGGTGCCAATAGTTCATATTTGCTTTTATTTCCCTTGCCTTCAGAGACATGTCAAGGAAGAAGTTGAGGCTTAGGTCAAAAAGGTTGCTGCCTCTTTTCCTCTTGTAGGATTTTGATGGGTTTTGGCCTCACATTTAGGTCTTTCACCCATTTTGAATATATTTTTGTGTACAGTGTAAGAAAGTAGTCCAGTTTCACTCTTTTGCATGTTGTTGTCCAGTTCTCCCAGCATCACTTCTAAGAGACTGTCTTTTTTCCATTGGATTCTCTTTTCTGCTTTGTTGAAGATTGACTTCATTTCTAGGTCCATTTCTAAGTTCTCTATTATATTCCATAGATGTCTGTGTGTTTTGTTTTGGTTTTTTTGTCAATACTGTACTGTCTTGATGATTACCGCTTTGTAATACAGCTTGAAGTCTGGGACTGTGATGCCTCTACCTTTGGTTTTCATTTTCAACATTACTTTGACTATTTGTGGTCTTTTGTGGTTCTATACAAATTTCAGGATTGTTTCTTCTAGTCCTGTGAAGAATGCTGGTGGTATTTTGACAGGGATTGCTTTGAATGTGTAAATTGCTTTCGGCAGTATCGACACTTTAACAATATTTGTTCTTCCAATCCATTAGAATGTAATGTTTTCCCATTTTTTTGTGTGTCTTCTTCAATTTCTTTCATAAGTTTTCTATAGTTTTCAGTGTACACATCTTTTAATTCTTTGTTTAAGTTTATTCCTAGGTATTTTATGGGTTTTGGTGCAGTTGTAAATGAGATCAATTCCTTGTATCTCTTTCTGTTGCTTCATTATTGGTGTATACAAATGCAACCGATTTCTGTACATTGACTTTATATCCTGAGACTTTGCTGAATTCCTGTATCAGCTCTAGCAGTTTTTTGGTGGAGTCTTTTGGGTTTTCCATGTAGAGCATCATGCTACCTGAGAAAAGTGAAATGTTGTCTTCTTCTTTGCCAATTTGGACTTGTTTTTAATTTTGTTGTCTGATAACTGAGGCTAGGACTTCCAACACTATGTTGAACAAGAATGGTGAGAGTGGACATACCTGTCATGTTCCTGGTCTTAGAGGGAAAGCTCTAAGTTTTTCCCCATTGAGGGTGATATTAGCTGTGGGCCTTTCATATATGGCTTTTATTTTGTTAAGGTATGTTCCTTCTATCCCAACTATCTTGAGGGTTTTTATTAAGAAAGGATGCTGGGGGAGGCTGGGATGGAACCTGATCCCATAAAAAGAGAAAAATGAAAGGAGAAAAAAAAGACCAAACAAAGAATCAAAAAATTATAAGTCTAAATCCAGAGACAGAGAAAGGGAAACAAAGAAGAAGAAAGAGAAAAGGTGGAAAAAGAATAGAATAAAAATGCCTAATTAAACATTTATATATATATATAACATATATACATATATATAGTTTTATGTATATATACACACACACAATAAGAATTGACCAAAACAAATGAGAAACTATGAGCCTGATTCCAAAAGAAAAAAAAAAAAGGTAAAAATAAAAATACAATACAATACAGTATAGTACAAAACAAAACAAAACAAAAACCACTTGTCTGATTGTTGGTGTCTGGGACTGGTGACTGCTGGTTTGGAGGAAAGGATCTGGTGCACTCTGTGTCAGTCTTCCTCCAGTGGGTAAGCAATGGGCAGGCCCAGACGGGCGGGGTTTTGTGTGTGTGTCCCGCCTCCACTGGGGGCTGCTGTGCTGCTCTCTGATGTCTCACCCTGTTGGCGGTGAAGGTAAAATGGTGACACTTCCATCTCTTTTCCCCAGACCGGGAATCTCTATCCATGCTGTTCAGACAGCCCTCACAGAATACTGTGAGAGCAGTCAGCCCTTCCTGCTCCACAGTCTCCTGCATCTTGTTGGCCTCGGCTGGGATTCAAAACTCGATGTCTTAAAGCACCCAGCTCAGTGTGGCTCCTCTCTCCTGTTCCAGAATAGAGGCACACTGACCTGCTGATAAAAGGCCTTTGGCTGGCACCTGCAGGGTCTTTTATCCTTAGGGAGGCAATAAAACTTCTTTCCAAAGTTCTCTAGGAAGGGGACTGTTCTCCCCCAGTGCACCCCTGAGATTGCTACACTGAACTATGCACTCTGGGGCCGACTTCCTCCATGCCAAGAGCACGAGCCAAGGCACCCGGCTTTGTTCTGGAGAATCACATACTTCTGAACCTCAAGTTTCAGCTCCTAAGGCTGTTTGCAAAAAAGAAATCGGCACTTTTCCATGTTTCTCATTCCCCAGTTTTCTCTTGTGCTAACTCGATGCTGCACTTTGAAACTTCCCTTTCTCTCCTTTTTGTCTCTCCATGGAAAGGGGTCCCTCCCTCTGTGCCTATGCCTTTATCTCCCCCAACTCACATACAAGCACCTCAATCCTGCCAACCTGTCTTCCTCCAACTGTGGAGGAAGATCTGCCACTCTGCAGATCGACTTCCAGGACGTTCCAAGTGATCTGACCACAATTCAGCTGTGTTTGAGAAATGAAGAAAATCCTGGTCTCCCTATTTCTCCACCATCTTAACTCCTTCTTGATTTTCTTTCATTTTTTTTAGATGTTTTATTTTATTATTTTTGAGAGAGAGGGAGAGAGAGAGCAAGCAGGGGTGGGGCAGACAGGGAAGGAGACAGAATCCAAAGTAGGCTCCATGCTGTCAGCACAAAACCGTATGTGGGCTCGAACCCACAAACCATGAGATCATTACCTGATCGGAAGTTGGATGCTCACCTGACTGAACCACCCAGGCGCCTCTATTTTTAGATTTTCTCATCTAAATTCTTGTCTAGTCATTTGATGTTACATATGATGTGGCTATTAAAAGTGATATAAAGGAATATTAATGATCTAGGATAATATTTATGATATTGTTAGCTGAAAAACATATTGTAAGACTTTGGACATAGAGTTATTTTCTTCTTAACAATATAAAATATGGGTCTCTGTTCACAGAAGAACTGTGATAAAACATCTTAAAAGGTGTTACCTTGGGGTGATAAAATTGTATCTTAGAAATTTTTTACTGCTGTTACTCTTGTTTTTTCTAAATGCACAAAGACTAACACCTAGAGAATACATATAAATATGTATTATTTTGCAGCCAAGAAGTTAATTAAAAGCTTCAGTATGGCCTTAAATTTTTTCTTTCTTGTGAGATTTGGAAAGTTAAAAGCCTTTTAAAATAAAAAGTTTAAAATGTCTTTCCATTTAACACCCAGAAACAGTTTTCACAAAAGTATACAAAACTAAAGATTAAAATAATAATAACTTAATGGTTTCAAAAGTAAAGGATAAACCAATAAAAAATAGAAAAGCTGAAAGTAGAAAAGAAAGATTGTTGATAATTTTTGAGCAATCACCTTTAAAATTCTTCTGTTCTCTGTTCTAGGCTGTGGCACTTTTTCCTGAGGGAGGAGCCAGGATGCTTTTGTGTGAATAAGAACTGGAACCTCTCCAATTGGCCTGCTCTCCAAGATTACAAATACAATACCGCAATCTGTTTTGATTGTAAAGCAGGAAAAATCTGAAATGAGCAAGACATTTTAGCTTTGACTTCAAAACTACTAAGTTTAGATTGTATCCAACAGTGGAAATAATAGACTAGTTATTCCTAGGACTCAAAATCAAATGTAAATATTTTTATTGCTCAAAACTAATGAGGATACATCCAGTTAAATTAAAATAGAGTATCTAATGCTGAATTGAACATAGAATTCCTGCTTAGATTAATTTAGTGTTGGGAATCTTATTATAATTCCAAAATCAGCTTTTCAACTCTTCTAGAGCAGTGACAGAAAACCAGTTTAATGTGATTTTGAAATATTTATACATTTTATTTGAAATTTTGCAAGGGATTCTGTACTTTTTTAAAAAAGTTCTCAGAAGTCTGTCTTATTATTTTAAAATATTTTAAAAAATAGTCTAAAAGTAAATTAAAAAAATATTATTATAACCCTCATAGACCAGTGACAAACCAGGCAAAGGTGGGGGTAGGGGAGTGTTGGTAGGGAAGGTAGGAAAAAGGGAAGAAAGACAAAGAGAGAAATCAGAATGAATTGAATAGGTGGGGTAGGGCATTAAAGAGCAAATAAATTATTTGTAAATAAGGAAAAATAATCATAGAAAGTTTTATGGTACAAATAAGAATATATCCTGGATAGCTCTTTTGTTATTTTCTTTTTGGTACTATTTAGGAGAAAGAGGGTAGGGAGAAAGAGCAAAGACACGTGTGTGAGGTATTTTGCTAGATGTTTTCTCTCCATTATTTCATTTAAAAATTAACCACTTTTTTAAAAAGTTTTATTTATTTACTTTGAGGGAGAGAGCACACACAAATAGAGGAGGGGCAGGGAGAGAGGGAGAAAGCAAGAATCACAAACAGGCTCCTCACTGTCAGCATGGATCCCCATGCAGGGTTCAAACCCACCAACCATGAGACGGTGACCTGAACCAAAATCAAGAGTTGGATGCTTAACTGACTGAGCCACCCAGGCTCTCCAGAAATAAACCACTTTTAATTGGACTGAGTTCAATCATCCCCACAAGCTTAAGAAAAAGGTATTATTATCCCCATTTCATAGATGAAAAAACTGGCACTCAGATGAGGTAATTTGACAAAGTTAGTTGGGTAATGAAAGGTTATCTTTATTTTCCTTTCAAAGCCAGAATCTTTCTACTCCTTCTCAGAGCATAACAAAATCAAAAGCTATTCATGTGCTTCATGAGCAGAACCTAAGTAGAGTGAATATCCTGCCTGTGACTCAATACAAATTTGACAGTCTGCTAAGAGATAGACAATCTTTAGATTGTTTGAAATGAGTAGCATAACTTAGGATATAGTGCTGGGAAGAATTTTGCTTCAAAAATAAAATTAAAGGCAAATAGATAATGAAAATATAAATATCATTACAAAGGGTTCTACTGTTGCGGTACCTGAGCTCAGGTCATAATCTCATGGTTTGTAGGTTTGAGCTCTGCATCGGGCTCTGTGCTGACAGTTCAGAGTCTGGAGCCTGTTTCTGATTCTGTGTCTTCTCTTTCTGTTCCTCTCCAACTCATTCTTTGTCTCTCTCTTTCTCAAAAACAATAAATGTCAAAAAATATTTAAATAAAGGATTCTATGATTTTATTTGGGTTGTCCAAAAAAAAAAGCAGACTAAGCAAAGACAAGGATTTTGGCAAATAATCCCAGAAGTGTGATGAGGAAATGAAGCAAGGGGGGGAAATTTATTAGGTTAATGAGTAGGTCACTGCTGCTGGCACCTGGGGCTTAGTTCCCCTGGGTAGCTCTGAGAGCTGTTGGAACTGATGTAGAACACACAAACAGAATTGTTCCTCCCATGGGTGAGGAAGCTAGGGCATTTATCTACAACACTCATTCCTCATTGAATGATGGTTATTCTGTGTCATTATATCTGTGGCACGGCCACCCTGCCTACAAATGGGCTGAGCTCACTCTGTAGACCAGAGAAAGTCTCTAGGCAGAGAGACACAGATTATTCAAGTAAGATGTCATTGGAATATAAAGGAATTCTCCATGAAACTGCAGATGACCTAAAGAGTAGACTGAAAGAGTATAGGCAGGACATCAACAGAGTTGATAATAGGGACCAATAAATAATACCATGTGCATCTGTGTATGTATTTAACTTCAATAAATAAAACACAATTTCAGAAGATAAGTAGATTCAATAGAAAAAAATAAAGAGAAAAATTATATTCTCTCACTTGTGGATATCTTCCTACCACTTGGTGGCAGTATACCAAAGTTTAGATGGAAGGGAGGGAGGGAGGGAGGGAGGGAGAGGGAGAGGGGGAGAGGGGGAGAGAGAGAGAGAGAGAGAGGAAGGAAGGAAGAAACGAAGGAAGGAAGGAAGGAAGGAAGGAAGGAAGGAAGGAAGGAAGGAAGGAAGAAAAGAAAAAGAAAGCAAGCCTTGAAATGACACCAAATAGCTCATGATAATGACTGAAAAAAACTTCCCCAGAGTGTGCCCTTTCCCAGCTGGAGATTAAGCTACTGTTACCATATTATACCAGTGCTTTCAGTGCTTCTCTTCTCCCCCGACCCTGTCCATTTTTATACCTAATAAAATCATGAAATTACTATTATAATGCAGTGAAACTATTGAAGTAATACTTAAACCACTTTCTTACTTTGTATGTCTCTTTACTTTTTGCTGCTAGTTAAGGCCTGGTTTGTCTCTTTATATTAGCATTTTTTATATAAACAAAAATATCTTTCTTTTTAGTAAGAGAGGAGCTGTTTTCCTAACCAAAATGCTGGCCAAAAATTATTATTATAAATGCTGATGATGATAACCATTTTTTGTATTCACTTCTTGTGTTATACTCATATTTCTTCTTAAGCTACTTACAACTATAAATTTAAAACCCTGTTAAGTAAATTTAATTATAAGCTTGTATAAGAAGCACATGGGTGGCTCAGTCAGTTAAGCATGTGACTCTTGATTTCTGCTCAGGTCATGATCTTACGAGTTCGTGAGATCGAGTCCAGAATCATGCTCAGCATGGAGCCTACTTGGGACTCTCTTTCTCCCTCTCCCTGTTTCTCTCTCTCTCTCTCAAAATAAATAAACATTTTTTTTTAAAAGCTTATATAGGGGTGCCTGGGTGGCTCAGTGGGTTAAGCATCTGACTTCGGCTCAGGTCATGATCTCACTGTTCGTGGGTTCGAGCCCCATGTCAGGCTCTGTGCTGACAGCCAGCTCAGAGCCTGGAGCCTGTTTCAGATTCTGTGTGTGTCTCTCTCTCTGCCCCTCGCCTGCTCATGCTGTTTCTCTCTCTCAGAAATAAAAAACAAACAAACAAACAAAAAAACATTAAAAAAATAAAAGCTTGTATAAAATACCACCACTATCTTTGGACTGAATGTAAAATTAGGGGCGCCGGGGTGGCTCAGTTGGTTAAGCGTCTGACTTCGGCTCAGGTATACGTTAAAAAATTTTTTTAAAATAAATGTAAAATTAAATATTGATAAATTATTATTAAAAATAAGAGGATTGATAAGCTCTCAAAAAATATTAAAAAATAGAAGGATTGATACACTCTCAACCTTCCTTTCTACTTCCTTTTGGTTTCCTCCTACTGATCAGATTGTTTCTACTGTGGGCTCTTCCTTCTCTTCTCATTTTTTAAAAAAAAATTAATGTTTATTAATTTTTGACAGAGAAAGAGAGAAATGGTGTGAGCAGCTGAGGGACAGAGAGAGAGGGAAACACAAAATGCAAAGCAGGCTCCAGACTCTGAGCTGTCAGCACAGAGCCTTACATGGGGCTCAAACCCACGATCTGTGAGATCATGACCTGAGCCAAAGTCTGACACTTAACCAACTGAGCCACCCAGGTGCCCCACTCTCTCCTCATTTTCTAAATGTTGGTTATCTAGGATTTTATCTTCAAACTTCTATTTTCCTTCAACCTAGTCATCAACCCTAAGTAATCTCCCCCATATCTAAAGTATGTCACCTCCTCCCACTTACTGACAATTCCTAGACTTATATTCCCAGCCCCAACTCTCTATGAAGCTCCAGTTTTATTTTGTGATTACCTATTAAACATCTCCACTGGAGGTCTCATCATTGAGAATAACATATCAAAAATCATTTTAATGTGAATAATAATATTACTAATTGAGTTCCTAACTTGTCCCAGGCATTGAGTCTTTTATGTGTGTCACCTTATTTAATGCTCAAAACAAGTAAGTACCATTGTTCAGATCATTTTACAAATGAAGAAACAGAGACTTGCCCATAGCTACATGGCTAGTAAGTAGAGGAAGTAGGATTTAAACTCAGGCAATATGTTTTCAGAATCCATACTACTAATCCACACTATTAGTGATAATAGCACCAAATAGCCATATGTGTCTAACAATTTTCCCAATTGTCTTGCGGTTAGGTTGGGGTCATCTGTCTAGTTCTGGTCAATGAAACAGGAATGGAAGTGATATATGTCTCTTCCAGGCCAACACTTAAAAAATGGTGTTCCTCTCAATCTCTTTGTTCCTCAGCTATGGCAACCTTAGAGGCTATGAATTCCAGATGGCATAGCTACAAGTTGGAAGAGGTTCCATATGACTAAGGATAAAACCCCTGTGGTAAGTTCTGGAAATTTCAGGGTTTGTTGTGGGCACAGTGTACCCTAGCCTGTCCTGACTAATACAGGCAATATGCCAATAGATTCCTCCCTCTCCTTTACTCACCACATCCAATCAATCAGCAAATCTCATTCCTCCTAATTCTTCTTCCTCTCAGTTCTGTCCACACTGCCAGAGACTGAGTCCTCATTGTCTCTCTAGCTGGGACAGCATTCTAAATAACTGATCTTCTTGCCCCCATCCTCAGAATCTCCAGTGCATACTCCACTGTGCAGCCAGAGTGACCCTTCTAAAATATTATATTAATGCCCTCTTCTCACTTGAAATTTTTAAATGGCTTTCCATTCCTCACAGATAACACCCTAATTCCAAAGCATGGGCTTGAAAAACTTGATAACACTTACCTCACTGGCCACTCCCTTTAGCCTCATATTCATCCCATTCAGGTTCCCAAAGGTACCATATTCTGCTTTTCTAATATGCTGCTCCTCCTGGGAATGCCTCTCCTATGCATCTTTAGAAATTCAACTTAGTTGTTGCCTTTTAGGAAGAAATCCTCTCTGACACTTTGTTCTATCTCCTCTTTTCTGTGCTCCCATGACCCCCTCTTTTCTAGACCTTATGCACTGCATGTAGCTCTTTATTCCCATGTCAGTGTTCATTTCACTGTCAGATCCATGTTAATATCTTCATTACCATGCACAGGGACAGGCACATATTAGATCACTGAATATCTTTTGAATGAATTAATGAATACTTGAATGAGTGAATAATATTTTTAGCTGTAATGTATTTCCCACATAGCTTATAGGGAAAGCAGGATCATTTAAAAAGGCACAAAATGGCATTCTCTGGCTGTGGTAGACAGTTTGTTGAAACAGCCCCCATGCCTCCCAGTACTCATACCTTATGTAAACCATTCCCATATTGAGTCAGGACTGATCCTATGGTTAATTTTAGTCAATAGAATGTGGAGGAAAATGGCACTATGAAACCTATAAGATTGGGCTTAAAATATCTACAATTGCTAAGTTCTCTGCTTTGGAGAGTCTCCTTTGGAAACCAGACAACATGCTCTCAGTAGCTCAAACTATGAAGAAGATACAAGGAGGAAACTGAGGGACTCTGGTTAACAGTACCAGCTGATTTCTCAAATGCTAGCCAATGCAGGCTATGAGCCCCATGCATTACCCATTTTGATATTCCAGACCCATTGAGCCAAGATGACTACATACCTTGTCAATATCATGTGGGACAATAGAACTTCTCAGCACAGTCAATAGCTTCTCTCTTATTCTGGCTTAATGTGATCATATATTCTATGCATGTGATGACAAAGGTGACAATTCTGCTGCCTTCCAAGTCTTTGCCACACCAGACTGGTTATCAGTGCCTACCAATGTCTTTACTAATGCTGCTCATACTTGATGTTGAGGATGCAGATGTCTACACTGGGGTGTGGTCTCATGTCTCTACAGAAGTTTTGTCATAAATACTGCTTGCTACTTCTTGTACTTCAGTGTCCCACAGAGATCACTGTACAACAACTCTTCTGACTGACTCACATTTTAATTGTACCCTTTTGAAAATTCTATGAATTTTCAAATTGAAATTGAAAAATCTATGAAATTTCATGACTCAGGCATGAAATCTATGAGGACTTGGCCCAAAACCAATCTGACTGATAGACAGAAATAGTGGTACATTATTAATCATTTTTCTTCCTTTACCTGGGCCATTGTCCTTAAGCCATACTTCTGTCCCATGGCCTTCCCTTCCCCTGGATTAAAGTATTTCCAAAGAGGCACCAAGGTCCAGCACGTAAACAGATCCAAGGATACAACTTTCACCAGACCTTCAGATATGTCTAGAGAAGGCTGAAATGAAAAGGTTCAGCATGCCCAGATTCTAATGAATTAAGACTGAAGACATTTAATGTTCTTTTGTTTGTTTATTTAATCAGTGCAGAGTACCTCTCCTCATCTCAACTTTATTTACTAACAGCTACCCTTCAGCTTGGAGAAACTGCCCTTCCTTCTTTCTAATTAGCTGTGGTTGAACCGTCCATTATAGTTTAGGGATACTAGTCCACAGGGATAGGAACACAAACATGTTCCAGTCAATCTTAATACTTCATTTCCTTTAGAACAAGGAAAAGGGATTGTTCTAAAGGATGAGTAATGACCCAATAATAGGGAAATCAGAATCCTTTGAGATTTTTCTCAGGAAGACACTCCTTCACTCTTAAGGCATAGAATAAGGTTGTAATCTGGGCCTCTCTGTGGATGATACTTGGAAAGAACAAAGTCTAGAAGAACTAAGCAGATGAGAGATGAATAGTATAAAAGAGAATGAGTTCTGGTCATGTCAAGTTGGAAGTTTCTCTCCCTGAGATACCTGTAGTGACCTGCTACCCACAAAAATTCCATTAATTCTATAATATGCCCCATTAATTCTCATTTTTTTACTTAGGTAGTTTGGGTTGGATTTCTATCAGGCATAGTAAAAAATTCTGACTATTGAAAATACAAGCATGCCAAAATGATAAAAATATCTTTTTTTGTTTTTAAGTGATCTGCTTTATATTCACAATGGGTAAATGGGGAAAATGACTTTAAGTAAAAAGAGCTGAAGTTGCACATATTTAGAATTATCTATTTAGAAATCAATGTGCTTATACAATCTGTGGTTGCTATGATCTAATATGGTTAACAATTGTTCACGAAAAGGAAATCAGATTTTCGGAGTTTTTTGTAACGGGAAAAACCTAGAGAAAATATATGCTTTGTTGGAATAAAATGACAATTTTAAAAGTTACTCAGCTTAACTATTTCTCTTGCAAATTGAATTTGAAATTTTTGTTTTAAAAAAAGAAATTATCTATAATTTTGCCATCCAGAAAACAAGAGAGATACAATATGAAGTAATGAAACTCTTTGAAAGTTCTTTACTACTGAATAATACTATGCTCTGGATTTAATAAAGTTTTATATTGATTTTAAAGTAAAACATGAACAAAAATTTAACTCTAGCAAATTGAATCATTCTCTTTTTTAAACAACTGATCAGTATTAACTGAAGAAGGATATCTCAACAAGATATAAAGATTCTTATAAACAAGTCCATATGAAATGTGTAAAGTATAAAGGCATCTAGAGAAGGCAAACTACTTAAATTCATCAGCTAAGATTTACTCTGTTAAGTGAGAAAGTAAAAATCTGTACTATTAATTGCCTTTTTTAATGTGTTTACACGTGTGAACCCTTAGATTTCCCAACACTGGGAAGAAAAGGAGGCACCATGCTAGTTAATGTCTTTCTCTCACAGACAAATAGATTAAATGAAGACATGACCTACTCCCAAAAAAGCAGTAATTAGAAAAAGAGATATTAGTTTGGAATCCTCAAGGACACTCTCTTTGGAGCCTAACTAAGAGAGTTTACAGGCAAAATGACATTGTTTCAGATTAAATATAGCTTTTATTGTTTCTCCTTTGAGATTCTATCTGTAAAATTCTTAGTACAGTAATTGTTACATTATAAGACTGACTAGTTCTCTTCCAATTGCTCTGTAGCATTTGGGGATTAATAATATTTACTACTTGGTTTTACTATGTTTGGATCTATGTAATACTATATTGGATACCTATTTTCTTGTTTGCCCAACATCCCATATTTCTCTGAGAGGTGTTTCTCACATTTACCCCCTATGGTGGATTAAATGATTTGGCCTCATCCTTCCCTATCTGCTGTATCACACTCTGATTAAAGCTTCACAACCTGGGGAGGTTGACCAACGTGTGCAATATGGACACCATGGTCACCACAGCCTGAAGTAGAGTTTCACCAGCCAATCTGCACATCATAGAAATAATTGACAGTTGTTTTAAACCACTAGTTTAGGATGTTTGTTATACAGCATTAAAGTGAAAATAGCTAGCTGATATACCTGTCACACCACTCCATTCATTCCCAGTCATATGGTTCCCATAGGACTTACCAAGTTATTATAAGATTTGACTTCTTGTAATATCTTCTTAAAAGATCCTATCATCAGTTGGTCCAGAGGCTGACTGGGATACTTATACTTCTTCTCACTGTTTTGAACCTGGAGGGAGAGCATCAGGCATACTTTCTATAGCAAAAAGTCTAAGATGTAAACCCTGGGAGTTTTCATCCGCCTGTGGATAAAGCACACTTGGAATGAGAAAGAAAATGAGTCAGGAGGCAGAGAGCAACACCTAGGGTCTCTTTAGAGTTGTTGATTGCAGTTCTTGTTAAGGTTCTGCTGCATCCTTACCCTTGCTTAGGTTCTCTGAACCAATAAATTCTCCTTTGACTAAGCTATTTTGGTTGGGTTTAGTTACAATCAAATGAGTATTGGCACATACACATTTTTCTTTTGTTTTCCTTTATTGTGGTAAAAAGCATGAAATAAACATAAAATTTACCATTTTAACCATTTTTAACTACAGTACCTAACAAATTTGAGTGCAGTAGTGTTAAGTATGTGCACATTGTTGTGCAATAGATCTCTAGAACATTTTTGTTTTGCAAAACAAAAAATGTTACATCCATGGAACAATGATTTATCTCTTTCATCTCCTCTCTACCCCTGGAACTGCCAATCTACTTTTGGTTTCTATAAGCTTAACTACTTTAGTTACCTCATATCAGTGGAATCATTCAGTATGTCTTTTTAGGACCAGCTTATTTCATTTAGAATAATGTTCTCAAAGTTAATCAAGTTGTAACATCTGACAGAATTTTCTTCTTTTTAGGCTGCAAAGTATCCCCATTAAATGTATATACCACATTTTTCTTATTTATTGATCCACTGATGGACATTTAGATTGCTTTTACCTCCTGGCTATTGTGAATAATGATGCAATGAACATAGGTATGCAAACATACACTTATTTTCTTAATAAATTAAAGGTAATAATTATTTGTGAAATCTCTGTTTCCCTATTTTGGAAGGAAAAAAATGGAAGAAATAGGACGACCATAACAATGGTTTGGGGACATGACCACCCACCAGTAAGCTTTCCCACCCCAAGGCCTTTGCTCATACTATATCTTCTACCTGTCAGTACCCCACTCTACCCATATTTTAGGGGATATATTAAATGTTGTGTCCTCTATGGTGCTTCTAAAATGCACCCAATGAAGAATGACTTTCTTTAGATCAAACCTCCATCTAAAGAATGATTCTCTTTAGATCAAACTTTCTGCCTCTCTATGTCTCTTATAACATTTTACTTATCTCATTCTCCATCATTCTGTCTTTCTGAAGAAAAAGAGCATCTTATTTATATTATCTATATTTTCCAAATTACCCTTTCAAGTGATATTAGGCACTGAATAAATATTTGTGAAATTGAGTGGTTCCCAATCTAAACCCTGAGTTAAAATTAGAACTTTTTTTTTTTTGTCCAAGTAAACCCATATTTATTCTAATCTACTTACTTTATACCGGAAGTTTTCATTTCAATCATTACCCATCATTTGACAGAAATTAAAACCCTAAGTTAGAATTTAATGAATGACTCAATTGGCTAGTTTTTTAAAGGTCAAAGTGTTTATTTTGCCAAAAAGCCAACATGTTGAATGTCATCATCTCTTAGGTTTAGGTCTAATTTAGCTTCAAGATTTTTTTAGCTTTCTTTGTGATATAGGCAGATAATTATTTTTCCAATCATAAATAAATGAATTCTCTGGTAACTGTCTTAAAGATCATTAGTGGAAAATTTGCCTTAGTTTATTTTTCCTGATATCTTTGCATTGGAATATTCTGGGCACAGTCCTTTTCAATCTCTAGTATATCTACTTTCTTGGTAATCTCAGTCATGTTAGTGGCTTTAAGTTCCATCTATCTGCAGATGACACTCAAAATTTTATATCCCACCTGTCTTTCTTCTCTGAATTTCAGACTGATGTGACCAACTGCCCACTGACCATCTATGTCTGGATGCATAAAGTAACTCTAAACTAAAGATGTCCTAAAACAAATGCCTAATTCCCTTCCCCATTCCTTTGCAAAATATTTTCCTCTTCAGGTTTTACCCCATATCAATTAATGGCCATTTTACCCAACCTTTCTACTTGCTTAGGCCAGAATCTTTGGAGTCAATTTATTGTCATTCCACTACTTAAAACCCCCCAATGACTTCTCATCTCGATCATCAGAAGAGCCCAGGGCCCTGTGGAGCTATATGGTCCATCACCCCTCACTGCAGTTACTTCACCAACTTCATTGCCTTCTGTTTTCATCTCTCACTGTTGTCCTCTTGCTTACCTTTCTTCCCCCAACACTGGCCTCCTTCTTGGCCCTCAAATGCACCCTAGAGCTTCTTTTATTTTTCTTCCATCTTCCCTGTCCCCAACTGTTCTTTCTACCTGAATTACATTTCTTCAAATTACCTTACAGCAACTCCTTCATTTCTATTAGATCTTTGCTCAAATGATATATTCCAGCAAGATCTTTGAGCACACTGGCCTCTGTCTGCCTTTCCTACTTAAATTTCACCAAATGTTATCATCATCTAAAATGATACTTTTTTTAAAAAAATGTTTTTTAATATTTTATTTATTTCTGAGAGAGAGAGACAGCGTGAGCAGGGGAGGGTCAGAGAGAGAGGGAGACACAGAATCTGAAGCAGGCTCCAGGCTCTGAGCTAGCTATCAGCACAGAGCCCGACTCAGGGCTCGAACCCACGAACCGTGAAGATCATGACCTGAGCCGAAGTCGGATGCTTAACCAACTGAGCTATCCAGATTCTGTGTCTCCCTCTCTCTATGACTCTCCCCTGCTCACGCTGTCTCGCTCTCTCAGAAATAAATAAAATGTTAAAAACATTTTTTTAAAAAAGTATCCTTTTAGATGATGATAACATTTGGTGAAATTTAAGTAGGAAAGGCAGACAGAGGTCAGTGTGCTCAAAGCTATCCAGGTGCCCCTAAAATGATACTTTTCTTATTTATTTTATCTGTTATCTGTCACCTTAACATCTGAATGTAAGTAAGCTCCATGAGGACTGTATTTTTTTCTGTTTTGTTTACCATTTTATTCTCAGTTGAATAGTTACTAGAACATAGGAAACAATATGTCTTCAATAAATGAATGCTCTAAAAATAGATAAGTACATAAGGTCAGAACAAATATGTGTAGAACAAAATGAAGAATAATTTTCCTTTCCCTCGAATTATACCTATCAATGCATATAGAAGGCAAGAATGATTCCACGGTGTATTTTACATTGTTTAATAAAAACACTCTCATTCAGTTATTTTAAAGTATATATATGGATAGCATGGCAGAGAAAATATGCCAGCCAAAGTAAAGCAATTTTTCAGGCACCTGGGTGGGTCAGTCGGTTAAGCACCCAACTTGGGCTCAGGTCATGATCTCATGGTTGTGGGTTTGAGCCACGCATCGGGCTCGGCTGACAGCTAGCTCAGAGCCTGGAGCCTGTTTTAGATTCTGTGTCTCCCTCACTCTGACCCTCCCCTGCTCACGCTGTCCCTATCTCTCTGTCAAAAATAAATAAAACATTAAAAGTATTTTTTTCAAAGTGAAGCAATTTTTAAAAAAAGGTTTTTTGGTTTCCTAAAAAGAAATCAGTTTGCTATAGGGGATACTCAAAAACTTTTCTTCAATGCAGTGTGTGTATTTCTCGTGATAAATGAGTAATTTTTCACTTACTCCCATGTGTTAAATAAAGGAAAAATAAAATAAAAATAAAATAAAACTGTGATTTTTCTGGACGTTACTTTTTTGGATAAGGTTAAAGCAAATAGAGCTGTGGTAATCTGAACACTACATGAATCACAGGAGGAGGATTCAGGCCTGTCCATGATTGCCATGAACCTCCATGACCGAATTTTCTCCTGGAACTGTTCCTGGAATGTATAACCTTGACGATGTTACTCACTAGTATGTTTTATTACACACTGAATTTTCAATCCTATTCTTGAATTCTTCTTAGCACTAAATTGCAATGTTACTTTAACCCATCCATGTCATTGCAAATGGCAAGATTTCATTCTCTTTTATCACTGAGTAATATTCCATAACACACACACACACACCACATCTTTATCCATTCGTCAATTGATGGACATATGGGATCTTCCCATAATTAGCTATTATTGATAATGTTGCCACAAACATCAGGGTGCATGTGCCCTTTCAAATAAGCCCCAGTTCCAGGAAAAACTTCAGATGAAGCCACCCTCGGACCACCCTCAGATCAGCCAATCAAAAGAAGCTAAGAAAGATAGGAGTAACATTCCTATGGTCTGAGTCAGGGTCTGGGGAGTATAGGTAACTACTTTGTACAAACTAGCCAATCACCCACTGCTTCCCTGAACCCCATGTGGGCCCTTTAAACTCACCTCATAATTGGTCATTTTCAAAGGATTCTCAAAGGTCATGAGTAGGTCCCACCAAAAGTAATGAACACCTCACAGATACTGAATGGTCAAAACTGTTGCCATGGGTGCTGTACAATTATGATTGGTACTTATGTGATGACGTTATGCATACAACGTGTGCACTGTAACACCCCCGTCCCTTACCCCATAAAAACCCTGCTTGCTATTGTTTGGGGCTTCACCCTGCTGCCACTGTGCCAGTTGACAGGTGAGCTCCTGCTCGAGCTTGTAATAAAAGACCCTTATGTACTTGCATCGGTGTTGGCTCCTTGGAGGTCTCTGGGGACTCACGATTCAGGCATAACAATGAACAGAGATGAACAGAGATGCACAAATCCTCAATAAAATGCTAGCAAATTGATTAAACTGCACATTAAAAAAAAATCATACACCATAATCAAGTGGACTTTGTCCCTGGAATGCAAGGATGTTTCAACACACACAAATTAATAAATGTGATACAGAATGAAGAATAAAAATCATATAATTGTCTCAATATAGGTAGAAAAAGCATTTGACAAAATTCAGTATTCTTTCATGATAAAAACTCTCAACAAATTAGGTATAGAATAAATGTAACTCAACATAATAAAAGCCACATGTAAGAATCCCACATGTACTATCATCCTCAACAGTGAAAAACTTTTCCTCTAAGATTGGGAACAAGACAAGGATGCCCATTCTTGTCACTTCGATTCAACAAGTCAGAATAATTAAGCCAGAAAAGGAAATCAAAGGTATCCAAATTGGAAAAGAAGTAAAGTTGTCTCTGTTTGCAGATGACATAATATTACATATAGAAAACCTTAAAAGTGCCAGAAAAAAAAAAAACAATTATAACTAACAAATTTAGTACACTTTTAGGATACAAATCAATATACAAAAATCAGTTGCATTTTATGTAGTAAATTATCTAAAAGAGAAATTAAGGAAGACAATTCCATTTATAATAACATCAAAGACAATAAAACACTTAGGAATGAATTTAACCAAGAAAGTAAAAGATCTGTACACTGAAAACTAGAAGACTGATGAAATAAATTGAAGCAGTTTCAAATAAACCAAAAGATATCCCGTGTTGTTGGATTAGGAGAATTAATATTGTGAAAATGTCCATACACCTGAAGCCATCTATAGAATCAGTGCAATCCCTGTCAAAATTCCAATGGCATTTTTCACAGAAATGGAAAAAATAATCCTAAAATTTTTATGGAATCAGAGGACTCCACATAGGCAAAACAACCTTAAGAAAGAACAAAGCTGAGGGCATCACACTTCCTGATTTCAAACTATATTATAAAGTTATAGTAGTCAAAACTATATGGTACAGGCATAAAAACAGACATACAGATCAATGAAACAGAATAAAGAGCACAGAAGTAAACCAATGCACATATTAATCTTTGACAAAGGTGCCAAGAACACACAATGGGAAAAGAATAGTCTCTAATAAATGGTGTTGGGGAAACTGGATATCTACATGCAAAAGAATGAAATTAGACTCCTATCTTGCATGTTCACAAAACTAACTTGAAATGAATTGAAGACTTAAATTTAAGACCCCAAACCCTAAAACTCCTGGAAGAAAACATAGGGAAATAGCTCCTCGACTTTGATCTTGGTAAAGATTTTTTGGATATAACACCAAAAGTGCAGGCAACAAAAGTGAAAGTAAGCAAGAGGAGCTATATCAAACTGAAAAGCTTTGGCACGAGCAAAGAAAACAATCAACAAAATGGAAAGGCAACCTATGGAATGGGAGAAAATATTTGCAAACCGTATACTTGATAAGGCTTCATAGCTAAAATATATAGGGAACTCCTTCAACTCAATAGCAGAAAAACAAATAATCTGATTAAATTGGAGGAACTGAATAGATATTCTTCCAGAAAAGATATACAAATGATTAGTAGATCCATGAAAAGGTATTCGACATCACTAGTCAAGGAAATGCAACTCAAAACTACAATGAGATATCATCTCACACCTGTTAGAATGGCTTTTATAAAAAGACAACAGATAACAAATGTTGGCAAGGATGTGGAGAAAAGAGATCCCTTATATACTGTTAGTGGGAATGTAAAATGGGGCAGCCATTATGGAAAATGTTTGAAGCATCCTCAAAAATTAAAAATTGAACTACAATATAATCCAGCAATCGTACTCTTGGGTCTATATCCAGAGGAACTGAAATCACTAACTTGGAAAGATACTTACACATTCATGTTTACTACAACATTATACATAATAAGCAAGATATGGAAACAACCTAAGTGTCTGACAAGGTGAATAAACAAGACATGATGCATACAGGTGTGTGCATGCGCGCACACACACACACACACACACACACACACACTCACACACACACAGGAACATTATTCAGCAATGAGAAAGAAGGAAATTCTATCCTTGGCCACATGAATGAACCTGGAGAACATTTTGCTAAATGAAATAAGCCAGAAAATGAAAGACTAATACCATATTGTATCATTTATATCGGGAATCAAAAAAATAGTCAAACTCACAGAAACAGAGAATAAAATGGTAGTTTCCAAGGACTGTGGTGTGGGAGGAAATGGGGAGATACTGGTTAAAGGGTGCAAACTTTTAGTTATAAGATGAACAACTTCTGAGGATTGAATGTACAACATGGTGATTAGAGTTAATGATAATGTATTATACACTTGAAATTTGCTAAGAGGTAGATCTGAAGTATTCTCACCAAAAAAAAAGTAACTATGTGAGGTTATGGATGCATTAACTTGATTTTGGTAATCATTTCACATATATATACATACATAAAATCATCATGTTGTACATTTGAAATATATATAATTTTATTTGTCAATTTTACTTCAATTTTAAAAATAATAATAATTATTATTATTGCATTTTTCATTGGCCTTCTTTTCTTTGAGTCATTAAAGGCTTATGGTCTAAGCCTTAAGGTATAGAATTGATTTTTCTTCTATGGGAAGAAAAACTGTCCTCACTCCTGTCCCTTATAGTTAAGTTTTCATAAATTAAATATGTACATCAGCAGATATATCAATAATTCCCTCCAGCTATCTCATATTTCATAGTTGACTAGGAAGGAAACTCCCCTTTATAGCCCTTCATTTAAACTTTTCCTTGTCCTTATTGTGTTTAGTATTTTTCAATGTTTTAAAATTATCATATATAATATATACTTATCCTAAAAACAGGAGTTACAGAAAAGCAAAAGGAAGAAAAAAATAACTTGATAATTTGACAATCCAAAGAAACCACTATTGATATTTTGATGTAATTTTTCCACCATGGTTTTGATTGGCTTGAATAGTTGAGTTCTAGTGTACTGGTCTTCCAAATATTTTCCTTAAATACTCATAAAAGAAGCTTTTAAAATTATGTACCCACTTGTACATTTTTAATTAACATCTAAAATATTAAACATAAGTCCAAATAAGCTTATTTCCTTTTAAATAAACAATAGAAATTATTAAATATTTTAAATGATGAAATAAGTTCAACTAAGCTGTAATAGGAACAAATATGCCATGAACTACCTTATGGAATAAAATACATTAAATCTGAACAAAATCAAATACAACTTTAACCATGAGTTTTATCCAATGTGTCTAGAAAAAAATGTGCTAGCCCATCAAAAATTTCATTTACATTCAAGAAAATAATCATAAGTACCCCATGTTGTTTCTGATGCCTGGTACCCAGACTATTCCAAAAGAGATCCAAATATCCCCAAATTGGCTAAAATGTAGAGTATCTCAACATGAGCTGAAATACCAGAATTTGGTAAGCTTCATATTTCTAAAAATATATAAAATGCAGGCAAAGAAGAGAGGCCTTAGGTATTTAAAGCCCCCAACTAATTATCCACAGAGGCCTCTCTGAAACCAGTATTTACATATATCTGTTTGTTTGGTACCCTGCAGCTATTTATACCCAGGGTAATTCACCATGCTGAGATTTGGGATGGAAGGACACCATTCTTTATGCAATGAGAAAATGACTACTGTGAACCCAGGCTCATTCTCAGAGGAATCAAATTTAGGAAAGGGTACATAATGAAAATGAGACTCTGGAAATTGGCCCCCTTAAAAGTATATATGCAATCCAAATCTTGAGATATGCACTGAAGGTTTTAAAATAATCTCCACTTCTTGGCATTCTTAAGTCTCTAACACACTCATAAGGAAATAAGGTAAAGATGACCTTTAATGCACACCTGACAGGAAATAGCAATGATTCAGCCTGTAGCACCCATTCCTCCAACAAAGCTAAATGTGCTATCAGGTGTTTGATGCTGAGAAGAATCGAACAGCTGCAGGTAGGTACCATCCTCTGGATGAGTCATAAGATTTATGGTATTCATTTCTCTTCAAAGAGTCTACATATCTCTTTATGAATAATGGAGTCATTAATTCAGTGGTTGAGAAAATTAACAAAATGACACTTCATTTATCTGGCATATGTGAAGAATGAGTTCTTCCAGGTAAGACTACCCTCAAGATAATTAAAACATAACTTCAAGGCCTTGAAGTTAGAAAAATAAGTTCAATATTTTCGATTAAAAGATTTCTGAAATGAATAACATTTTCTGTTACCTTTTTAAATAAAGACCATAGAACTAAAATTGTACTTTTCATAACTACTCAGAGTTGTGAGTGTTGAAAAGTAGGGCAGGCCGACACAGTGAGGCGGACTCCATGGGTGAAGCAAAGTGGATGTAGTATGATACACACGCATTGGAGGATGATAGGGAAGCAGGAGAGGCAGTTGAAAGAGGTATGCTGATACCATAAATACAAGTTCAGAGGCACAGGTGTGAGATCAAACTGGAGGGACCAGACAAGAAACTGAGCCTGAGTCCTTGCCTCAGTTCAGGTAAACTCTATCCTACAGGAACTGGTATTCAGGCCTGAAGCTTGCAAAAATTTATTCTTTTGCATTTTAATTTTTAAATTCACTCTTCTTTCCCACTTAAGAATCCTTGAAAGCTATTAACATCTCTGTAGCCACAGCCTCAAGTACAAGTATATGCTTGTACCTAGAAATCAGCCAAGAATATGAAACCCCTTCATTGGGCCTATAACAACAGAAAGACAGGATGTCACAATAAATTAGCAAAAGAAGTCCTCACTTCAATTATACATATAGTCTACAGAAGAGTTCTTTATCCTAGGATCAAGGATATGATACATACAGAAATGACCTTTAAATAGGCCATGAAGGGTGGCTCACTGCATATGACCATCCGCAGTCACAGTGGGCTTTTCTGCTCCCATCTTCAATTTTCAGGCACTCATACATGCGGCTGCCTCTCTCTTGGTTGTTTAAAGAAGAAATTGGAAGGAGGAAGCCACTTCCCTAGTCAAACATCTGTTAAACAATTATACTTTTATTCTACCAAGGATTGGGGAGTTATTTCAAAGTTGTCATTTGCTTTTGGAAAAACAGAAAAAGCCATCCTCTCTTCCCCCTTTTTGTGTTGCTTTTCTAAAGGCCTTCTTCTGTCATTTTGGTTCCATTTGTGCCAAGAAGGAGGGTGGATATGTACCTTGTCCCAGTCATGGAGTGAGAAGGGATCCTTTTCACACTTTACCCATTGTAGTACAGTAAGCTCTCTCAAATGGGAGTACCCATTTTCCACCCAGGTGTAGAGACAGACTAGGCTGTACCACTGCATCTTACATACCAAGAATTGGGTAGATATGTACAAAGCATCTTCCCTGAGAATACTCATATATCAGGGGACATCCTCTGGCCCTTATGGGCTGCTTCAAAATCATCTCATCCAACCATCCACCATTTTCCACACTCTTACATAATATTGATTTATTCATTTCATACAGAATTACTAGATCACCATACAGCATCTTAAGCCTCCCAAATCAAGTCTACTTAATGGGATTTGCGTATTTAGTGGTACCTACAAGGGAATGTCTCAGGAGCTTTACACACTGTAATATTCAGTCACTCACCCCTACTAAAGCTACCACAAAGAAATGCAGTCATCTAAGTAAAAAACAGTGTACCCTCTATGCAAGCACAAACTCAGGATAAGTTTCCTACTGTCCTCTAACCAGATTACCAGCCCTAAACCAGGCCTATTGAAAATGCTGGGGCTGCTATATCACTTCCCCATAGAGAGGTGGTAGATTTTCCATCTCTATTCAGAGTCAAGAGTCACTAGGTTCCCATTTTAGAGGTCAACAGTCTACTCCTTGTTCTGCTCATTCCCACCCACATATGGCATCTGGGACCTGAGGTAAGATAGAACCCTCTAGACCTGCTCCCCTACAGGTAGATCAGTGTTACTAGGCAACAGTTTAACATTCTTGGTCTATACTTCTTAAACTGGGAGATGCTAACTAATCTACTTCAAGGCATTCCTTCTAGTAGCAAGTTAGTTTATGACAATGTTTGTTGCCTCTGGACAGGGAAAATGGAGATATTTTCAATCCACAATAGGCAGGTAAATTTATAGAAAGGCACAATTATGTAAGCCCTACAGTTCTAGCTGTTTCCTTCTGTTCTACCTTTAAGCTCCCTAAAGAGGAATTTTTTTAAGTTGGAAAAAAAATACAAAATGCTGCATTATGATGTATTTGCTTTGATGATGTGCTAACTCGAAATATACTTTCTAATTTAATATGGTATGTTTTTCAGGACATGCATTTTATACTCAATCACCCTTTTCTTTCCCCTCAGCCAACAACCACTCCAAACTTTTATCAAATACCAGAGAAAATTTAAAATAGTGTGACTTTTAGGAAACAAAGTTTATTACTTGTAGGCCTATAAGAGAGTGACAAATATCTTCCCAACTGGAATAATTTTGAAAATAAAATGGAGTGTTTTTTATAATTACTCTGGGACAAGTGTGAGTTAGACTACCCTGGAATACCCAGATGGCAACTCTGGGAAGAGGAAAAGCCAAGGTAATGGGTCTTCATGCTTTCTGATTAGCAAATGAAGCCAAACCACTTACATACAGGATTTTATATAGTTGAGCTTCATCATTCCCTGATTCCAAATTTGTGAATTCATTTGCCAACTAAAACTTACTTGTAATCCCTAGATCAGTACTTGCAGCATTTATCAGTAATTTACAGGCATGTGCAGAGTGGTGAAAAATTTGAGGAGCCCAATATGCAAGTTTCTAGCTAAGAAATTTGTTTCAGCTCTCAATCTATAAACAAGCATCCTTTTGGAGATCTATTTAGTGTAACATTCTTTCCCATTTTGTACTTTTTGTTGGTGATTTCACTGTTTAAAATGGCTCCCAAGGATAGTCCTGAAGCACTGTCTAGTGTTCCTGAGCACAAGAAGCCCGCAATGTACATTACAAAGAAATTCCATGTGTTGGTGAGCCTTGTTCAGGCATAAGTTATGATGTTATTGGCCCTGAGTTCAGTCCACAATATAGATTAAGTAAGGTGTCTTTGAATAGAAACACACATAAGATTATGTATTAATCTGTTGATAAAAATGTAAGCAGGAAAAAAACAAATGAAACATTAAAATAATTAACGGAGAGTACCCAGGTAGCTCAATTGGTTGAGGGTCCAACTCTTGGTTTCAGCTCAGGTCATGATCCCGGGGTCATGGGATTGAGCCCCATATCAGGCTCTACACTAAGCGTTTAGCCTGCTAGAGGAAGACTCTCTCTCTCTCTCTCTCTCTCTCTCTCTTCCTCCTCCTCCTCCTCCTCTCCCCCCACTTCTGCTCTCTCTCACTCTAAAATAAAAGAAAAAGAAAAATATTTTTAAAAAATAAAATAAAATAATTAATGAATTAGACTTAATCAAAATTAAAATTTTCTGTTCTCAAAAGACATTGGTAAGAAGATGAAAAGGTAAGTGACAGACTAGGACAAAACATTTGTACAATATATATGATAAAGGACTGGTTTCCAAACCATATAAAGAACTCTCAGAACTCATTAATAAGAAAACCAACAAACTAATGAAATGGATAGAAGATGTGAATAGACTTTTCACCAAAGGAGGTAAACAAATGACTAATAAGCACTTGAAAAGATGCTCCACATCATTAGTCATTAGGGAAATGCAAATTAAAAACCACAACGAGATAGCACTTCACGCACACTAGAATGGCTATAATTAAAAAGNAAAAAAAAAAAAAAAAAGGCACCACAACCAGCCACCATTAAGAAAAAAAAATCCTCATTTGCACTGAGCTCTCCATCAATCTCATCTTCACTCTCCGAATTCCTGAAAGATTAGCCAATATCCTCTTCTTTATTTTTTATTCTAACTCATTTTAATCCCCTTTCTGCCTCCATTTCTTCTCTAAAACTCTTCTCAGGGAAGACTGACTATTGTCAAATCCAACACTTCCTTTTAGTTCTTATCATATTTAATCTCAGACCATTGGACACTGGCCACACATTCCTTGTATCTCTTCTTCTTGTCCTTTGGTAGTGGTTTCTTGGTCTGTCCACCTTCTCCCTTCCCTTATGATTCTGGATATGCTCTCTAAGTTTTCTTATTCTAATCTTAGTTTTAATACTACTGACATGCTGAAATCTTCCAAATTTAGATCTTCAGCTCAAACTTCTCTCCCAAGTTTACCAGTGTCTACGACGGCCTTCTAGACAATTTTCTCTGAACGTGTTGTAAGCTCCTCCAAATCAACATGCTCATCACTTCCCCATCCCTCCTCCTTTTGTGTGCTCAGTTAATGCCCTTATCTACTGGGTCAGCAAAAATCACCACCAGAGTCATTCTTCATGCTCCTGATTTCTTAGCCCCCAACATGTGTTGTTCACTGCACAACTTTAGGGGTCGCCATTTTGTCCAATCTGCCTCCACATAGCTCCCAATTCTGTTTCTTCCTCTGAGTTCTTGCTGCTATTGCTTTGCTTTGTGCCCTCGCCAGCTTTTGATTTTCAGTAACTTAACTGGACTCTTTATCTTCATTCAATTCTCCACACAGTAGAATTATCTTTAAAAAGTTTTTTTAATGTTTATTTATTTTTTGAGAGACAGAGAGAGACAGAGCATGAGAGGGAGAGGGGCAGAGAAAAAGGGAGTCACAGAATCCGAAGCAGGCTCCAGGCTCTGAGCTGTCAGCAGAGAGCTTGCCACCGGACTCAAGCTCACAAACCACAAGATCATGACTGGAGCCAAAGTCAGACGCTTAACCAACTGAGCCACCCAGCTGTCTCTAGAATTATCTTTTTAAAACCCAATCTGATTATATTATTTCTCTGATTACCAATATTTTCTATCTCTGACTGACTTCAAGACAAAGGTTAAACCACTTAGCAGGAAATACAAAGCCCAGTAATCACATTCTGCCATTGACCTTAATTTGTAGCTCAAATCCTATTCCCTTCAACTAGCTAGTCCCAAAATATCTCTATTATTTGCATATTCTGTTCTTTTATATAGAATGTTTTCCCACACCATCTCCTTCACAGCTTGGCAAATTGTTCCTAATCATTAAAATCCAGTTAGCAGTCCTTTCTTTTGTGTGGTCTTCAAAGATATTACTTCCTTCCAGTAGTTCTCAACCCTGACTACTCATTATAATCATTGATCACTTGGGGGAGGTGGGTTAAAAATATTGATGCCCAGCCTTCACCCACAGACATTCTAATCTTCATTGTCTAGAATAAATCTGAGCATAGAAATGTTTTAAATGTTTCCCCAGAGCATTCTAATATGCTAGGTACCAAACATATAAAAATTTAAAAAGCAGGATGGAGTTTCAGGCTTCAAGAGGTTCACTGAAACAAGTAACTTAACTGTCATTTACAATAAAAAGGAATACACAGAGTGAAAAGATATTCAAGTAGAAGCAACAAAGGACGTGGGAGGAAAAAGCATGCCATGAAAAGTCCCTGGTGATGCCTACTATAAATGTACCAAATATTTGGTAATTTTTTAAATGCCTGTAGAATCCTGTTGAGACATTAAGGATAGTTCAAAACAACTGATCTACCATGTAACCACTTTAAACAATACAACAAAAGAGCTGGTCAGTAGTAGTCACCATTATATCTCTAATACCCGAAACAATGGCTGACATATTAGATACTCAAAAATGTTAAATAAATAAATAGTCAATAGTAGCATTTAGACTTTCTTAAGAAACTGGTTTATAATAAAGATCAATGTTAATTGCAAATTAAAGCTAAGCGTATTTTTGGTGTCAAAGATTCTGACAGATAGAACCTGTATAAGGGGTTCTACTTCTTGGATGAGACAGATCATTTTAAATTAAGCTGAGAATAAAAAGTACTGACAAAGCAGTTCACTTTCAGTAATCTGGGTTTTCCCAAATAGTGACACTAGAGCCAGTCATTTTGAATTCGACAGTTTTAGTTCAAGAATCTGAAATGTAGGTCAGGGCTTTGCTAACATTTCCATTTGCCTCATTGCTGAAAATCTGAAGTGATTATTGACAGCCAGGCAGTGGGGGAAGAGGACATGACGCAGGCAACGAGGTAGCAGCAGCCTGACTCTGAAGTGGAATTATGTGCTTCAGACAAGTTGAAAGGTAAAGAGACCATGATCATCCAATACTTAAAAACAGCTATATTGTCTTAGGGAAATACATGGAACAGGTTGCTTTTTAAAAAAATTTTAATGTTTATTTATTTTTGGGAGAGAGAGAGGGAGAGAGGGCACAAGTTGGGGAGGGGCAGAGAGAAAGGGAGATACAGAATCCAAAGCAGGCTCCAGGCTCCTAGCTATCTGCCCAGAGACCTATGTGGGGGCTCCATCCCACGAACTGAGAGAACATGACTTGAGTCAAAGTCAGACCCTACCCAACTGAGCCACTTAGGTGACCTCTTTCTTTCTTTTTTAATGTATATTTATTTTTTGAGAGAAAGAAAGCACACATGAGAGCACGAGTGGGGGAGAGGCAGAATGAGAGGGAGAAAGAGAATCCAAAGCAGGATCCTTGCTGTCAGCAAAGAACCAA
This sequence comes from Crocuta crocuta, assembly GCF_008692635.1. Lineage (NCBI taxonomy): Eukaryota > Metazoa > Chordata > Mammalia > Carnivora > Hyaenidae > Crocuta > Crocuta crocuta. The sequence continues at coordinate 1,869,997 of NW_027532041.1, read as the reverse complement.
CTTAGGTCTCAATCTTAGATCATTACTTGAGCTGAAAGCAAGAGTCAGAAGCTTAACCAACTAAGCCACCCAGACTCTCCAGTTGTTTTTTCTTATAAGTTCTTGTGATACTTCATAGAGTGGTTACTGATGAGTTTATTCTAAAATATTGTCTGATACTACATCACTTTAAGCAATTACTATTGTATATGCTCTATTGGGTGAGTAGTTAACTTCTAACCAGGAACATTTTAGATCTTGTTTTGCTTATTATTTATAAAAAGAAGACCTAATATTGCTAGCAAATTATGAAAGGGGTTTCTATACTCATGGGGGTCATAGGGACCCCAGGTTTTAAAAATGTTATATTTTCTGCTATATGATTAGTCATGATTTTGTTTTGCTGTCTTATATGAAAGGTTCAGGTTTTATTAAACATAAAAATAACTGAATAATGTTGGTTATTAAATAATAACGTAAAGTGACATTTAAATAAAAATGTAAATAACTGATAAATTAAATAATGTAACTAGTTGTAAACTAATGGTAATATTGTTTGGAATTTGTATAATGTGTTTCTTTTGAGCTGTCTACAGAGGAAAGGAGTTTTATATAAATTTAATTGGTGATAGCACATATGCCTTTGTCTCACTTCATCTTTCTTCATTTTGAATACTTTTTTTCTGGAAGTTCTCCACTTTTTGGCTTTTCCTAAGTTTAACTCATCAAAGACTGCTATTTCTGGAGCTGCTTAGGCACAGAAATCTGGTCAGGAGAATTTATTATCAGGAGTGAGAGTAGAGATTTCTGATGAGAGAGACTAGATTAGAAGAAAGAGTATTTTATTAAGGGTCAAAATGTCCTACTAAGGTAAATCATAGTGACTTTTGAAGGGTATAAAAGGCCCTTTTCCATCTGTCTCATACCTCCTCACACACCACTGGCTTTTCTTTGCCCTGTTTCCCTCCTCCCTTTCTTTCTCCCTTCCCTTCTTTTCTTCCTTCCTTCCCTCCTTCTTTCTTTTCTTCCTATTGAAACCTTCTCATCAAAGGCAATAGTAACTGTTAGGAAAAATGTAATGTTTCTATTATTGTTATTTTATTAAAATATTACAATTTAAAACTTTTTCATATTTTTTTCTAGAGGGCAACAAAGAGCTATTTCTTGCTTTCAGGAATGAATCAGGTCACAATTCAATGGGATGTGGTAATAGCTATTTACATATTCTTCAACTGGTGTCATGGAGGTATAGTATTTTTAGTACCTACTGCTATCTTTTATTCAAAAAAAATGTTGAGTGTTTATTATTCTCAAGGCATTATTCTAGGGTCTCTGAAGAATCAAAACTTATTAGACTGGGAAAACTTTTATGCACATAAAAATTATATGGAATGAAATGAAAGAGTCCAACCTCCCACCTAATGTCAGGATTCCTTTCCCTTAGTAAACAAACCTCTAACTCATATATGAACATTTCCATGAAGAAGCATATTATTCTGAGTTGGCATGTTCTATCTTTGAACTGTTATAACTGTTATATGATAATCCATCAAACATTTGAATTTAATTCAACTCCACAATCCATTTGTTGACAGGTACTATATGTCAGGCACTGTGCTAACTAAGCCTTTTATTTCTCACAACTTTGTGCAATAGTATTGGCTATTATTATTCCCATCTTATAATTCACACAAACATCTGCCACTATTACAGATACAAGCATAAGCAGCTATGAGGAATCCAGGAAGGGGATTGTCAGAAATTCAGGCAGGATAGTGTTGACATCTGAGAGTTTCTACTGGGGACTTGGTGTCCTAGGCAGGTGGCAGAAATTCATTTGCTGGGAGACAAGCAACACTAAGGTAGGGTAAGGAAGCTTTGCAAATCATGCAAATGACTCAGAATAGTGACAAAAGCAACATTGTCTCCTGTAGGTTGGAACACAATTATATTGGTGATATAGAGGGTAGCCCTATCATCAGAACTAGAATCCCTCCAGCAGGATATCAGACATTGCCAAAAGCAGGCCAACTGCTACCCAAGATTTAAGAGATTGAAATATGCAAATGATAAGTAGGACTTCTGTTGATACATTCAAGTAATTAATACAGAGTATAGAGAAATAAGTCAAGCTCCTCTGACATGGTATTAGAGACCCTAGAGCTGTCCATTAGATACTATTTTATATATTATTGTTCAATCTATGAATAGTTTTAATATCATCTAGACTACATTTTTTCCAAATTTTCTATTAGCATGTTATGTTCCCTTTTTTCAACAGCTCTGCTGAAATAATAATTTTTTTAAAAAGCTTAACATTCCTCTGACCCATCTACTAACCCCATTAAAAAGAGACATTAATCCATAATTTATTCTTACATAATCTATGTTGACTCCCACTGATTACTGATTTTTTTTTTTTGGTACTGAAAAACCATGGACTTACTAATTCATTCCTAAATGTAGTAAAGCTTGTTGGTCCGAAGTTTCTGGGGTCCTTCTTTATTCTGTTTTTGAAAACAAGCATTTATCCAAATAGTCTTCCATCATTTTTGATATTTTCTGTGTATTCTCAAACACTACTTATAGTAATTCCATGGTAGTATTCAGATATTTTTTTAAGGTGCTGGAGATGCAGTTTGTCTAAACCCGAATTGTTGACCTTATTTAAAGTAGTCATATGTTTTCTTAAAACTTCCTTTCCATGTCTTTGGCTTCAATTTCCCATTAATAATGATGGAATCATTTTTATCACTATTTTAACATTTAAATACTTATAATTTATACCTAATGTTCATTATGTAAATGAAAATATTCAATTACATTTATATTATGTAAGTTATCTTTTTAAAAAAATGTTTTTCATGTTTTATTTATTCTGAGAGAGAGACAGACAGCATGAGCAGGGGAGGGTCAGAGAAAGAGGGAAACACAGAATCTGAAGCAGGCTCCAGGCTCTGAGCTAGCTGTCAGCACAGAGACCAAAGCGGGGCTCGAACCCACGAACCGTGAGATCATGACCTGAGCCGAAGTCGGAAGCTTAACCGACTGAGCCATCCAGGCGCCCCAATGCAAGTTAATTCTTTAAGCATTGTAGTCTATAGATAAGAACACTTTAAAATAAAATAGTTACATTTATCACTATTTTGATGAGATTCTAAGATATTTAATACAAGTATTTCCACAAAAAGACAATAATAAATTTTCCTTAATGTGAGTTTGATTTAACTGATACTGCATTGCACTGTCATTTGAGTTTATGGAAATGACTTTTAATTATTGCTTGGGGGTATAAAAGTAATACATTCACTATATAATTTTAAAAGCACAGAAATATGCGAGTAAAATGAAAAAAATTAGACTAACAAAGATTATCATTGATAACATCTTAGTGTATTTCTCCTCATTCATTCATCTATTTATTTCTGATATTGAGCCCATATTAAATGTGTTGTTTTGCAACTTACTTTTTAACAAAACATATCCTGGAACTTTTCCTATATTATTAAATTAATGATGACTTTTAAGTGGTTATCAAGCAATAGATTTTTGGCATTAGTAAGAGTATAGTTTTATTCATTAAGCTCAATTTTCTGATAAAAATAGCTGTTATCTATAGAAGAATGAAAGATCAATGGAGTGCCTAGAGAATGGAGTTTGGATTCTGCAAGGCCAGGTGTTATTTCTAAGCTTACCTTTCAAAAATGCCATAGCCTCATAATGCCTCGGTTCTCTATTTTTAAAAAGGAGAGCTAATTATATTTGCTCTTTAGACAAAGTAGCTTTAAAGGCAGACTCTAGTTTTGTTACTAGACTCTAGCTCATGTCTAGAGTCTAGTAACATACTGAGCATCCACAGAAGCCTGCTAAAAGTACATTATAATAAACTAACAGATGCAAAGATACAGTTAGTCCTAAACATTTTTCCAATGGAAATCATTTAATTAATAGAAAAGGAATAAAATTTAAATGCAACAACATATTCACCTGAATCTCTTGTTTCAATGTTTACATGGAATTTTTTGTTTTATCTATTCATTTCCAGGAATTACAAATATAAACTGTTCTGGCCACATGTGGGTAGAACCAGCCACAGTTTTCAAGATGGGTATGAATATCTCTATTTATTGCCAAGCAGCAATTAAGAACTGCCAACCAAGGAAACTTTATTTTTATAAAAATGGCATTAAAGAAAGATTTCAAATCTCAAGAATTAATAAAACAACAGCTCGGCTTTGGTATAACAACTTTCTGGAGCCACATGCCTCTATGTACTGCACTGCTGAATGTCCTGGATATTTTCAAGAGACACTGATATGTGGAAAAGACATTTCTTCTGGATGTAAGTGTTGGGGTGCATTCAAAATTCAAATGAAAGCTAATCTAGCAATTAACTGGTCTGAAATATTGTCTAAAATAGAGACTAATTAATATAGTTTATTTCTTGTACTAGTTTAATATAGGAATTGCAAACTGAAAGGCTTCCAGGGGCCAGGTTAGTGAAATATAGGACTTAAGGAGGCTGGTGAGATCTGTGCAGAGAGAAAAGCACATAGAGGCCTATTGGGGAATAGCCACTGCCCAGCTCCATCATTATAAGAATCCAATGTTCCTAAGACTTTTGACTGTTTTTCTTTTTAATGTTTTTTTTAAATTTTTTTTAATGTTTTATTTATTTCTAGGAGAGAGAGAGAGAGACAGCATGAGCAGGGGAGGGTCAGAGAGAGAGGGAGTCACAGACTGAAACAGGCTCCAGACTCTGAGCTGGCAGTCAGCACAGAGCCCGACGCGGGGCTCGAACCCACGAACCGCAAGATCATGACCTAAGCGAAAGTCGGACGCTTAACCGACTAAGCAACCCAGGCGGCCCAATGTTTATTTATTTTTAAGAGAGAGAAAGACAGAGCATGAGCAAGGAAGGGGCAGAGAGAGAGGGAGACACAGAACTCGAGGCAGGCTCCAGGCCCTAAACTGTCAGCACAGAGCCTGACACGGGGTTCAAAATCATGAGCGGTGAGATCATAACCTCAGCTGAAATTGGACCCTTAACTGACTGAGCCACCCAGGTTCTCCTGAATATTTGACTCTTTAAGGAAAGACAGACATGTGAATCTTCAATGTGAACTCTATACATTTTTCAATGTTGCTGATGCATTCAAAAAACAAATTTTTAACATCAGCCTGTCCAAACACACATATATGAGGGGCAGCATTCTCAGATTTTTTTTTTTGCTCTTTTCATCTGCTTTACACTTATGTTTTTTGTTTATTTGCTTTCCAAAATAATAGCAACAACCTTGAAGCAGATTCCATTAAAAAAATTTGAGGCTAAGATTTACAGAGCAAAAACAACTGCAAAACTAGCTTTGTGTTCCTGCTATACTTACCAGCTGTGTGACCTTGGGAAAGTTAACCAGTCTGAGCCTTGATTCCATGTCTGTAAAATGAGGCCAATTATACTGGCTGCGATAAGCATCAAATTTTAATAAACTATTTAAAAGCATATTACACATTTTAAAGTGCAACACCATTGTGCCCAAACCCTTAAAAATGCATCCTTTTGATAAAATATAAGAGTATTCTGATACAATTCCCACTCCCCTAATCCCACTGTCCTAATTGTGAATCATTGTTATTATAATTAAGAAAAAAGTTAATTGCATTGATCTTAAAAAATCTTTGTTACATTCAATTTTTTATAGTATTCTGAGGATGTGTGAGTAAATATAGTAATATGAGCTAATTTGTATAATTATATACTTAATTCTTGGTTCTACTTTTATGAGAAATAGATCAATAAATTCAGCACTGTTTTAACCTAGAGATTCATTCCCTAGAGCATCTGGACCCAATTTAAGTTAAAGATAGAGAGCTTTGGGGTCTTTGTCATGCTCTCTTCCACATACTTTTAAGAATCAAATGTGAGTTCTTAGTCTTTCTCCTCTCCAGACTTTAACTAGCAAGAGCAAGACGACCTGGTATTCGTGACTTGGCCCCTAGAGTGTATAGCGGAGAAGCAAGAGCTTCCTTGTTCTAAATAAGGCCATTGTCCTACTTAACTCTGGACACCTGATCTTGTGCAATTTTCAAAAGAAAGAAGAGCTATCTATAGGAGGTAGTAGAGATGAATTGAGGAAGGAAAGTAGTAAGCTTTGGGGTCAAACAATAAAGTTAGTAAATTCACACCTTATATTGACAACATGCTAAACTTGCCCTAAATTATGGGAATTGAAGCCACAGGCAGACATCTTATCTGATATATGAGGGCACCTTAGCTTGTCCACATCCTCAGGAAACATAAGCAACACTTAATGCTTGAATATTTTACTATTTATCCTTTGGGGGGGCATTGAGAGAAGATACAATTTCTTTAGGGGACAAATAAGCACCTTCCACAGTTATGGGGAAAGGTTAGCTTTTAATTGATGCCAGAGGAAGAAAAGAGGCAAAAGAAGTGTGGCTTCCTGCCTTGGTTTCCAGTGTGGGTGACATATTACCCCCACACCTCTGCCAGTGTTGCTAAGGGCTTCTACCCCCAAACACAACCACCAAGCCATGTTTAGGATCAGGGAATGGCCTGTGCTCCCCTTCTAGGACATCACAGAAGAATTTAGATTCTCTGCTGCTGGCGGCTTAAAAAGAACATCACTCTTTCCATTTACTTGTGAGTTGTAACTTCTTACACAGGCCTCTGGTTATGAGTATGAAATTGTAACTGCCAGGTAAGAATTTACTCTCTTAGACCCAAGAATCCCTGGGTTCTTGAGCTTCGCATTCTTAGCAAACAAAACTTCCTATTTAAGTAGGTCAAAAAAAAGTTTTTGAGGGTTTTTGTGGTACTCTAGAAGTCACATTGCTTTCACTGGGTTGCTTTGATCACAGGATATTTGTCCTGTGAGCTTTACTATGTTAAGTTACCATCACTGTTTTCAATAAAATGCTTATGTGTATTTTTTTAGACTAGAAACAAATCATAAAAGAGAGAGAAAATAAATGAGTCAGTGCTTTCCCTGAAAAGAAATACAAATATATTTAAAAGCTCTGTACTGTAATGTGTAATTTGTGAAATATACATATTATCACAATTTCTATTTTTAGCCATAATTTTAAACACTTCCTAGAATTCATCTGTGATTGAATGCACATATATTATGGGAAGTTGGTTTTATCAGATTCACACCAATCATAAGATAAATACCATAAGACGTCTTCATTCATTTAAAAATAACACATTAAAAAAACATACATGGAACACTCTGTTTCCACTTAAACATTTACTTAAAAGTTTAAATATCTTTGACTTCCTTCAGTTTTAACCATCTTTTTTTTTTAAGTTTATTTATTGAGAGAGAGAACAAGCAAGGAAGGGGTAGATAGAGAGAAGAGAGAGAGGGATACAGAGAATCCCAAGCAAGCACCGTGCTGTCAGCACAGAGTCCTGTCAAGGTGGAGCCCAACTCGGGGTTTGATCTCACAAACCATGAGGTCTGAGCTGAGCCAAAATCAAGAGCACCCCAAATTTTAACCATCTTTGATTTCTACTTATTGGCATGAAAGCAGACTTTTTACCCAACAAAAGCCCCTGAATATTTGCCTTTAACGTTACTATCTAGAATCATTACTATTGGCACAATTAGGCTGGCCTGTGTTCTCCTTAGATAAGGAATTACAGAGTGATCTCTGCCAGAAGCATTATGCCTCTGTTCATTTTAAATTCTCCTTATTGTCATTTTATTAATCAAGCCAATCAAATTATGAGATAGCTTTACTGAGAGGTTGCTACGGGCCAAAAATATGTTAAATGCTAGAAATTCAAAGAAAAGGGACTCTGCCTTTAAGAAACTCTCAATAGAAAATGATCCTTGGCTAGACTCTGAATTCACAAGAAATATTGCCAGTGATTAATAAGTGCTCCAATAATAGGGATGGATGTGATTGCTAGAAAAAAGCAAAAACATAAGCCTCATCCTTGTGTATTTCAGGGTATTCTCTGATACCTGGCTGTCTAGCAGTTTTTTACCTTCGACATTGTATAAACTGGCAATAAGATTAACAAAAATTCCTTCTTTCTCTCATAACCATAATCATATTCCCATCTTTACACAGCTTCCCATTAACAAATATTCTGTTTATTTGCAGATGTGTATATAATCTATCTGATCTTTTGCAAAGTTAATTAACCACCAGACATTTAAAAACCTGAGCACTCACTTCATATAGAATGCTGTGGAATAACAACCCAAAAGATTGACCATTGTTTTTTATGATAGCCAAATCAGTGATACTCTGGCTCATGTCTCAGGGGGAAAAAGTAAGTTCAGCACAAATGACTATAATTGGTGAGGGACCACAACTCAATCCATGTCCAAAATGACTTAAATTTATCTCCTGTATCACTCAAATGAAAAAATTTATTTTCCCCTACTTGGAGTCCAGTTTGTCTGTTTTGTAATTCAATGCTACAACTCACCAAAACATTCTAAAGTACTTTAGTATGTTCTTATTGCTTGAAATAGTTTTTTAATTGTAAAATCAAATTGCACACAATGTAGAAAGTTTTTAAAAATTTAGACCAGCAAAAAGGAAATACCCATCATCTCTATAATCCCATAATTTCACTACTAGCAACCCCTCTTTAATGATTTAAAATATATCTTTAAAGCTTCAGTCTCTTTGTCTCTCCCCATTTCTTCCCCTCTCTCCTCCTCTGTCTCCTTTTCCCCATCCCTCCCTGTCTCAGCCTCTCTGTCTCTCTCACTACGGTGTTTTGCAACCTGCATTTTTCACTTCATCATACAGTCAGAATTTACTTAGACACATTTCTAGTGCTTTCCAGAGGCCAGATACCTAAACTATCTTCTACAACTTAGTTTTTGGATGTATCTTAGGAGTCTACTATAGTTTATTTAACCCTATTTGGGGGTACTAGGTTATTTCCAACTTATTCATAATTATAAACACCATTTTAAGAAGCACACATTCTTAGTCAAATACTTTTGTATATCTTTGAACCTTTCATTAAAGATGCATTCCTAGAGGCGCCTGGATGGCTCAGTCAGTTAAGTGTCCGACTTCGGTTAAGGTCATGATCTCATCTCTCGTGGTCTCGAGCACCGCATCAGGCTCTGTGCAGACAGCTTGGAGCCTGGAGCCTGCTTCGGATTCTGTGTCTCCTTCTCTCTCTGCCCTTCCCCCAATCATGCTCTGTCTGTCTCTCATTCAAAAATAAACAAACATTTTAAAAAATGCATAGACATTCATTTTTTTAAAAAAAGATGCATTCCTAGATGTAAAATTGCTGGGGTGCAAAATATTACTATTGCTTTTAAAGACAGTGATATGTAAAGTGCTCTCCATAAAGGTTGTACCAGTTTGCATTCCCACCAACAGGTATGTTAGAGGATTTCCCAAAAGTCCATTCCAACACTGTAGATTAGCATGTTTTCAAAACCCTTGCCAATTTTATAGGTCTAAATGATATCTATTATTGTTCCAATTTGCAACAAGGACAACTTTTTCATATATTTATTTTTTGATTTTACAAGCAATATTCTTGGTAGATGACTTGTATTTAAGATAAATCTTTGGCTATAACTTCAGGTGCATAGATGTCCATATTTTTATTCTTCCTCAGCCCTTATTCTTCATTTTTCTTGTCATTTGCTGAGTAGTCAAGTTGCCCAGGCAGTATTGTGAGTGTGGGGACAAGCTGAGAGAGCCACACCTGAAAAGTGACTGAACACTCCATATATCTATACATCTTTTTTGTTCCTCTTCTGGAATTCCTATGATATGGATATTGTTCCATTTGACTGTATCACTCGGCTCTCAAACTCTCCTTTAGTGTTCCTGGATCAGTTTATCTCTCTTTTTCTCGGCTTCCTCTTTTTCTATAATTGTGTCTCTAATTCACCTATTCTTCTCTCTGCCTCTTCAATCCGTTCAATGGATGCCTCCATTTTACTATGCACCTCATTTATAGCATTGTTTAATTCATCACAACTATTTTTAAGCTCCATAGTCTTTGTAGCAATGGTTTCTCTGATGTCTTCCATGCCTTTTTCAAGCCCAGTGATTAATTTTGTGACTATTGTTCTAAATTCTTGGTCAGTTATGTTGCTTATATCTGTTTTGAGCAGTTCTTTAGCTGTCATTTCTTCCTGGAATTTCTTTAAAGGAGAGTTCTTTTGTTTTGTCATTTTGGCTAGCTTTCTGTCTCTTGTTAGTTTTAAAAGCTTGTTATGCATTCTGCACCTGCGAGCACTGCTGGATTAAAGAAGGCTCATTGACTGTCCAGGGCCTGTCTGTTCAGGAAGTGTTCTTTGAATGGTGTCTCTTGGTCTCTCTTGTTGAGACTTTGGTTATTTTATTTCCCTACTTGTAGTGGTATTTGGGACTCTCCACCATGTGTACGTTGGTTTGTTTTTTGAGGTAGCACTATAAGGTTGTTTTCTCAGTGGACTCTGTCTCCTTTTCCTCCCAAACTCCTGTGGTTCAGTATCCTATGGCTTCAAGCCTTCTCCATTTGAGAGATGGGGGCACGTGAAATGTATGGAGCTCCCTACTTCTCTGTCATCTTGCCCCTCTATACATCTTTTTTTATCTTGACGTTGGTCATTTATTATTGGATGATGTAACTGAAAATTGCAGATATCGTTTTATAGTTGCTGCAGTTTCATAGACTTCAGAGACCATAAGGACTGCAATAATGTCATCGGATCTCTCATCTTTTCCTATCTCTTCATGGGCTTTTTTCCCCTGTGTTGTCTTAATTCTTTCCTTTAAGATTTTTTTTTTTTTTGAGAGAGAGGCAGACAAAAAGACAGAGAATCCCAAGCAAGCCCTGCACTGTCAGCACAGAGCCTGACGCGAGGCTCAGACTCACAAACCGTGAAGTCAAGAGTCTGTCGCTTAACCAACTGAGCCACCCAGGTGCCCCCGTGTTGTCTTCACTCTTAAATGCAAGATGCCTACCACCGTCTCATGTTACTCAGAGATAGCAATTTCTAGGGGGAATAAAATACCTCTTACAATGGCTCCCAACAAGTCCCTTGGAGAATTCTGATTGGTTCATTTTGAGTCATGTGTTCATTCTTAAGGGAAATGCTCTGTATAAGCAGCCTAGGTCAAGAATACACTTCTGGGGGAAGCCTAGTGACAGCCCTTGACTCAGGAGCGGAGTGAGGATAAGGTTGGGAGTGATGGAGATGTCAGTTCTCAAAAGGTAAAGACACTAACAGATAAAAACTAAATAATGTTCTCCATATTATGGTCACTTAGAAAAAGAGCTAAAGGGGATGCAGGAAGGGAGAAAGAGATAACTTTGAAATAGAATTCTGTGAATACCAAAAAAATTTTTTTTAATTATTTTAGAGAAAGAGCATGTGACCAGATGAGATGGGCAGAGAAAGACAGAATCTTTGAACAAAATTTTTTTAAATGTTTGTTTATTTTTGACAGAGAGAAAGAGACAGAAGGCAAGTGGGGGAGGGGCAGAGAGAGAGGGAGACAGATTCCGAAGCAGGCTCCAGGCTCTGAGCTACCAGCACAGAATGTGATATGTGGCTTGCACACATGAACCATGAGATCATAAGTAAGATGCTTAACCCACTGAGCCACCCAGGCGCCCCAGGAAAGAGACAGAATCTTAAACAGGCTCCATGTTCAGCACAAAGCCCAACATGGTGCTTGATTCCACAACTGGGATCATGACCTGAGCCAAAATCAACAGAGATACTCAACAGACTGAGCCACCCAGGAGCCCCCCCAAAAAATTTTAGTCACTTTTTATTATGGTAAAATATACATAATATAAAATATATTTTTAAACTATTCTTAAGTGTACCATTCTGAGGCATGAAGTACACTCACACTATTTGCAATCACCATCACTTTCCATCACCACCATCCATTTCCAGAACTATTTTCATCTCGCAAAACTGAAACTCTGTAGCCATTATACTCCCCATCTCTCCCCGACCCTGGAAACTACCATTCTACTTCCATCTCTGTTGTAGCATGTATCAGAATTCCCTTCTTTTGTGAGGCTGAGTAATATTCCATCATACATATAAACACCAAACTTTAAAAAAAATTTAAGTGTTTATTTATTTTTGAAAGAGAGAGAGAGTGCAAGCAGGGGAGGGGCAGAGAGAGAGGGAGACAGAGAATCCAAAGCAGACTCCAGGCTCTGAGCCATCAGCAAAGAGCCTGACATGGGGCTTGAACCCACCAACCATGACATCATGACCTGAGCTGAAGCCGGACATTAACCAACTGAGCCACCCAGGCACCCCATGAACACCAAACTTTTAAAGTGAGTAGTGAAATAAATGTTAGAAGAGGAAATAGTCTGCTGGAGTGGAGTGATAGAAAAAACACTTTCAGGGATCCTTTCACAAGAGCCAAAGGCAAAGGTTTCAAGGGGAAAGGGACCAAAACAGCAAATGCTGCAGAAGTCAAGGTCAATGGTGATTGCACAGGAATCTCAGAATTTGTCAATTAGAAAATCATTAATGACTTTCACAACTGTGGTTTTGGTGGAACTGTGGGTCTGAATCTTGACAGGCTGGGGTTCAAGAGAAGATGGGAGATGAGGTAANTTCTTGGTATAGGAGAAACCTGATCATATTAGTATCGCCAGAGGAGTAGAGAATAAAGTATACAAAAGAGTAGCAATGTCAGATGGCAAAGTACGGTGTAAGGTGAGGTGATAGGGATGGAATGAGGGAGGTATTGAGCGCTGATTGGGCTGGTTTCCTAAATAAAATGGAAAGTTTTATCAACTAGCTACTTTATAAAGAATTTATGTTTGTATGGTGGCTCCTAAGAGTTACATTTTGTTGCAGATCCACCAGATGTTCCTGACAAGGTAACCTGTGTCATTTATGAATATTCAGGCAACATGACTTGTACCTGGAATTCTGGGAAGCCCACCTACATAGACACAATGTATGTGGTGTATGTGAAGAGGTAGGTTCCTTCAACAGTTTAACATGAGCAATTCCACTCCAGTCTAGTCAATGTTCTGCCTCCAGCAGGGACTCAAAAAAATCAGCCTTAAACATTATACATACACCGGTTATCCCCAATGACCTAATTATCATCAGTGAAGCTCTTTGAACCCTTTTTGAGCCATTTATATTTTCACTCTGTGCGACAATGTGTTCTATAATCTTTCTGCCCTTTAATTCATTGGTACATTGCTAGGGTCAGGGACTTGATGGTGATATAGCACAGACTAGCTTCAAAAGGACCTTTGCTTCAATCTCAGCTCTATACTCTTTCTAGGGTTTAGGCAACTTGCTCAACCTCTCCGAATTGCCTTTCTTTATCTTTAAAATGGGTCTAAAAAATAGAACCTAATGCACAGGTTTATTCTAATTATTTAAGTGGAATTTGGCTCTTAAAGCGTTTAGTACAGTGCCAGGTCCACCACTGGCACTAAATTCATGAAAGCTATTAGTTATTAATAATGATCCCCAAATCTTACATTTGGTTCCTGTACAGGCTGACCATCTTTTCTGGTTTTCCTGAGACTCAGGGAGTCCCCAGGACACAGGACTTTGAGTTTTAAAACTGAAGTAATAACTGAGTTTAAGTGGTAATTTTCTATTTGCAGTCCAGGAGAGCTTTACAGAAAGACTCTTGTTACATTCTTACAATAACCAGACTTCAGGAGCCAAGATGATCATGACAAAATCTCTTAAGTTTTATGCTTAAAGATAAATAGTTGATCATAAAAGTTGTACTACTTCATAGTAAATTAAATTTGAGTGCTTATTCAGAAATTGCAAATAGGAAACATTGATGTGAAAAAATCCCTTTCCCTTCCCCAATGTACATAGCTGAAATCTTCCTTTGTTACATTTAAACTATATCCATGTATGTCAGTCTGTTTTTGAATACTCTGATAGTGTTAAGGATGAAAATAAAATTAAATTAATTTTTAAAAAGTTATGGCAAACAAGATTAAGTTAGTCATTCATCATGTTTCCAATTTTATTTTTTTTCAAAGAATGCCTTCAGTGGCATATTTGAAGTACACTTTTTTTTTCCTGTTTGTAAGTCTCAAAAAATTTCCCCAACTACTAATTTTTTAAAAAGCATTTATGGGGGGGGTACATGGGTGGCTCAGTCAGTTAAGCATCTAACTTCGGCCCAGATCATGATCTCATGGTTCATGAGTCCCGCATCGGGCTCTGTGCTGACAGCTCAGAGCCTGGAGCCTGGTTCAGATTCTGTCTCTCTCTCTCTCTCTCTCTCTCTGCCCCTCTCCTACTCATGCTCTGTCTCTCTGTCTCTCTCTCTCCAGAATAAATAAACATTTAAAAATTAATAAAATAAAATAAAAAGCATTTGTAGGACCCTTACTATTTGCTAAGCACTGGGTCAAAAGCTTTATATGTGCTACTTCATTTAACCTTTTACACAACCTTGTGAGGTAAATATGATTATTTTTCCAGTTTTTGTAGACAAAGCAACTAAGCCTCGGTGGGTTAGGCAATGTGTCCAGGGACACATAGCTCCAGAGAGGGACAGGTGGGATTTGAACTAGGGCTGACCTGACTACCTTCTTCCCAATTTAATTATTTTCTGCTGGAGTGGTGTGGGAGCCAGATCACAGGGCATATTTGAGAGATGATAACCAGTTCTAATCACAATAGAACAGAATAATCTTCCAATCTTCTCTCTCCACATGTAACATACTCAGAAAAATTTTGATTAAATGAAACATGAAAAGTAACACTTCATTCCAAGAAATTCTGTGTAAAAACCAGGCAGATTTTACAAAGACACTGCTAAGCCTGAAGTAATGGTCTATGTGCCACAGGCAAGAAGCTCACACATTACATTCTGAGTAGAGGTTAGACAGAGGCAAGGGCGGGTATCAAAGGGATGGTGGAAACACTGAGATTAGGGGTGGGTTGTCTGTCCGGTGCCCTCCATACTTCACGTGCACCACGTCTTCAATCCTCAGCTCAGCCTTGTGAAGTAACTATGATTACTGTCCCCATTTTACAGTGCTCATGTTTCCTCTCCAGAGTCACCTGGCTAAGACATAAGGGAGACAGGGTTCTAACACAGGTCTGAGACTTAACCTCTACCCTTTGGCTCTAAGATAAAGTAGTTCTCTAGAGATTAAAAGAGGACAAGAAAACTAGAGCATCACTGTAAAGTCAACTTCAGGAATGAGAAAATGTAAACAGTAAGGGAGCAACCCCCACAGCACAAGTTCACAGAAAAGCTAGATAGTGCCAGACTGACAGTGAAAGCATAGCGCCTTCAGGATTTACACTATCTTATGGAACTTTTACTACCTCATGGGCCCGCTGATCTTTGTTGGTTGGTGAATTGTTTTCCTTTTAATATTACAGCTTTCTTGAGTATAATTCACACACCATACAATTCACCTTATTTAAAGTATAAGCATTCTATGATTTTAGTACATTCACAATTTCAGAACATTTTCTTATGCCAAAAGGAAACTGCATATCCATTAGCGGTAACTCTATTTCCTTCAACTTTCCCATCCCAAGGGATCCTCTGGGGACTTGTCTACTTTGGACACTTCATATAAAAGGAATCATACAATATGTGGTCTTCCATGACTGGCTCTTTCACCCTTAGCATAAGCCTTTCAACATTCATCTGTGGTGTAGCATGTATGAGCACTTCATTTCTTTTTATGACCAAATAATGTTCCATTGTATGAATATATCACATTGACTTTATCCATTCATTAGTTGATGCACATTAGGGTTGTTTCCACTTTTTGGTTATTATGAGCAATGCTTTCATGGTATTCATATACAAGATTTTGTGTAGACATAGGTTTTCATTTCTCTTGGGCATACACTTAGGAATAGAATTGTGACGTCATATGTTAATTCTCTTTAACCTTTTGAAGAACTGCATACTATTTTCTAAAACAACCACACAATTTTGTTTTTGTTTTTTTTTAAATTTTTTTTAAAATTTATTCTTTCTAGGAGAGAGAGTGAGCAGGGGAGGGGCAGAGACAGAGGGAGTCACAGACTGAAACAGGATCCAGGCTCTGAGCTGGCAGTCAGCACAGAGCCCGACGTGGGGCTCGAACCCACGAACCGCGAGATCATGACCTAAGCGAAAGTCGGACGCTTAACCGACTAAGCCACCCAGGCGCCCCACAACCACACAATTTTGCATTCACTCTGGGAGTGTATGAGGGTTCCAATTTCTGTACATTCTTGTTAACACTTATTATTATCGCATTGGTTATTGCCAACCTAGTGGATATGAGTTAACTCATTTAAGTTCCACTTACTTGCCCTCTCAGGTTCTTGACAATAAAATTGCATTGTAAATTTGGAAAAGGCATACCACTATTTGAGAAGATATATTTGTTGAACAAAAACTTGCCAACCACCACCTAATTTCCTATTTAGTCTCATAAAAATGTTCTCCAAATATTTTGATTATTTATTATAGATTTCTTTTACAATCTATTAATGCACTCAGTGATATATATTTAAATTATTTACACATGGCTTTTTTGAGAAACACATCTACCTTATAAAGTGAGAAATACCTGTAGTAATTATGAGTATTGAGATTGTTTTCAATATTCAAGTCACTTTGAAAAAATTAAAAATTGATTTATTAAGATCATGCTTTTAGAGCTATCCATTGGAAAGAACAGGGGCTTTCGAGTTTTACTTTTGATTTCCAGTTCTAAGATTTATCAGTTAAGAGTCTTTTATGATGCAAATATCAGAAAACCTAACTGCAGTGACTTAAACAGATGGGGCTTTATTTATATCAAGCCATAGTGGTAAGTATGACAAGCTGGCATGATAACTCAATGATATCCCAAATGTTTTTTCCACCTTTTTCCTCTACAAGCTTTACTCCTCAGAAGCAAGTCCCAGGCAGGAAAAGTGGTGAATTTAGCACTGTCATCTAACAATATCTGCCATCCATAATTGCTAGCTGTGTGATCTTAAAAAGGTTATTTAGCTTGGCTGAGCCTTACTTTCTGTGAAATGAGGATAAGTAATACAGTACTGGGTGTTACATAATTTATAAGGACAGCAACTATAAAAAATGACTTGCAAATAGGAAGTGCTTATAGACAACAATAAAAAGGCAGAGTATTAAGGTGACACTCAAGGCTGACATACTAGTCTTGTTTGATTTGTTCTAACATCAAAACCTGACTGATTTGAGTGAGGAGAGTAATATAAAGCCATTAAAAAATGATGATGGGAAGCGGGGGGTGGGGGGGAGTGGGGGGACTGGTTGGCTCAGTCGGTTAAATGTCTGTCTCAGGTCAATCTCATAGTTTGTGAGTTTGAGTCCCACATCAGGCTCCATGCTGTCAGCATGGAGTCTGCTTGAGATTCTTCTCTGCCCCTCCCCTGCTTGTTCTCTTGCTTTCTCTCAAAGTAAATAAGTAAACTTTTTAAAAAAATGATCATTGGGGCACCTTGGTGGCTCAGTCTGTTATGTATCTGACTCGATTCCAGCTCAGGTCATGATCTCATGGTTTGTGAGATTGAGACAAGCTCTGTGCTGACAATGTTGAGCCTGCTTGGAATTCTCTCTTTCCCCCTCTTGGCCCCTACACCACTTGCACTTGGCACACACTCATGGGCTCTCTCTCTCTCTCAAAATAAGCAAATAAACTTAAAAAATGATCATTTACAGGGTATAAAAACAATTTTACTTATTTTCAGCTAACAGTAATTTTAGACATATGAATATCTAGAACAAGATGTTAAGCATGCCCTGAAAAACTAATTTTTTTAGCTGTTGTACATATATCAGTAGCTGTTGTACATTTATCAGTAGGAAAGTCACTCATTCATTCAAACTAGAAGTGTAATCTCAAAATGGGCAAGACTTTTTGCTATTTTATTCACTGCTAAATCACTTGAGCCTAGAATGGGGCCTGGCACATTGTAATGGCTCAATTGATAGTCACTAAGTGATTATTCTGATAGGTAGCAATAGACATTTCCTGCATTCTCCTTTCATAGTCAAGTTAAATAATAGTAATACAAGGTCTTACATATTAGAAAAACTTTTTTCACCTTTTCTGAAATCCAACAGTATATTACAGCCCAACTCAGACAAACCTAACCCAAATTCTAATTGATTGAGTCCAGATTAATGGAATTTTATCATATTTTGAAAAGAACATAAAAATGTTAATGATTTGCATAAAAATGAATGTTCTCCTCTAGCAAAATCAAAGAATGAGCTCCTATAAGAACAAACTGGAAAAGGAAATAAACATCTACCCATCTCACAATTAATTAAAAACACACTAATGAGTTGAAAAAAAGAAGAGAAAGTTAATTTTTCTATCAAAAAGGCCTCCCCCTCGCCCCTAGGAAAAAGTTGACTTATAATCAATTTGTGGTTGAAGTAGTTTAAAAAGGTTATACTAAATCCTGGGTTCTCAGGGTATTTTCCACTTTGGCAGGTAGGTAGAGATCAACATTTGTGAAGTTTCACTTCCAACTCATGTGGTTCTGTTTTCCAGTAAAATCACATTTACAGGAGAGGCATTTCACCTCTGCTCACCCACATTTCCCACTAGTGGCCGAAAGGTGACATTCCTTGTGTGGCAGCCTAGGGGCTATCTGGGCTTCCATTCACATGCCCTCCTCTACCTCTCAGTAGGTACCACTGTTTATCAATAAGTGGTGATAGGAAAAACCAAAAAAGAAGAAACTCTGCTAATAAACATCTACCTACTATTGTCTGTTACCCTTAACAGCTTCATGTAAATATGTTCTTTCTTTATCTTGGAAACTCTTGCGATGTCCATTGCAATGCCTTCTACTCAATAAATACTTGTTGAATGAAAATGAATGCATGATGGCCCCTTGTTTTATTCTATTCAAATCAATTTAGCAAACATTTATTTAGCATTTTGTGTCTTCTTGTTCCTATGTTAAACTCTAGAGATTTTTTGTAGCTAGGCACCATCTCTGTGCATGACACACTCATAAGCTCACTAGAATAATACCAATGATGGAATTTTCAGGCACTATGAAAGACCAGTAGGGCAATTATTTTTAGATGCAATATCATTGTAGACCTCCTAAGATCAATTGCCTATTCTGTCAATTCATAAGGACTGCTTGTTTTTGCCATCTCTTCTCCACATGCATATTCCTAATAACCAGAAAGACTTCTTAGGTATGATTCCAAATATCTTTAAGGCTGTGATACTATATTTCAGTCATTCTTTCAGGACTCAATAAACAGTCATATTTTTAAATCCATTTCCTCACCAGTTCTGCACCTGTACTAGCAAAACTAATTGTGGCTGGGGACAAACACAAACTTACTGATTGATATGACTTTATATTCATGACCACTCATCTCTACTGGGCCCTGGCAGCTACCCAGTATCCTACCACATTTCACTGGCCAAGTCACTCCTCCACTAAGCCAGATAGTTACTTCATTTCTTTTGCTCTCATTTCTGGTCTCCAGCATGTTTTCTCCCTTCTTGTGCTCTGTTGATGACCTGCTTTCTACTTCATTGAGAAAACAGGAGCAATGAGAAATATGATAAGCTCCCCCATCTACTGACACATTGAATTCTGTATCCATATACTTGGTCTTCCTTTTCACTACTGCGCATGAACTGCGGTTCCCCTGAGCCAACTATCTACCTCTTGTGCTAGATCTTACCTCCTGCCTCCTAAAGGACATTGCTCCCACCATGTTCCTCTCTTTCTTCTGCAGCCTACCTTTTCTATTTGTACTGGATCATTCCATTAGCTTGCAGGGTCCACCCTCTCGAAAAATACAACTTTCCCTTGGTCTTTCCCCTCCACTACTCTATTTCTCTGCTCCTCTTTATGGCAAAACTTCTCAAGAGTTGTCTGTACTTTTTTAAAAGTGTATTTATTATATTGTGAGAGAAAGTGCAGGCGGGGCAGAGAGAGAATCCCAAGCACTCTCCACACTGTCAGCACAGCACCTGATATGAGGCTCGAACCTACAGAACCACAAGATCATGATCTGAGCCAAAACCAAGAGTTCGATGTTTAACCAACTGAGCCACCCAGGTGCACCAAGAGTTGTCTATACTTTCTGTCTCTACTTCCTCTCTCATCCTTGCTTTAAGCTAGCTTAATCAAGTTTTCAGTATCCACTGAGAGAGGTCTTAACAGTGTCACTAATGACTTCCCCATTGCCAAATCCAATGGTTTATTCTCAGTACTTATCTTCATTATGAGGAGCATTTAACAGCTTTTCACTTCCTTCTTTTGGCTTGGGGTACACCACTCCCTTTTGATTTTCCTCCCACCTTCCTGGATGCTTTCTCTCACTCTCTAGATGATGCCTCTTCATTTCCAGTGAAGTAACAAACCCCCAGAACTTTATTCCTAGCACCTCCTATTATTTCTGTCTACACTCATTACCTAAAAGACATAATGCAAATTATAGTGTAAAACTCCCTAATTTATCTATCTTGAATCCAGATATCTTCCCTGTCTGCAGCTACCATATATCCAATATCTTATTCAGCACTTCCTCTTAGACATCCAAAAGGTATCTCAAAGATAATATTTTCAAAAGCCAAATATCCAGTTACCTTTCCCCATATTTGCATTCCCCTTCTCAGTATATGGGAACTCCCTCTTCATATTATCTGGGCCCAAATCACTGGAGTCCTCCTAAATTACTCCCTACCATGCCCTTAACAAAATTAATCAGCAAAACCTCTTTTGGATTTGACCTCTTCTCACTAACCAGTTTGCAATCCCAGGTCAAGAAATACCCTCTTATCTGACTTAGTACAAGAACTTTCTAACTGGTGCCCTAGCCTCCTCCTTTGCCCTCCTATAGTCATTCACGAGTAGCCAGAGAAATCCTTTTCTCATGTACCTCAGATCAAGTCACTCGACTGCTCAAAACCTCCCATTTCACTCACAGATCAAAGCCAGAGTCCTTCAAAGGCTCTTTGTGACCTTACACTACCTTCTAAATCTCTCCTTTCTCCAGAACTCTCTGATCTCATCTTTAATCCCTTTCTATCTCTTTCACCTACACCAAGCCTCACTGACTTCCTTGCTATTTGTGGACTGGACAAGCAAGATCCTGATCCTGCTTCAGGGCCTTTGCATATCCCTAGAATGTTCTTCCTCCAGAGAAGAGGAAAATCACCTTCTCAGACAGGCCTTCCCCATCTTCCTTTAAAAATTAAAAAAAAAAAATCCCCATTCCTACCTCTAGTACTTCCTAACCCTTTTTTGCTTTATTTTTCTTTTGAACATCGATCACCATATAACATATTATCTATTGATTTGTTTCCACTGGAATGTGTGCTCCATGAAGGTCAGGACTATATCTGTTTTCTTCAAACTTGTAGCCCCAATGTCCAAAGTAGTGCTTGGAACATAGTGGAGATTAAGTAAATACTTGCTAAATGAGTAGCTAAATAAATGGAAAACACTATTCACCATTATCACCATAAATTGGCAATGTTTATTGAAAATCTATGAAATACAGCTAGTGCTAGGTACATGGTAAGCTTCAGAGAAACATAAATCATGCTGACTCCCTTCAACAAATATCTGTTATGTAATAATAAGCACACCAAAAACAGAAATAGAAATAAGAAATTTTTTAAAAACTTTGTAATATACAGTTTTGTGTAAAAATAGTCCCAAAGTATAGTTAGTCACTCATTATTACGGGATTCCTCACCTAAAAGAGTGTTCATGGTCTAGGTGCTAATATGAAAGTAGATTTTAAAAGCAGAATTAAATTACCTAATACCTATGGTTTGTGTTGGTTTAAGCATGTATTTCCATTTTGACTGTGGTCTCAACATATGTGGTAAAAGAATTAGCCACAAACCAATTAAGGACATGCATGTGGTTTTCTCTGACTGGAAAATATTCAAAGATGCCCTACTTGCTACTTACCCATAGTTGCCATTTTCTTATTTTTACATTTGAAATCTTATCGAGCATGAGGTTAGCATACCTTAAAAGAAATTCTCTGTAATTTATTTACATTCTGCCTTATTTCAGAAGAAATATAAGGGAACTATGTAAACACCTGAATTTTTAATGGAGTGATTTAATTTCAAACACAAGTAATATAAAAGAAACTTCACTTGTTGAAATATAACAACTTTTAAAGTTTCATTTGTATTCTTTAGAATGTGTAAAAGTCATGTCATAAATACCTTTTAATTAATAATAATAATCGTCTGCTTTATAAGCCCTTTATAATGTGTGAAGCCGTCTGCTCCATGCTTCCTTGTCTCATTAACTTACTTATCTGAGTTTACTCATGATAACAACAACGTTATTCTTTCTGTTGCACAGATGAGTAAACTGAAGTACACAGAGGTTAGGTAAAAGTCCCACATTTTATCAAGGGGCAGAGCCAAGATTTGAACCTACAGGTTCTTTTCTAAAACCCAAGCCCTCTGCTATTCATCACTATTGACATGTCTTTGTCTTCTCATGATGTTCATAGTGATGTCCCTGCTGCTGAGAGGAAAAAAGGCAGCACCAGAAAATATGCACTGAGGGTTAAAAACCTGAGTTGAACTAGAGTAGTTGGTGCCACCTGCATGCTATAGAGACTCGTCACCCTTACCCACATTTCCCTGTCAGCCTTAGAGAAATTCTTTGACTGCCTGCTGAGATTATCCTGCTCTAGAAGTGACAATAGGTTTAAAATAGAGATACTATATAATTTCTGTATTATTCTGATTCATAAATAT
Organism: Crocuta crocuta; assembly: GCF_008692635.1. Lineage (NCBI taxonomy): Eukaryota > Metazoa > Chordata > Mammalia > Carnivora > Hyaenidae > Crocuta > Crocuta crocuta. The sequence continues at coordinate 1,847,268 of NW_027532041.1, read as the reverse complement.
ATTTATTGCTTGGTAGCATGAGGCTAGTTCCCCTTTTCCTTGCTGGAGTTCTGTGTCTCAGCAAGAATGCCACTCTGGATTCTACCAGATCATTGTGGCTGGCAAGTTATAACCCTGGCTGGGATAGTTTGGGGCTGGAGAAATTTGGGATAAATAGACATATGGTGGTAACAAGACATGAAGAGCAGCCTAGAATGAAATGATTGTGAGTTTTAAACTCTTCCTTCCCCACAAACCCTGTCAAGTCAGCCTCCCAGGACAGAAAAAAATGTTGATGGTATTAGATAAAGAAACCAAGCAATGCATGCCTCAGCAACACAAGTACTATAATCAGAATAGTGCAAGAAGATGACGAACATGACCCTTAGTCAAGGACGACATACAAATTTGTGAAGCATTTCTATTTGTTAAATATAAGAATATAGGGTACTTGTCTTTTCACCTGTGTTCAGTTCCACGGTTTTTTTCCCCCTCTAAATTAGTATATCTATATCGTTAGGTTTCACAATGCAATAAAGTTAATGTAGGGATCTACAAGTAATATACCGAACATAATACAGAGATAAAGCCTAGACCATGGCCACAGCTATCAAAACAGGAACAAAAGATAAAATATGAAAATTGGGGCTCTTGGGTGGTTCAGTTGGTTAGGCATGATCCCTTGGTTCAAGTCATGATCCCTTGGTTTGCGAGTTCAAGCCCCACATTGGGCTCTCTGCTGTTAGTAAGGAGCCTGCTTTGGATCCTCTGTCCCCCGCCACCCCCGCTTGGCCCTCTCCTGCTTGCACACACTCTCTCTCTCAAAATAAGTAACATTTAAAATAAGAAAATAATAGCTAAATAAATGCTTCACCTTCTTTGGTTGAAGGGTAGCAGAGAAAAAGTAGTTTAAAATGGCAAACTGAGGACATCAGAAAGGCAGCATGCTGCTGACAACAATGGAGATACTGGCAAAAAGTCTTGATATGCATGGGAAGATAATTCAGTTATAAATATGCTGTAGATGGGGCGCCTGAGTGGCTCAGTCTCTTGAGCATCCAACTTCAGCTCAGGTCATGATCTCACAGCTTGTGGGTTCAAGCCCCGCATTGAACTCTGTGCTGACAGCTCAGAGCCTGGAACCTGCTTCAGATTCTGTGTCTCCCTCTCTCTGGGCCCCTCCCCTGCTTGCACTCTGTCTCTATAACATAAATAAATGTTAAAATAAATAAATAAATAAATACGCTATAGTTCTGGTCTTAGGCAGATATCCAAATCATCTCCCTGTGAGAGGGCAGATATTCAGTAGCTGTACATGTGAAATAGTGATAGAAACCAGGAAGGTGAGTAAACTGGGGGAAAAGGCAAGTACCAAGAGGGACAAGAGGTGATCCTCGCTGTGGTGGGGTTGAATAGATCTGACTTAGAAGATTAAGGAGGGCAATCCAAGTGGAGGGTTGGAGAAGGAAAGACATTACTAAGCAGGCATGAGAAAAAGATTTAGCCTCTCTTGCCCAGAACACAGAGTCCAGATAGCCAAGGGAAGTAAGAATTGTAAGTAATCAAGAGGGATGAATACTACAAAGAGGATTCAGGACTTCACCTTGGAAAGGATGCCATTTTAGAAGAGTAGCTTCAGGGTGCCTGTGTGCCTCAGTTGGTTGTGCATCCAACTCTTGATTTTGGCTTAGGTCATGATCTCATGGTAGTAAAAATGGAGCCCCAGGTCAGGCTCTGTGCTAGGCATGGAGCCTTCTTGAGATTATCTCTCCCTCTCCCTTTGCCCCCTCCCACTTACACTTGCACTTTCTCTCTCTCTCTCTCAAAAATCAAAAAGAAAAAAAAGAAGAGTAGTTTCACAGGAAAGGTGAGGGCAGAAGTCACAACAAAAAGCTTAAAGAACAAGTGGAAATGGTAAGTTGGATGTAGTTGCCAGGAATGTAGAAAATATGACTGAGAAGCTTAAGAAAAGGAAATAAAAAGAGTTGGTAGTTCAAGGAGTTCAAGAAATGTAAACTTAGCAAAGTCTAGTGAAAACACTTTCATGTTATGAATAGATCTGACTATAGATAATGGTGTGTAAGTGTCTGAAGTGGGTCAATCTCTGCAGATTTTCCTCATGACTTCTAAACCAACTGAGAGAAACCAAAAAGCCAGCAGATGAAAATAGAAATATAATAATGCTTATGTTTAAATATTTTAAAATATATATTTAAATATTTAAATAATTTTAAACATTTAAAATATTGTATAATATTTATTACTGATGAAGCTTGTTAATGAAGAGCATGGCTTTGGTATGTGGCAACAGTAAACTTTCTAATATTAATCTTCCCAGAACAAACAGATTTACTGCCCTTATCCTCAATCACAGCCAGTATTAGACAGCTGCACATCCCCACATTGAGGCCAACTCCTCTAAATCTTACAGCTTATTGGAGAAGACCAAAAAAGGTCATTTGTGTGGTCTTCTGACCCGCAAGGGAAAATAGGAGAGAGGAAGGGACTGAGGTGCATATGGCCAGTTCTTCATGAGTAGAATTATGCTCACCTTCAAGAGGGATGAGTGAGCAAGCAAAGGATGAGACCGAACCAGGGAGGTTTAAGGACCATCTCTCCTCACAGAAACCAGAAAAGAAAGGAAGAAACATTTCCCAGCACTCCCCCCACCATTACCTCCAATCCCCATCCCCTAAAAATATAGTGGAGTAGAAATTTTTAACAAACTGATTAAGTAATCTCTCTGTCCAACATGGGGCTCCAACTCATGACCCCCAGATCATAAGTTGCATGCTCTACCAACTGCACCAGCTAGGTGCCCCGGAAAGTTTTAACAGATATAAAAAAGAGGCTCAAACTTGCTGACCAAAGCCAATGAAAATTAATAAAATTTAGAATTTTAGCCTTAACAAATAACATTTTAAATTTCACCTTAGTGAAATTTAACTTTTTTATTAAATTGGCTGATTAGAGATCCTCACACATTCAAAAACTTAGATAAACATAATTTGAAGTGATGATTTAATAGCTCTGTCTCTTGGGGCACCTGGGCGGCTCAGTTAGTTGAGCACCCAACTCTTGAATAGATCTGACTATAGATAAGAGCACCCAACTCTTGATTTTGGCTCAGGTCATGATTCCAGGGTTGTGAGGTTGAGCCCCACATCAGGCTTCATGCTGAGCATGGAGCCTGCTTAAGATTATCTCTCTTCCCCCCTGCCCTCTCCCCTGCTTACACTTGCGCGCTCTCTCTCTCTCAAGTAAAACTTAAAAAAACAACAACTCTATCTCTCACTCCAAACCCTCTATCTATCTATCTTCTCCATCCCTTTTGTCAGCAAATAGCTTCCTTTACCATTACATAATTGGCCATCAGATCCAGTAAGTTCTGTTTTCAAAGTCCACAGGAAGTCTTTCTGATCTTGTCTGCTCCACTTCAAGTTATTTCTTGCATGCTCCAGAGTATGAACTTGCTGAACTTTCTGGAAAATGACATACCATTTCATTTATTTGTTTTAGAACATGCTGAGGTCTCTTTCTCCCTGGAAGTCTGGTTTTTCCCTACCCCATCCAGATCTCTCATCCTATTCTGACCCTTCACGCCATTCTTACTCCTTATCCTAGATCTGGTAGAAATGTCTAACTCAAAGCCCTGGTACTGATCTCCTTTGCAATGCTCCTTCCTAGAGGATGTTCATTTATTTCAAGCTCTGTCCAGAGACGACTTATGCCAAAGGCCCAGTAGGCATAGTACCCAGGGCTCATGATACTTTCAGAAGTCCATGAAAATATTTAATTTCATTTAAAATAAGAAGAAAAATAATAAACCTTAGGTCAAAGAAAATGTTTTAATATGTAATATTAATATATTTGCTTTTATACTGACAATTTTAAAACATAATCTACATGAACATATACATGTACGTCTATAAAGATACACATATCCACACACATATATACTTTTTTCTCTTGACGGAAGAATGGGCCCATGAAGACAAAAGGGCCTAATACCCATGAAAGTCATAGTGTGGCCCTGAGTAGTCTTAAACCTATGTTTTTTAATTTTTCAAAATGAAATAAATTTTAATTGATTTTTAAGTAAATGTATTCTGAAAGCAGTCTAAAAAAGTAGCATCAAAAAACTAAGGAGTAACTAATTCAAACCAACATAACCGGTTATCATAATTTTTTTTTTTTAAGTTTAGAGACAGAAGAAGAGCAACAATATCTTTCTTCAAGTTATATTAACATCTCCACTGATTCATTGAAAAGTGGCAAGAAATATTTGGTTTGGGTCAAAGCTGCAAATGCATTGGGCACAGAGAAGTCAAAACAACTGCAAATTAATCTGGATGATATAGGTAAAGAATGAGAAGTAGTATGTCTTTTTGAATAAGCAGCTAATATGTATTGACCTAGTCAAATGAAGTCCAGCTCTGAAAGGTGTTCCCCTGAAGTTCCTGCAGATCATGATATGGAAAACAAGAATTACCCATAATCAACCAACCCAAGGAAATACAAAGATAAGTACTGCTACCATTTTGTTGTATATCCTTCCAATCTTATTTCTACATGGGTGCATGTGGTTTTACACATATTTATTGAAAATGTCTTCTATTCAAGCATTATTTTAAGAGCTAGGGAGAATAAGATAAGCAAGGTATCTACTTCCCTAAGTATCTTGCAATCTACCAGGGAAGATTGCAATCTACCAGGGAAGATACTCATTTGTGACACTTTAAGAATGAGGCACTGCAAGTTAGATAAATGTAGCATTCTATGAAACTGAGGACAGAGGGCTCTCCTGAGAACAATTTTCACATAGAAAGAGAGAGGGAGAAAACGTATATGAGTAGGGCAGGGGCAGAGGGGGGAGAGAGAGAATCCCAAGCAGGCTCTGCATTGTCAGCACAGAGCCACACTGGGCTCGACCCCAAAATCAAGAGTCTGAACACTTAACCAACTGAGCCACCCGGCACTCCCTGGCTGGGCTGCCATTTTGACATTAATTCTCACATAGGTAAATTTTTTACCTTTTTGAAAATAAAATTACCATTTTGAAAATTAATTCCTGTATAGGTAAATATATGTTGCTAGAAAGATACCAAAAACTACAAATCTGGTTCTTTATTTCAATATAAGTTGAAACTAAACACATAGCATCTAGATGGATTTGACAGTTTTTAAAAAATGTTAAGATATGATGGGAATGTTTGAAACCTAAGCAATGAGAGAAAACATTCAACATTTGAGTCATGTAACAAAGTACATATTCAAGTACTTATTATATAACATATTTATTTGAAAAAAAATATGAGGTCATTCAAACCTAAAGGTTTAGTTCTCTATTGCATTGACTTGCCCGGTGCTAATGATGGGGTTTTGCAGTGGGGTCTTGGGGGTTCAGAGCTCACAGCTAAGAAAAAAATCCTTGAGGACATCTTTGGTGCAAAAGGGTGAGTTTTATTAAAGCACAGGGATAGGACCCGTGGGTAAAAAAAGCTGCACTGGGGTTGTGAAGAGTGACTGCTTATATACCGTGGAGTTGGGGGAGATAAAGTCAGGAAGTTTCTTAAAGGGATTTTCATATGCTAAGGACTCAGATTACTGGAGGCCTAGCTATTGTGGAGCTAAATTTATTTTTCCCTCTACCAAAGCATTATCATTAAAATGGTAGAAAATTCCTGGAGAGTACACTGTTGATAAGATTGCCTTTTTGTAATTTACTAAGATATTTGTAAACTGATGAAGACTGCCAATTTAACCATTTGTTTTCTCTCCTTTCCTTTGTTCTTAGGCAGCCAGGAGTGCCTGAGGAATATCATACCTATCTCACCTTGGGGGGAGGAGGAGGGTTATTGTTAGCCTGTGCTTTGCCCTCAGCTTGTCTTATGCTCTTTCATCACTAAGACTCTGTCTTAAGTCTGACTTACTGTTCTATTTTCATTTCTCATAGGACTAAAGACTTCTTCCTCCCCAGAGTATTTCTTTCTGCAGAAGGGTCTCAGAATGCTTGTGTTACTAATGGCAGGCCAGACTCAGGGATGGGAGATAAGAGTGAGCGGGTTATTTAGCCTGAGAGTGCTTTAAATGATCCCAAGTGGTCTCAGAGCCCTGGGAATCATTTCCCTTACTACAGAAGTCTGTGAATACTGATACTTATTACAAGAAGCTTACACTAGCAAAAGGAAATCAACTGTGGAATTCAGATGACAAAAGTTCAGTACAGTAAAATCTTTAACTAGACTCATTTTGCTACTACTTCTTTCTTATGCTTCCATTAGCCCAAGGATTTTATTATAGGACTGTGCTACTAAACATTAAATCTTTAATTTGTATATTTCTCTATAAATCATATACTTGAGTATATAATTTTAGATAAGTGATTAATAATAAAACAATAATATTCCCAAAGAACACTTTATACACCTAGAATAAATGAAAAGGAAACTAATCATAGAGAGTATTAAGCTATAATAATGGTCCTTAAAAACACACATACAAGCCCCTTCAGTTCTTCGTTAAATAACTTGTCTAACAAAGTCATAGGTTTTCATTGTTCTGTTGTGTATATATATAGGAGAAATGGGAAGTACCAAAGATTTTACTCTGTTCAGACAGAGCAAGCACACAAGAATTAAAACAGTTTAGAAATACAGAGATTCCAGTTACACCACTACTCCTAGTACAACAAAACAACGAGTAAGATAACCCATCAGAATGTCAGTTTCCTTTTAAAAGTTATTATCACAGAGCATGAGAATAATTGGTAAAGTCTTAGAGTCTTGTGAGACTTGCTTTGTTCAAATCATACTTTCAAGTATGGATTTATTTTAATACAGTTAAAATAAAATAAGTTAGCAAAAGATTTCATTATTCATGTTTCCCTACGATACAAGAGAATAAAAATATTACTGTGAAAAGTCTCAATCAATACCCTATCAAATCAGATTTCCCTGAACAAAATTTAAAATGCAAAACCTCATTTTCCCCTAAATGGATGCAGGAAGAAAGAGATATCTCCTTTATCTCTTTTCTTTGCTTTTTGTTAATAAGGCCAGGCTTTGGAATTTCATTAGTTAGGATTATAAGGGAATAGGGAATAGGAAAGGTGAACTATAAGAGTCCCATTTAAAAGAAATAGAAAACAGGTTGAATAGAATTTTGCTTAACAGCAGCAGTTTTCTCTTACATAATCAGTTAGAAAACAAGAAAAAAAATCATTAATTATTAATTGGATCATGAAATTGTTTTTCAGTACTTTGACTTTTAACATGTCTGTATATTGATATAAAGATACTAATTTCTCCCTAGGCAAGTTTTAAACTGCTGGGTTTTTATTTATTATTATTTCTAGTGATACCTTCTGGATCCATCATTTCCAGGGCTGAGGACATAAATACAACAGAACCCAAGACTGTGATTCACTGGAATAGTCAAACAACAATAGAAAAAGTTTCCTGTGAAATGAGATACAAGTCTACAACAAACCAAACTTGGAAGGTAAGCTAGCTTTCACTATGCTTTAGCATGTAAGTGAATGAAAGAAAAGCTAACCCACAATTGACTTAATAATAATCTATTTTACACGTTTTTATCTGTTTGATACTCAAACCACTCTAATTTGTTGGTTTTTTAAAAAAGTAATCCCTACGCTCAACACAGGGCTTGAACTTACAGCCCAAAGATCAAGAATCGTGTGCTCTACCCACTGAGCCATTCTGGCACCCCTCAAACCACTCTAGTTTTAATATTTGTTACCATATGCTTCCAAATGGAGAGATGTTTTCTGAAAATGTGCTCTTACCTTTTATAAGTTGCTAAATAATGTCCAACTAAGAGAGATCCATCTGTTTGGCTCCTTGCAATTCAGTGCCTCCTAGGGTAAAATTTATATCAGTGATGGTGAATATAAAATGTAAGGTCTCTATGCTGAAATTTAATAAGCATCTAGGATAATAACTGTTCAATAAGAAGAACTTCAGATTTATGGGTGTCTCTTTTTAAATGAAAAAATGCAATTCAAAATGTAAGATTTTACTAAAATAGACCTTAGCCTTATCTGAGCCCAAGGTAAAAAGTGAAAATCTGAAAAAACTAACCATCCTTAAATACCAATGGTAAGTTACCAACTGACTTAGGAGAGGCGTAGGTACAAGGTTCATTAATGAAATCGCATGACATGACAGCTCCTGTGAACATAATAAAAACTCAGTAATTTGAACTATGGGAGAACACTAGTATGACTGAGGATAAAATTCCAATTTTGGTGTATTTGAAAAGAAATGCCATTTCATATTTTCAGTACAATAAATTGCCACTTAGTCAAAATAATTAGGGAGTAGAGTCTCTGGCTTTGCTTAATTCAGAGTTATATATCATGTATGAATTTATCTGCTGTCAGGGAGTAAGTGATATGTATTTGGTGATTAGCATGACTCCAAAGCCTTTTATTGCTTCATCATCCTGAACATCAGTTTTGCTGTAGAACAATGTGTTTAAAGAGTGTCAAGAATATGAGGGTAAAACTATACTGATTTTATGATGTACTTTAAAGATTGTTCTCTAAAAATAAATCCAGACATCAACCTGTTTACTTACTCCTGTTTGTTTAAATAAGAAATATGATGTGAACTTTACAGATGTTCAGATTGCACTTAGATGTGAATCTGTGCATCATTTGGTCAATTACCACGTGAAGATCCTGCTGGACTTGTTGACTAAATAATTTTGACATTTGTGTGCATAGCAACCCTATGTTTAAAGCCCAGGACAAGCAGGATACAAACAAAACACAACTCCACAGTCAATCCTTTTGCAAATGTGGAATTTAGGTGAATTTGAAAACCCAAATGAAATTCTCTTAGTCTTAGATTTTGAGTGAATAGAATTTTATTCCAATAGGACACCTGGTGCCCTCTGTTTAGTGTCCTGGTTGGTCATAAGATGAAATTGTTAACATAAAACTCCTTTATGTTGGCATAATTGGCAGAGATTATGGGCTAGAAGAATGTTTAGAAAATAGAAAGTAATTATACCATCAGTATCTCTGAATAGATTTTCAGAAACCAAGTGTTTTCTGGTTGAAATTCTTGTTCTCTGCTCCCCCTGCTGCTGCTACAATGCCATTGTGAGACTTGGTAACTCACAAGTAGGCAAATGAAGGAGCTGAAAGAATACTTGTTATCTAACCTTCATAACCATCCTTTGGAATAGGTAAATATCAGCTCCGTTATAGAAATGAGGACATAGAATTCAAAAGACCTCAAGCCAAGTCTTTCAAACTTACAGTGCTAGTAACTAAATGCTTCTTATAGATCCTTTATCACTTTGGGCACCCAAAAAATATTTGAAAAATGAAAGAACAGCCTTCAGTCCAAAGCGTATATCCTATCCCTTCTACCATGCTCCCTCTAAATATAACCACTTACACATAAAAAGGTGAATTACCATTTCTATCCAGATGACCCAAGTCCAGTCTGTAAGAACCAGAATAAAGCTTTCATTTTCAACATTTGCTACCTCAACAATTTCATCTGGGTCATACATAAAGTGTTGTCTTTGCCTCTTTGTAGGGAGATAGGAAATCAGAGGCAAGAAGCGGAGGAGATACAAAAGACTACAGATTTGATCTTCCACCTCACCTCTGCCTCCAGGAGGTATTACTTGAAGGAGGTTCTTTATTTGAAAGGACAGGCAGCTATGCAGGAAAGCCATGTAACTAAGAGCACAGGTTCTAGAATTCAAAACCTGGTTCTGCCACTTTTTAGTTATGCAACTTTGGGCAAGTTGCTTATCTTTTCTGTGCTTCATTATTCCCATACCTAAAGTAGGAATAAGACAAGCACCTACCTCATATGGTTGTGAGGATGATCTGTAAGAAGTTAGATCTGGAATAGATCTATTCCAAAGCCTGGAATAGAGTTCAAGTTCAATAAATACTGTGTGTTGTTACTCTTCATCTTAACTTCTAGGAAGGCCATGCAACAAGTTTGGTAGAGCAAAAGAAGATCCCCTGAAAAATCAAAATTAGTGAATTGAGATTGCTTTTCATCCCCTTTTAACTAAGCTGCATAGACTATGAAGTATCAAAGGGAACGAGCCAGTCCTTCAGGGGATCCTACAAGGCTAATACCATGTGGAGAATATTTATCTACTCTTTGGTTATCTTCATGGACTATCTCCTTGGCACCTTAAACTTGTGTTAAAAACTGAGCTCCCAATCTTCAGCAACAATCCTTGCCCACTTCTGTGTACTCCATCTCAGGAGTATTACCATGTTGTATAACAGTTTATCTGTTTATACCTCTGTTTTCCTATCCTTTAACTGTAAGCCCCTGGAGCAGGATATTTCATAATAATTTTTATACCTCCATTGATTTTTATAATGTGTAGTTCATGTAGATAACATTTTGAAACATTAGCTATTAATATTATTGTTTGCCTTTAATAGGTGCTCAACAATAGTGACAGTAAAGCAGGGGAGTCTGCTGTAAGTTCAAGTAAATGGATTAATAGTGATTTGTTTCTCTAATTAAGCTAGACTAAGGCTTTTTTTTAAACATAATCTCAAGATTTTATTGTTTTCATAATAAAACAAACTGTGAAACTTAGGACTGGATTACTTGGTCTTTTCTCTTATTATCTCCTCCCAGTTAAAAATGACTGCATCTCTTGATAGCCATAATTGTCTTAGATCTGCTGTTGGGCTCAACACATTCAAGTCTCAGCACAATCTTCTTTGTAGTTTTTAACATTTTTCCAAAAAATCAGCTCTAACTGCCCACCATAGCATAGCCACTCTACTTCCTGTCATAACACCTCTTTCCTTGGTCATCAGAGAATTCTTGCCCTTCTTGTACTATGTCACTTTGTGGGGTTGGTTGCTTGCTATGCTTCTTACAGAAAATTCAGTGGGTGTCAGAAATATTCACCATGCTTGCAAGAGCACTATCAGCATGGAAAGTGGCAAACTTTTATTCAAGGGCCAAATAGTAAACATTTTAGGCTTTGCAGGTTATAAGGTCTCTGACCCAACTACTCACCTTGCATTTGTAGCGTGACAGTGTAGTGTGTAGTGTATATTGTATAGAAAACATACAAATGAATGGGCATGATAAAACTTTAATTTTGGACACTGAAATTTGAATTTCATGTAATTTCTATGCATAACAAAATATTCTTTGGATTTTCTTACAACCATTTAAAAATGCAAAACCAGTCTTAGCTCATGGAGCGCATAAAACCAAACATTCATTCTTTTCCAGGGAAGGCTAATAGAACAGTACACAGATAGCTAAGGGTCAAACCCTTGACCTTGCATTTCCAAAGTGTAAATATGGGGTGCCTGGATGGCTCAGAGGGTTGAGCATGGATGGGACTCTTTTAATTTCAGCTCAGGTTATGATCTCATAGTTGTGAGTTTGAGCCCCACATCAAGCTCTGCATCTACAGTGTAGAGCCTGTTTGGGATTCTCTCTCCCTCTCTCTCTGCCCCTCCCTTGCTCACATATACTCTTGGGTGCATGCTCTCTCTCTTTCTCTTTCTCTCTCAAAATAAATAAACATTTTTAAAAATTTTTTTATGTCTTTTATTTTATTTTGAGAAACAGAGACAGCGAGTGAGTGGGAGAGGGGCAGAGAGAGAGGGAAACACAGAATTTGAAGTAGGCTCCAGGCTCTGAGCTGTCAGCACAGAGCCCGACGCAGAGGACGTGGGGCTCGAACCCACGGACTGTGAGATCATGACCTGATGCTTAACTGACTGAGCCACCCAGACGCCCCATAAATAAACATTTCTAAAAAAAAAAAAAAAGTGTAAATGCTGCTATAAGATGGAAGACTTAGAAGAACATGTGATTAGTCACCACATGTAATAAGAACATGCGATAAGTTTCTCAATCATCACCCCACTTCCTCTCTCACCAAACACTAGGTAAAGACTAACTGGGCAGCAAGATGAGGAAGTTGGAGGGATGGAGGGAGTTAGGAAAAGGAACCAAAAGAGTTTAGACAGTGATAGGTTACTGAGAAGGGCCCTTCACCATGCCCTTGTCCCGGGTAGGGAGTTGGAGGGAGTGGAGAGTAGAGAACTGAATAGGTTGGAAAAATGCTTCCAGAAATTTAATGTAACCATAAGAGGTACCTTACATTTATAGAGATCAAGTTTGTATGGCCCCCACTTTCAGAATCAAGGTGCTAAATATAAATTAACTGCTATAAAAAAAGTCATATTTCTTGCACTTGAATTCAAACCCTCTACATAGACATGCAAAAAACGTTTACCTTTCTCAGTGTTTATTTTAGCCTATGAAAATACCTTGAGGCATCATCCTGTGCTTACAAGACCCAAAGCAGTCCCCTGCTTGCCTGATGGCAGAAACAAGTCTGTTAACAGTTCTGTAAAATTCTTCCATTTTAGAATTCTGGCTGTGCTTTAGTGTATTTCTCTTCTTTACAGGGATTTATCTATAAATGTAATGGCAAGAGACATGCCAGAAAATAACAACTCCCTTCCAAGAAAAGCAAATAGAAGCAGAGTGCATTTGAAAGTCAAACTTTTGCTACAAGTAAAATCTTTCCTGGATCGCAGGAGACCCCCAAATGCCCGCCAGTCATATTTACACAGCAGGAAATTCCAAGGGCCAAGAGTAGAGACACAGCTTATGGAAACTCTGAATGATACTTTATATGAAGCATGACAGCCTGCAAAAAAATATTTTCATGAATTTTACATTTTTACTACACTGAAGGTTTTAAACATTTATGTTAAGATTGGGTTTTCACAGAAGAATCTCTCAGGAAGGTTGGTAGCTTGCTTTTTTTCTTTCTTCCTTTCTTCCTTTCTTTGTTTCTTTCGTTTGTTCGTTCTTTCTTTCTTTCTTTCTTTTAAATCTTGACAGTTTCAACTTCCTCTTTTATGAGTGTTTGGTAACTCTTTCCTCCTAGTTGTTGCCTAAATGCATTTCTAGACATATTTTATGGTTACCTTTCAATCATGCTTCACTTTTTTCAGTTATTCACTTATCACAACATACTGATGGTATGTAAATACCTTGGTTTCTCTCTCCCTGCCGAACCAGCTTGTTAGGGGGTTACTTTTCATTATGTTTTATAGCAGGTCATAGCGCTCCAGAAAATGATTTGTAAGTTTAGACTTCAGCTATGTGAATGCTTACCTTCGATTGGATTTCCACAGCTCAGTATTCTTAAATGTTCTATTTTCTCTCACACACAGACATACATATCATAGGCTTTATAGAATCGGCAAAAATCTAAAATAAGGACCAATTTAATAGATTATGAGAAATTTTTTCCAAAAGTCATCATTAGCAAGTGAAATTATTTCATCGTTCATGAATTACTGCGCTAAATATCCAATTGTAGAGAGAGAGAGAGAGAGATGGGGGGAAGAAGGTAGGAATTCAAACAATTGTTATTAAATCCCCCACTTCTTCCATTCCATTAAATCCAGCTACTCCAAAATTGAGAAAATATTACATTTTGGACTTAACATGACATTTAACAGCTTGAGAGCATTGTCAAATACAAAGCAACATTTATTTCACTTTTAGTGTTAAATAACATGTATTTGATTATTTATGGTCATGTTTTATACAAAGTGCCCTATTCTTTGTTTTCCCCGGTCCTAGAAGAGTGCCTGGAACATAACAGGTGCTGCATACATTTCTGCCTCAACAGAATAATTATTTGTTTTAAAAGCACACTGTATTGTTTCATTGTTGTTATTTATTCATTTTAGGTTAAAGAATTTGACACCAATTTTACATATGAGCAACAGTCAGAATTCTACTTGGAACCAAACACTATGTATGTATTTCAAGTGAGATGCCAAGAAACAGGTAAAAGGTACTGGCAGCCATGGAGTTCACCCTTTTTTCATAAAACAACTGAAACAGGTGAGTGTATTTATATATTTAATCTCTCAGGCTTTTCTTTTGACCTCTGTCTCTTTTAAATATATTTATACTTTTCCTTCTTGACTTGTACCAAAATTGACAAAACTATCATATGGCAGGTGGTGACATTTAAATTGTCATTTTGTTTTGATTTAGTTCAGGTTGATTATAGTTTAGGTAATGGTTGACTATAATTTAGGTAATGGTTCTCAAACATTTTTGGACATAAAAGCCAATTAAAACACCTACTATGAATGTCCATTGTCCCTGCTCCCAGACGTTCTGTGTTCACAGGTCTAAGGTACTAGGGGTAGGCGGTACTCAAGAGTCAACATTTCTTATAAGCAGCGTGGGTGATTGTGATATATATATCATATATATCTACGTATATATGATTATCTGAGACCCTATTTTGAAACATTATTAAGAATTATGTTAAACTCAAACAACAACAACAAAAACAAACTTCTTATGCTGTTGATGGTTGGTGGGAATGCAAACTGGCATAGCCACTCTGGAAAACAGTATGGAGTTTCCTCAAAAAGTTTAAAATAGAACTACCCTGCAATTGCACTACTAGGTATTTATCCAAGGGATACAGGTATGCTGTTTCAAAGAGGCGCATGTACCCCAATGTTTATAGCAGTGCTATCGACAATAGCCAGAGTATGGAAAGAGCCCAAATGTCCATCGGTGGATGAATGGATAAAGAAGATGTGGTATATATACAATGGAGTATTACTCAGCAATCAAAAAGAATGAAATCTTGCCATTTGCAACAACATGGATGGAACTAGAGGGTATTATGCTAGGTGAAATTAGTCAGAGAAAGACAAATATCATATGACTTCACTCATATGAGGAATTTAAGATACAAAACAGATGAACATAAGGGAAGGGAAGCAAAAACAACACAAAAACAGAGAGGGAGACAAACCATAAGAGACTCTTTTTTTTTTAAATATTTTTATTTATTTCTAGGAGAGAGAGAGATAGCGTGAGCAGGGGAGGGTCAGAGGGAAAGGGAGACACAGACTACGAAACAGGCTCCAGGCTCTGAGCTGACAATCAGCNGGGATACAGGTATGCTGTTTCAAAGAGGCGCATGTACCCCAATGTTTATAGCAGTGCTATCGACAATAGCCAGAGTATGGAAAGAGCCCAAATGTCCATCGGTGGATGAATGGATAAAGAAGATGTGGTATATATACAATGGAGTATTACTCAGCAATCAAAAAGAATGAAATCTTGCCATTTGCAACAACATGGATGGAACTAGAGGGTATTATGCTAGGTGAAATTAGTCAGAGAAAGACAAATATCATATGACTTCACTCATATGAGGAATTTAAGATACAAAACAGATGAACATAAGGGAAGGGAAGCAAAAACAACACAAAAACAGAGAGGGAGACAAACCATAAGAGACTCTTTTTTTTTTAAATATTTTTATTTATTTCTAGGAGAGAGAGAGATAGCGTGAGCAGGGGAGGGTCAGAGGGAAAGGGAGACACAGACTACGAAACAGGCTCCAGGCTCTGAGCTGACAATCAGCACAGAGCCCAACGCGGGGCCCGAACCCACGAACCGCGAGATCATGACCTAAGCGAAAGTCGGACGCTCAACGACTAAGCCACCCAGGCGCCCCCATAAAAGACTCTTAAATACAGAGAACAAACTGAGGGTTTCAGGTTGGGTGGGGGGATGGGCTACATAGGTGAGGGGCATTAAGGAGGACACTGTTGGGATGAGCACTGGGTGTTATACATAGGGGATGAATCACTGGAATTTACTGAAGTAAATATAGCACTATATGCTAACTAACTTGGATGTAAATTAAAAAAGACATAAGTAAATTAAAAAAAGATGTAATATACATATATATTTATACATACACACATATACATACAATAGAATATTAGTCATCAAAAAGAACGAAATCTTGCCATTTGCAATAAAAAGAATGGAACTAGAGTGTATTATGCTAAGCGAAATAATTCAATCAGAGAAAGACAAATACCATATGATTTCACTCATATGTGGAATTTAAGAAACAAAACAGATGAACACATGAGAAGGGGAAAAAAGAGAGAGAGGGAAAGAAACCATAAGAGACTCTTAATAGAGACAAACTAAGGGTGGATGGAGGGAAGTGGGTGGGGAATGGGCTAAATGGGTGATTGGTATTAAGGAGGACACTTGTTATGAGGAGCATGAGGTGTTATGTGTAAGTGATGAGTCACTAAATTCTATACCTGAAACCAATATTACACAATATATTAACTAACTAGAATTTAAATAAAAATCTGAAAAGGAAGAAAAACCCAAAATGGATTAAAGACCTAAATATAAGACTTGAAACCATTAAAATCCTAAAAAAAAACTTTGGCAGAAATCTCTTGGACATCAGCTTTAGCTATAGTTCTCTGGATCTGTCTACCAGGAAAGGGAAACAAAAGCAAAAAAATAAACTATTGGGACTACATCAGACTAAAACTTTTGCACAATGAGAGAAAACATCAAGAAAACAAAAAGGCAGCCTACTGAATGTGAGAAGGTATTTGCAAATAAAATGTTGATAAGGGGTAATATTCAAAAATACATAAACCCATACAACTCAACACTAAAAAACAAATAATCTGATTTTAAAAATAGGCAGAGGACATGAATAGACATTTTCCCATAAAAGACATGCAGACAGGCAACAGACACATAGAAAGACACTCAAAATCACTAATCATCAGGAAAATGCAAATCAAGGCCACAATGTAATATAACCTCACATTAGTCAGAAGGCCAGTATCACAAAGTCAATAAATAAAAAGGAAACTCTCTGCACTGTTAGTGGAAATGTAAATTGGTGAAGCCACTATGGAAAACAGTATGGAGGTTCCTCAAAAAAATTAGAAATACCATAAGAGTATTTCTTATGTAATTTCACTTCTGGATGAATGCCCCGTAGAAAACCAAAAATACATATGCAATTCTATATTTATTGTAGGATTATTTACAATAGCCAAGATATGGGAACAACCTAAGTGTCCATAGATACAGAATATGTGGTAAAGAAAAATAGAATATTAGCCATAAAAAAGAACAAAATCTTACCATTCACTACCACATGGATGTACTTCCAGAGGATTAAGCTAAGTGAAGTTAAGTCAGACAGAGAAAGAGAAATACCATATGATTTTACCTATGTGTGGAATCTAATAAATCAACAACAAGAAAAGAGACATACTTATGAAAACAAAAAGCAAATTGGTGGTTGCCAGAGGGGTGGGTGAAATATGTTAAGGGAATTAAGAGATATGATCTTTGAATTAACTACACTTAAAAAAAAAAAAAGAGTTACATTAAACTCTTTAAGCCACTCTGATGAAATATATCCTCCTAAGAGAGATACAAATCAAATCATATCAATAAATGTTGATTACCTACTATATACAAGTCAATCAGAAAGTTAAAATACTTAAACATGGGATTATTTAATTCTCCTCAGCGTGATCTAGCTGACCTATTATTTATCTTTAGATCTATCCCTGCTCTTAATATTATTAGTTTAATTTTCTATCCATTTACATATGTCAGTCAATAAAATCCTGGCCAAATAGACTTCCATAGTAAGCAAAGTGAATCTATTGCAATTGTCATAATACTCCATAATGGTCCCCATTAACCTCAAGATGTCTCCCTATTGTAGGTAGCTTATACCCTAGATTGAAATTTTTCTTTTCAGAGCACTTAATTATAATCATAGGATTGTTAATACCATCCATCTGTATTATAATATAAGACTTGGAACTGCGTTTTATATTTTCAAAGCACTTTGGTAGACATTATAAATGTTGATTGCTACCAAATAAGCAGAGCGAGGGAAATGGCAGACTAGCTAAATAATTCTTTTGGCGCCCCCTAATGCCCAAATCTTAGAAATGCATTACCAAGGGAATAATTTGCAATGCTGACTGATTTTTAAAAAGTTGGTCATTAATTTAAGATTTTCTTTCTTATGTTTATATTGTTAAAAATTCTTAAGACATTAGAGGCTCCTGGGTGGCTCCGTATTTGGGCGTCCAACTTCGGCTCAGGTCATGATCTCACGGTTCGTGGGTTTGAGCCCCACATCCAGCTCTGTGCTGCCCGCTAGCTCAGAGCCTGGAGCCTGTTTCAGATTCTGTGTCTCCTTCTCTCTCTTACCCTCCTCTGCTCACGCTGTCTCTCTCAGAAATAAATAAAACATTTAAAAAAAATTCTTAGGACTTTACATGGCATTTTATACAGTCAGAATTTAGTATTGATAGCTCAATTATTTTTAAATGAAATTTAGAAATGTCTAGAAAGACTATTCAAATTGATCACTAACATTTACTTAACACTTGCAAAGTACTACTATGTATAAGTTTGTTTGATCTTTACACCAGCCATATTTGGTAGTCTATTTGACACCATTTTACAAATGAAGAAACGGAGACATGACTTGCTAAATAGCACATTGCTAGTGGCTAATAGCACCTAAACTAGAACAGAAGTTCATCCATTTCTTCTTTTAACCAATTATATCAAAATGGAGGAGTTTACTAAAATATTCTACAAGTATAGGACCACAAGTGTTCTCCTTTAAAGGCAAAGGTCTTAAACCTCAGATGGGAGAAAATAGAAACCATAGCCACAATTATTATACAATAAGTATAAATGTAAAGTCTTGGTTTCCTAAGGGGTGGAAAAACACTTGAAAGGCAAAAATGCTTTTTAGAATTAAATATCCTGAAAACTTGCATCTATCCTGTTTAACACATTAGTTAAGGAACCATAAACTTTTCTTCTGGTACAAATTTCTTCTAAGACATATAAACTGAGAAACAGTGAATCTGTGTTAGGAAAGTGCTAATATTATATGTTTTGGAAAATTTATCTTTTTTTTTGTTTGTCAAAGCAATGCAAATTTATTGCAATATACAGCCTAGAAATAACTGCTGTTTATATTTTAATGAATTTAGCACTAGTTCTTTCTAATGCACATATTTTTTATTGCTGAAGTATAATTAATATACAATGATATATTAGTTTCAGGAATACAGCATTGATTCAACAATTCTGTACATTATTCACTGTTCACAATATGTATAGTCACCATCTGTCATCACACAATGTTATTACAATATTATATACTATATTCCCTATGCTATACTTTTCATCTTCACGATTTGATTATTTTATAATGAAGTTTGTACCTCTTAATCCCTTTATCTATTTCATCCACCCACCTCCCCTCTGACAACCACCAATTCTTAGTATTTAAGACACTTTGTTTGTTCGTTTGTTTTCTTTTTTATATTCTACATATAAATGAAATCCTATGATATCTGTCCTTCTCTGTAATTTTTCTTAATAATTGGTGTTAGGGAGTATATACTGTTTCACATCCTGATTTCTTTGTTTACCTTGCTGAGTTAAAAGAAACTATTTAATGGCCACACAGTGTATGGATGTACTATAATACATTTAGTCCTTTCCCTACTGCAACAACATCTAAGTTCTTTATTTTTTCCATTATCAATAAACTTCTTGGAATAGCTTTTTATATAAACTCTCCTTACGTATTCAGATTTTATTGGATCAAAACTTAAGCACATTTTAAGATGCTTAATGCAAGTTGCCAAATTGCTTTAAATCTTTAATATTAATTGCTTTTTAAAAAGATATCTAAGCAAAGACATTCATTTAGTTATTCATGAAATATTCAATCAGCTTCTACCATGCACCAGGCACTTGCTATGTACTTGCAGAATCTCAGTAAACAAAGGAAACAAAGATCTCTGAATTTTAGAAAGACCATCAATAAAAACAATGATAATTACATAACACTATAAATATCTGCTTATCAAAAGCAGTGAGAATCAAACCTCACAACTGAAGTCTGAAATTGCTTCCCAATTGAAAAAATTAAAACATATAATTTCTATAATACTTTAGTTAACCAACTTGTTTGATAATGAGGCTTTTTGGCCAGCCAATTTTTGCCAGTAATTAAAGGTTTATTTATTTATGAAGAAAGACAGCCCAAGCAGTAATGATCCCTCCATGCAGGAATTGCTGTTTTACTCTCTAAAACTCTTGCGTGTATATCACTGAATTGATTTATCTCAAAGCAATGTGTTTTCAAAATTATGCCTAGATAGTTCTGCAGGGCAAGTCATGCAGTAGATACAGCTTATCATGTAGACTGCAGCCTCCTCCCATAGCACTTTCCTTGGTCTTTAAAAACCTGATCTCCAAAAAAAACCCAAACAAACTCATTTATAGTAAGAGTTAAATGATTTATTAGCCTTATTCTCTTTTCCTTCCTTAGAGTGTTTGGACTTTAATAAAAAACAGTCTTAGTCTAAAAAAGAAAAAGAAACCAACCTCAGAATATAATATCAGACTTTAGCAAACACATGGGAGAAGTATCTCTATTTTAGAGAC